>NC_052160.1:139367330-139691582 GCF_902713615.1 Scyliorhinus canicula
GTTTTTGAGGAGCTGGAGTTGGGTGCACTTCCCACAGATAAAATCAGCAGGGACACTGACGGCGTCCCTCACCTCAAACATTCTGCAGGAGGAGCATTGTACTGCCTTCCCTGACATCACCTCTAGATTTAAAAAAAAAAAACAAGAAAAAGAAAGGAAGAGCTTACCTGATATTACCTCAAACCCTGCTCCCGCTGAAAGGTAAGCAAATTTAAAGGCACTCACTCACCTTCACGACAGGCCCCTGCTCCCGCTTCCCAACCACCGTGGGGTGGGGGGGTTGGTTAGAGGAGGAGGTAGGGTGGGAAACACTCACGAAGTGTTTCGGGTTTAACTGTCACTTGCCAACAGCCTCTCCACAAACCACATTCAACTTAGGCTGACCGCACTGCACGTATGCAAATTTCCCCAGAACAGCTGATCAGTAGCTCTGCTCTGCTGCCCTCTGCTGGATCTCCATGGTGGTACTCTCCACAGGGCAATCAGTTGCGGGCTTTTATCTCGCCTGCAGCGCTTGGATGAACACTGTGAGTTCAGACTGTCTCTCTCAGAGATGTGGCGGGACCGGCTCGTGTGTGGCATCAATAACACAGCCACAGAGAGGAAGCTGTTAGCGGAAGGTATGTTGGATTTAAAGCGGACCGTTGAGCTTTCCCTCTCACACGACCATGCGAAGAAGGGTGTATAGGAACTGCAAGGGGCCGTTGATTATGTTGTGCATCGTTTGGGTTGCCATCCCTTTCAGACTCCATGGGCAGGATTCTCCGTTCCCCGACGCTGATTTCATAATCGGCGATCGGGCGGCGAATCCCTGTTTCCGACCGAATCGGGGGCGGCACCAGTTTGTGGATGCTCCTCTCCCTCCAAATCGGCGTCATCAGGGAGTACACCATTGGGACGGCCACAGGATGTTACCTGAGGGCCCTCCCCTGATGCTCCGCCCCTGATGGGCCGAGTTCCCAACGGCGCGGGACACGTGTGCTCTCAGGTTTGGTGAAGCTAACGTGGCGGCTGTGGACGGTGTCTAGACCCGCCACAGTTGGGGAGGCGGAGCCATGCCGCTGGTGGGGACGGGCTTTAGCTAGGGCTGTGGGGACTGGTGGGGTGTGGTCCAGGGGAGGTGAGGGCGTGTCCAGGGGAGCACTATCTGGCAGGTCAGGTCTGCGTGTGGCTGCCGCCATATTGTACACCTGCCGGTCATCGCCGTGCGTATGTGCGGCCACGGACCCGGCAATTCTCTGCCCGTTTATTTCATAAAGGCCGTGTGTTTTACATGGTGCGGCTAGCCACTCACCAGTCTGAAGGTCGGTGCCGGGGCCTTGCCGATTTTTTTCATCGTAGCACTCGACACTTCCTCCGGACATAGCCTCAAAATCGGAGAATCCAGCCCCCTATTGGTCACGGGACGGTGTGGGCCCGGCCAGAATTCCTGACAGAACCGCCCTCGAGGCAGAGTTTGGTTGTCGGGCATTGCCGCAAGCCGGTGGGATACTTCGCCCGAGGATGACGGTGAGAGCCGACCGGCGTGCCGCCATTGTGGTCGAGCGTCAGTCTCACCCGGCGTGGCGCAGGGCACGCCATCCGTGACAACCGCCGAGGTCACCCTGGACCAGGGCCTTGCACGTGGGCACCCCGGAAGGCGACGACTGTTGGATGCGATTGAACTGTGTTTCAGCTCCAAGGGTGTGCAGATTGGAATTACTTTGCAGGTTGATGGACATCCAGTGCCGATGGAGGTAGACACTGGAGCTGCAGTCTCCATTGTAGACCTCGGCACGTTTCAACAACTTCCTATAGGGGTCATGCCGCTGATGTTGATACGAAGGCAACGTTAACCACCTATACAGGGGATCCTTTGAAAATAGTGGGGACCGCCACGATGCCTGTGACATATGGACAGCAGCCTGTCCGCCTTCAGTTGGTTTAGCTCAGGGGCTGGTTTAGCTCAGGGGCTGGTTTAACTCACTGAGCTAAATCGCTGGCTTTTAAAGCAGACCAAGCAGGCCAGCAGCACGGTTCAATTCCCGTACCAGCCTCCCCGGACAGGCGCCGGAATGTGGCGACTAGGGGCTTTTCACAGTAACTTCATTGAAGCCTACTCGTGACAATAAGCGATTTTCATTTCATTTTTCAGTTGGTGGTAGTACATGGTCTGGGTCCCAACTTACTAGGAATAGGCTGACTGAGAGTCTTTAGATTTGATTGGCAACAAACCTTCTGTTTGGGCTCAGGAAATCTTTACAATATGTTGAATAAATGTCCGGAGGTATTCCGGGGGGGGTTCTGGGCAGGATAAAGGGAACCAGAGCCCACATCTGTGTGGATCCTGCTTCTCAGCCCCGGTACCTCAGGGAGAAGCCTGTCCCCCATCCACTGCTTCCAAAAGTGGACTCCGAACTGCGACGTCAACACAGCCCTGTGATAATATAACCTTCACCGTTTGCAGAATGGGCCTGTGGTGCCGGTGGTGAAGTCTGATAAAACCATCCGGCTGTATAGGGACTTTAAGCTTACAATCAACAGGACTTCACGGCTAGACCACTTCCCGATGCCTTGGGTCGAGGATTGATGCCCTCGGTTGGCCGGGGGCTGGACATGAGCCACGCCTGCCTGCAGGTGGAGTTTGATCCAGAATCTAGGAAATTTGCCACTATTAACATGCACCAGGGATTGTCTGAATACACCCGCCTTTGGGATTTCATTAGCCCCGCAAGGCCCCGCGTGTGATGGAAAACATTTTGCTGGGCCTGCTATTGAAAGTTGCCGTCTATTTGGACGATGTTCTTATCACTGGTTCCACGGAGCCGCAACACCTGACGAACCTCCAGGAGGGTCTCCGCTGCTTTGCCAATGTGGGTGGCAGACTGAAGCGCAGTAGAGTATTTTCCGTGCCAAAGCGGTGACCGACCTCGGTTACCGGGTGGACAGTGATGGGCTGCACCCAGTCAAGGATAAAGTTTGCGCTATTAAGGGGGCTCCCACCCCGTGGAACGACACTGAACACCGGTCATTTCTGGCCCTAATTAATTGTTATGGCAAATAACAATTTGCCAAATTGGCCTCTCTAACGGCTCCGCTACATCTGTTGTTGCGAAAGGACCAGGAGTGGTGTTAGGGCGCTGCTGAGGACGAGACATTTATAGCCGTGAAGAGGGGTCGAATTTCAAAGCAACTCCTGTCACACTACAGGGGCAGCACGGTAGCATTGTGGTTAGCACAAATGCTTCACAGCTCCAGGGCCCCAGGTTCGATTCCCGGCTTGGGTCACTGTCTGTGTGGAGTCTGCACATTCTCCCCGTGTGTGCGTGGGTTTCCTCCGGGTGCTCCGGTTTCCTCCCACAGTCCAAAGATGTGCAGGTTAGGTGGATTGGCCATTCTAAATTGCCCTTAGTGTCCAAAATTGCCCTTAGTGTTGGGTGGGGTAACTGGGTTATTGGGTTATGGGAATAGGGTGGGGGTGTGGGCTTGGGTAGGGTGCTCTTTCCAAGAGCCGGTGCAGACTCGATGGGCCGAATGGTCTCCTTCTGCACTGTAAATTCTATGACTTCTATAACTACGAGTGACGCTTCTCCTTACAACATCGGAGCGGTGCTGGCCTATGAGTCGGACAATGGCACGGAACACCCTGTTGTGTTTGCCTCGATGACCTGAGCATCGTTTTGCACAGATTGAGGAGGACGGTTTGCTTGTGACCTTCGGAATGAAGAAATTCCATCTGTACGTATATGGATGACATTTTGTAATGGGCCACAAGCCGTTGCTCGGCCTCTTCCGGGAGGACAAGAGAAACCCGTCAATTGCTTCGGCCATTGGATGCTCATGTTTGCTGCTTACGACTGCACTTTTCAACACCGCCCGTTGAAGATGACCCATGAAGATGCCCTCAGCCATCTACCTTTGCCCATGAGTGCCCCGTCCCCACCTGTTGCGGATGTGGTGACTGCGAGGCTGACTGGACACCTTACCGGTGATGGTGGCTTGGGTGCTTACATGGGCACAGCGGGAACCGGCATTGGCAAAGCTTTGCCTTAGGCTACTCGACGGTGTTAAACAGGAAGCCCTTCCACTGACTCTTCAACCCTTCACTCAAGGTTCTCCAAGCAAGGGCGACGCAGTGGCGCGCTGCTTAGCACTGCTGCCTCACGGTGCCGAGGTCCCAGTTTCCATCCCGGCCTCGGGTCACTGTCCGTGTGGAGTTGGCACATTCTCCCCGTGTCTGCGTGAGTCTCACCCCCACAACCCAAAAAGGATGTGCAGGGTAGGTGGATTGGCCACGCTAAATTGCTCCTTAATTAGAAATAAAATGAATTGGGTACTCCAAATTTAAAAAAAAAGGTTCTCAAGCTTAATCTGGAGAATGGCGCAATATTGTGGGGTGCTCGAGTGGTAATGGACTTGCATGCTGGCCATCCGTGGACATTGAAGATCAAAGTGTCGGCCCCGAGCTGTGACTGGTGGCCGGGTATCGATGGGGACATCGCGGGAGTTGTAAAAAACTGCCCGGCATGTCGGGAATTCCAGAAACTTCCATCAGCGGCTCCTCTCCACCCTTGAGAATGGCCCGGTCAGCCATTGATTCACCTCCACATAGATTTTGTGGGACCGTTCATGGGGTCCATGTTCCTAGTTATCGTGGATGCCCACGCCAAGTGGTTGGGGTGTGCAAGATGACATCCACGACATCCAGGGCCACAATCGAGAAGCTCATTTACGCACGGAATTTCTGCATCCATGGGATCTCAAAGGTACTGGTGATGGACAATATCTCTCCTTTCACCAGTGAGGAGTTTGCCGTGTTTATGCAGCGGTATGACATTCGGCACATTCGGAATGCACAATATAACCCTACCTCAAACGGGCTGGCAGACAGGCAGTCCAGACTTTGAACCGGGGATTGAAGAAGCAGTCGATGGGGCCGATGGACATGTGGTTGGCGGGCTTCCTATTCAATTACCGTATGACGCCACACGTGACCACTGGGATCGCAATGGCAGAGTGCTGAAGGGCCAATGGCTCTGGACTCGATGGAGTCTGGCTTTTCCCTACCCCAGTGCCAAGGTTGAGCGATATCAGGAGTCACAGAAGAGCACCATGGTCTAAGGGTGTCGGAGTGAGCGTTTCGCCCCAGGGACGCCATTTACGCACGGAATTTTGGTGATGGTGCGTTGCGGTTTCCGGGAGAGGTACTGGACCAGACTAGCCTGGTCTCATCTAGGATTGAAGTCCAAGGCAAGACCCGTAAAAACACCATTCAAACAGGCAGGTGCCCGCCTGTCGAGATGCCTCACTGGTGGTAGTACTGTTGTCGCCATAGCAGGAGCCACCCCCCTGTTGAGGGCCCGGCGTCCAGGTTGCGACGCTCGACCCAAGAAGAGTGCTATGACTCGGTTTCCGACATGGACGTGGAAGCATCTGCACCGGCAGACGACAGCATGTCCGACGCCGAGATTCCGATGAGTCCTCTTCGGCGGTCTGCCAGAAGATGGCGTCCAGCAACTCGTTACACTCCACCCAACCCACAGCCACCGCTGGGGGATGCACAACCGTGGGTAAAGTGGAGCAGGCGGCCTCCTCCTCTGTTGGTTGATGGGAGACTCTCGCACTTTGGGGGGGGAGGGATGTCATAACCCCCACAAGCACCACGGGGAAACAGTCATTGATCTTCCCGTGGAAATCCCGTACGAGCTCCCCCGACAGGGGGTGGAGACCAACCATGCGGGGCTCATTATGAGCAAGGTATAAAACCCGGCCCTGATAAAGGCTGAGAGCAATAAATCCTCCCAACTAGGATTGCATTGGGAGCGAGGTGCTGCATTGCACAGACCACTGTAAATAAATACTTTTTCATTTACCACAGCCTTCCTCTGAGTTATTATAAATATTGAATCCAATAATCAGGTGCATAAATCAAAAAAAAAGGCGAGGGGGAAGAAAGATTGCATTAAGAGAGAAAGAGAGAAAAACAACAGAAATTCACATATTATTTACTGTTTCATATTCTTTAAATCTCCAACAATAATTAAATTGTAAAAGATTAATAATACAAATATGTTAAAGTTAATTTTCACAACCAGAGAAGTTGTTCAGCAGTAATTAAACCTCACCGTTAACAGGTTACTTACACTGGAATGGATACTCCCAAACCTTTTATCCGGCTCAATAAGTTTTTCAAACAAAGTTTATTCATGGAAAATAATATAATGGGAAAGCGTGGGGAAACATGGAAACTGGCTGAGGGTGAGAGAGTGCCGGCATTCTCCGGCACCTACCAAAGTGTCAGCGAAAGGTAACGACAAGGTGAATTGGGCGGCATGGTAGCACAGTGGTTAGCACTGTTGCTTCACAGCGCCTGGGTCCCAGGTTCAATTCCCGGCTTGGGTCACTGTCTGTGCAGATTCTGCACGTTCTCCCCCTGTCTGCGTGGGTTTCCTCCGGGTGCTCCGGTTTCCTCCCACAGTCCAAAGATGTGCAGGTTAGGTGGATTGGCCATGCTAAATTGCCCTTAGTGTCCAAAAAGGTTAGCTGGGGTTACTGGGTTACGGGAATAGGGTGGAGGTGTGGGCTTAAGTTGGGTACATAAAGTTGGTGCAGACTCGGTGGGCCCAATGGTCTCCTTCTGCACTGTAAATTCTATGATTCTTTGATTCTATGACAGCAGAGCAAGGGGAAAGGAACACCAAGTTCAAGAATGTACGTCGAAGGAAAAAAGATTAGATAATTGGAGTAATAAAAGGGATGTTGATTAGTGGAAAGGTAAAGTGACTTGGAATTCAATAACAGTGGGGTAACACAAGGCATTGGGGATGGAATTGCATCAGAGTTACAGAGTTTTAATGGGGAGTCAGTCTGTTACACAAGGGTAGCAAGCTGAAGGTCTCGCCCAATAGTTCTCAACTAGGACAGGGAAACATTGGATATTCTCCCCTGCTACTTGCTATTCAGTGATCCTTGTGGGTGAGGGTCAGGCTATTGGAGATGGTCGGGCTACATTGTTACACTCTCGTGGGACGAATAATCAACAAATGCTGACTCACTATTTACCCTCCTATGTGAACAATGGCTACTCCCGTGAGCTCTCAAAGGATTAACAATATAACTACGTCAACACATGTTATCACCTTTGGGGGAGGGAGGCTAAAGGAAGAAAATTGTGGGCGTTGGGGAGAATATTCATCATAACAAGATTGAGTTGGGGTGGAGGTGGGGGAGGGAGTAGCTAAGGTTTAGACGCATTGTTTCTACGATTTGGCAATTAAGGAACTTCCAAGATTTTGGATTTATTCTCAAATAACCTTGAATCAATGAAGAACATAGAATATGTGTTCCAGGTATTTCTGCAATGGGGCTTTAAAGAAATCTCGCTTCGAGGGTGACTAGGGCGCTTCATGTGGGGGCAGGGGGTGTTGGCAGGGGCACACTGTTCCTTTGAAAGTCTCTTATTTCATGCTGTCTATAAAAATCCTTTGAGCAATTCATTTGGACAGTATTAAGTGTTTTCCTATTGGATATGGTCCCACAGGACTAAAGCTACCTGTAACCCTGTACATGGGTTGACAGTCTTCATCGGAGAGGCCATAAGACACTGAAAAGGGAAAAATAAAATCTGACTTTTGCAGTAGGGGGCACTCTTTTCAAATTAGGGTTAAGGCACATTGTTGGAACAGACCAGAGAGAGGATTGTAGTGCACTTGGCCGGGTTAACTTTACGTGGGAGTGTTTAATGCTGATATTGGGTAACAGAAGTAGGATAAATGCTCCATTTTTCGCATCAGTGAAAATAAAATCCGCCAGAAATCATTTAAGAAGGGAAGAAATTTAAAAGCCCGAAGGGTATCTTTCTTTCCGCTGGAATGGTTTACTGGAGCCCTGTCTCCACAAACAGGTCTTTCGCTACCTTTCCTGATGTATAAGTAAAGACCGGATACAAGATCATTAATCACACTGGAATATACATTTGCATATTTTGTGTGAACAATCAATTTAATAAAGCTGGGTCCTAATAATAATAATAATCATAATAATAATTGCTTATTGTCACAAATAGGCTTCAATTAAGTTACTGTGAAAAGCCGCTGGCAGTTCTGATTCCTTCCTGTTCAAACCCAGTCATAAGGCTTTTCAAAGGAGGTTCCCGTTTGGATCCTTTATGAACATACAAAAAAAATTCTCTGCCACTCAAGATCGTCTGGCTATTTGCGATGTAACAAGAACAAATATCGGATGGGTGATCTTGTCCTGGCAACGTTTCAGTGTTCTCCTTGCATTGGGTGCTTGAGAGCGACTGTTGTCTACACAGTTATTGATTGTAGCCTTTACCTACTCGACTGAAAATACCTTATCATCTTAACCTCCGCATCAAATGGCACAGCCAAGATCATGAGCAATATCATACGTGGTGGAAATCACAGGCACAAACTTGTGTTTTAATGTTCTATGGAACCTCAGATAGCTAACGGATGCCACCTGTACAAAGTAGGGCATTTCAACTTGTCAAAAAGGAAAATGCCACTTCAGCATTCAAAATGCAATATCTGTAAATATTTTAATGTCAACATGACTAAAATGCACAATAAAGAGAATTCGCGGCTATCTAATTCTTATTGAATAATGATATGACACAAAAATACAACATCTGTGCTTCAAAAGCTAATCAAGCTATACCACCAAAGCCTAAAGTTGATGCAAAATATCGCCCGAAACTGAATCCTAGTCAACTTTGGCAGTTAACTTAAAAATTGCTTAAACTTTGAGGAAATCGAAGCTTTCAACGTAAAAATATAACAAGCAGTAACAATATTTAGCAAATTAATAATAAATTCCATTATTTTTAAAAAATGCCCGCAATTTGCTTACCTTAGAACACTGTCAGGTACTGCTGGATTGTATCTGTTCCCTCAGGTGTTACAAACTTGTGTGTATTACCTCTCAGTATAATGTTCTTAACAGACTGGTGGTTACTGCTTAAATAGAGAAATGAGTCATCAGGTACAGTGAGAGTGTGTTGCTTATACTGTCATTTGAAAATGATTTGCTGATTTTATTTAAATGACAGTGCGTACTGGACTCCAGCATTAAAGAAAAAAACTATTTCCTGACCGGCAGGTAGAAGGGGGAAAAAAGGCATTTATATTCTTAGTGACCTTCTTTGGAGACTTCATTAAAACTTTTGATAGTCGCACCTAAGAAGCATTTCAGGGAGCTCCAAACTATTTTAAGACTGTGAAGAATGTTACCTATTTTGTCTTCATTATCTACGCCAGACAATTTAACTTTCCTGCTGGTTTGTTGAAGAAAGTGGTTCAATATGCAGAAATGTCGCAATTCGAAACTCCTATGCAGATATGTGAATGCTATATTTTTAAGAGGGATAAGTGCACATTCTTCGGAATGTTACCACTGTTTATGACTAATTCATTCTCAGGATAAGTGTGTCATTGGCAAAGCCACAAATCTCTGAGTTGCTCTGAGTTTCGTGATTGGCTAGGCTCCCTCAGAGGGTAATTAAGTGTCAACCAAATTGTTTGCGACTGGAGTCACATAGAGGCAAGACTGGGTAAGGATTGGCAGTTTGCATTCTCTGACGGGACCGATCAACCCTCATCAAAATTGCGTACAGCAGGTTAGATAAACATGATTTTCTTTTAAGAAATCCATGCTGGCTCTTCCTAATCATTTTTTCAAGTGACTCTTTATTCCATCCCAAAGTATTGTTTCTCGAAGCTTTCCCACCCAGTTACATTGGCTGGCCTGATCCTTACAATCCTTTTTGAACACATCATCATCACACACACACACACACACACACACACACATACACACACACTATTGGTGGACAGCTCCCCAGGCGAATTATCCGCTTGTTGAACATACACCAAGAAGACTCTTTCTGTGACCGAACTAGTCCTGGCAGGGGATTTGAACCCAGAGCTTCTTAGCCTAGTGGTAGGGACACAGCCACAATGCTACGAGACTGCCCTAATTGCACGGTGACCAATCCTGATACCAGCTTTCCTTAAAATCTGAGTTCAAAATCAGGCTACCTGGGTGGGATTATTTGTCCGATTCTAGAATTCCTAATCCAGTAACCTATCAACTCGGTGACCAAATCTGGAATATGGTTATGTAATCTGTAACATTATGCTATGTAAAAGATAATCTTTATTACACACAAAATAACAAGAGGCTCCTATCATTTAGTGCCTATGAAAAGCGTTAGTAAAATTCATACTTTATTCCAATCACAACGACGATGCCAACTCTTATTGCTCCAGTTTGTGTACGCTGGAATGCGATGAATTGGGCAGTTCAAGTCCACCAAGTGGAAACTTCCTTCTCTTCACTTCGCCTTCCGATAGGAGGTGGACAAATTCACTCTTGCACTTTCCTGTGTTTGCACGGGGATGAGGAGAAGCCACGATGTAGATCGCCTGAGCATCTGCTGGTCTAGGGAAGAACCAAAATAATCCCACAACTGAGCTCCAATGCCAGGTTCACGGTGCAGGAGGCTACCAGCATATCAATTAGAACCGTATTTAATCTGCCTTTTTCATGGCACGCATCATAAAAATTCTGCAGTGGTTGGATGAAATCTGAACTTTGAACAAAATATAAGAAAAAAACTCCTATCTCATATCCCCTTCAGCAATCAGGTATTGTGCTATCAGCCACCTAACTTTGGCTTGTTGAATTTGATTGGCTTCAAATGAATGCCTATACATAACAAAGTATATTATGAATGGATGAATGCATCGTATTATGAATTTGGTAGAGGGTAGATAATTGTGAAGTTTTTAGATTGCTATTCATCGCCAACCAGCTCCTTAATGTCCTAAAGTCAAAGGAATATGTCCTTTCTGACCTGGTCTATATGTGCCCCACACCAATATGGTTGACCCATAATTGCCCTGTGAAGTAGCCCAGCAAGAGACGCAAGTAGATGAAATTGCTATAAACACAAGAGCTGAGGAAGCCCATCACCAAATACTTCAGGGCAACCATAAATGGCAATGAACCCCCACCTCAAGAATTAATTGAAAAAAAACACAAACAATTCCAGATGCAGCTTGACAGTCTGGGAATCTTGCGTATTGCAAAGTCATCGTGAAAGTTATAGACGCAATTACAATCTTTTGATGGTCCGGTGATCGATACTAATTACTTCTATCAACCTGCTGGACTTTGCTTTTCCCAGCAGTTGTCAAACAATCCACAAAGGCAAGGATCAGAAAGCTCCCTTTGAAATGGCATCAGTGCAGGAAACAAACCTTCCCTTCCTGTTGTCGAGGCGGCTGACTCTGAGACAGCCACACGGGTACCCGTTTGAGGGAAAAACAATACGAGACTAGACTAATCAAAAATTTATTTTAAGTATGGAGATTCAATGTATCCCTCACTCTGTCTTGAATATCTATAAGCCAATGGTTAGAAAACGCATGGATGAACACATGGGAATGGTTCCTCTACCCCACAGAACTCTTAAGGAATCTATATATAGTGACACATGCAATAGGGGTGAGGGTGGAGCTGCCAGGTATCTTTCCCCTTCATCAGGATTTTATCACCTCACCTTGCTTTTTAGTTTTCTGATCATACCGGACATGACAGAGCTACTGATTGTGCAAAGAATCACTGCACACTACGCCTGTCATTTTACTATGTGTCTTGCTCAACCAAACAACACCAGAAGTAAAAGAATAGTTGGCTGGTAATGTCTTAATTGTGATAACTAGTCAATGAGGGGTTATGAGATCTGAATCTTTTGTAAACTTTGTTCAAAGTTTCAACTTCAACCAACCACTACAGTATTTCTTAATGGACAAAATTACTTTACAAACATGGCAAGGTGCGTGTGAGTTTAGAACATAGAACATAGAACAGTACAGCACAGAACAGGCCCTTCAGCCCTCGATGTTGTGCCGAGCAATGATCACCCTACTTAAACCCACGTAACCCGTATACCCGTAACCCAACAACCTCCCCCCATTAACCTTACACTACGGGCAATTTAGCATGGCCAATCCACCTAACCCGCACATCTTTGGACTGTGGGAGGAAACCGGAGCACCCGGAGGAAACCCACGCACACACGGGGAGGACGTGCAGACTCCACACAGACAGTGACCCAGCCGGGAATCGAACCTGGGACCCTGGAGCTGTGAAGCATTGATGCTAACCACCATGCTACCGTGAGGCCCCAGTTTAAAACGGTAAATTACACACTGCCCTGGTAATAAGGGGAGTGGAAAGTATTGGTGCTGTCATTGAGGGAAGCTGGTGTATTCTCAAATAAACTGGTGGATTTCCACTTCTCTTTCACTGGTGGGGGGGGGGGGGGGTCTGTATGAGGATATTCATTGTAGAAATGGTCAAAGTTAAAATACACGTCCGAGAAATTCTTGTTTCCAAAGTGTGACAATTTTCCAATCTGGCTGCCTTCGAGCAGGACATCACCTCCGACTGCAGAAAATCAGGATTGACGTGAAGTCTGAAACCTCATTGCCCCATTTTCTGTTCAGTCCACCTGTCAAGCTCTGTGCTCGAATCGTGGGCTTGCTGACCTTGACAAGG
The DNA here is from genome assembly GCF_902713615.1 of Scyliorhinus canicula. Classification (NCBI taxonomy): domain Eukaryota; kingdom Metazoa; phylum Chordata; class Chondrichthyes; order Carcharhiniformes; family Scyliorhinidae; genus Scyliorhinus; species Scyliorhinus canicula. The sequence continues at coordinate 139,379,898 of NC_052160.1, forward strand.
GTCAAGGAGGAGCCCTTTGATTTTCTTAAACTCCTGCACTACAGTTGCACCCATCTGAATGTGTCCATTTTAAATGGGTTTGAAAAGGTTCTCGCCTGCTTGGAACTGATTCTTTGCAGCTAACACTGTTCATTTGCTCTTTGCTGTTACTCAGCTGCAAACTATATGGGTGCGATTCTCCGCCCCCCCACGCCGGGTGGGAGAATAGCGGTAGGGCCTCCCGACATTTTTCACTCCCTCCCGCTATTCCCCCCCACCCCACGCCCGACCCATGCCATGAATTAGATGGCCCCACTACTGGCCTTCAAACAACCGCGCAACCTCAAACAAACCATTGTTTGCAGCAAATTACCCAGCCTTCAGAACAGCAACCACAACACCACAAAACCCTGCCAGGGTAATCTCTGCAAGACATGCCAGATCATCGACATGGACACCACCATTACACGTGGAAACACCACCCACCAGGTACGCGGCGCATACTCGTGCGACTCGACCAATGTAGTCTACCTCATACGCTGCAGGAAAGGATGTCCCGAAGCGTGGTACATTGGCGAGACCATGCAGACACTGCGACAACGAATAAACGGGCATCGTGCGACTATCAACAGGCAGGACTGTTCCCTTCCAGTTGGGGAACACTTCAGCAGTCAAGGACATTCAGCCTCTGATCTCCGGGTCAGCATTCTACAAGGAGGCCTTCAGGAGACGCGACAACGCAAAATTGCTGAGCAAAAACTTATAGCTAAGTTCCGCACGCATGAATGCGGACTCAACCGGGATCTGGGATTCATGTCGCATTACATTCGGCCCCCATCAACAAGCCTGGACTTGCAGAGGCCTACCGACTGAACTGGCTTGGGACAATTCACACCTCTTTAACCTGGAGTTACCTCTCTCTCTGCATCTTTGATGATTTGATTGCCTGCAGGTGCTCGCATTCCGGGGCATCTCTGACTGTGTCTATATAAACATTTCTGGAACAAGCCTTTCCATTCACCTGAAGAAGGAGCCGTGCTCCGAAAGCTCGTGTTTGAAACAAACCTGTTGGACTTTAACCTGGTGTTGTAAGACTTCTTAATGAATTAGATAGAACAGTACAGCACAGAACAGGCCCTTCGGCCCTCAATGTTGTGCCGAGCAATGATCACCCTACTTAAACCCACGTAACCCATATACCTGAATTGCCGCTCGCCATTTTTTACAGCGAGCGGCGATTTTCCGAGGCCGATGGGCCGAGCGGCCGGGCCTTCACGCCCGTTTCAACACGGCAGCAAACACACCTACTCGCTGCCGTCGTCAAACGGGTGCCGGATGCCCGTTTGGGTCATCTGGGGCCCCGATTGGCACGGCAGTACCACGGCCGTGCCAAGGGGGGCATAGGCCCGCGATCGGTGGGCACCGATCGCGGGCTGTGCGTCCGTAATGGACGCACTCTTTTCCCTCCGCCGCCTTGCAAGATCAAGCCGCCACGTCCAAAGATGTGCAGGTTAGGTGGATTGGACATGATAAATTGCCCTTAGTGTCCAAAATTGCCCTTAGTGTCGGGTGGGCTACTGGGTTTTGGGGATAGGGTGGAGGTGTTAACCTTGGGTAGGGTGCTCTTTCCAGGAGCCGGTGCAGACTCGATGGGCCGAATGGCCTCCTTCTGCACTGTAAATTCTATGCACTGCGCATGCGCGGGTTGGCGTTGTCCAACCTGCGCATGCGCGGCCGACATCATCGGCCGTGTCAGCCGGCGTGATGCTTGACGTGTGGCCTTGACGACCGTCGTCAAGGCCGCGCCGCTGTGACGCACGGGGCTGCGCTCCTAGCCCCGCCCGGGGGGTGAGAATCGGCCCCGAAAGTGGGCGTGAAGGTTGCCGTGGGTCACGGCCTGTCCCATGGCAGCCTTTACGATTCTCTGCATTTGTGGAGAATCTCGCCCTATGGGTTTCACTTTCAATTCTCTGCATGTGCTGAATAAAGACAAGATGGAAAAGAAGACTGACCAAGGGGTTGGATTGGCAGTGTCTAGCTGCCATTTTATCAAGAAACCTTTTTTGCAACCATAAGGCCTATTGGAGGAAGGTCTTCAACTCAGGGATATTCTGCAAAGCACCTGAGCTGCCCATTTAAGTTAAAGTGACGGCAGCGTAAAAAATAGGGACTGCAGATAATTTCAGCACTATTGTCCTCTTACGTCCTCAATAAACATCAATGGTCTTTGCCTTGCTCAGCTGTTTTCTTCTTCTAAACTTTCAATAGCTCAAATACTGTCCAATTAATTTATTGATCTACTTGTGTCATTTTTCAGTCATGTTGGTGTGCTTACTCACAGTGTTTAATTTAGTATTGACACACTGCATTTCAACTTTCAGTACCTAACTTCTCACTTCAAAGTGATTTCCCATTAGAAGGAGCTAAAGAGCTGGGTGGCTGATGACTCCAGCCACAGCCAGTTTGGATTGACGTACCCTCGTACCTACTTGCACTGGTTTGTAAGAAGACCTCCGTATTGTTTCATTTATATCTGCCTCTGTTGCGTAGGTTCACCATAGACATATCTAATGTCCTATTTCCAGCATTGACAAAGAATTGTCCAGAGTCAATCGTTGGCTCCCTTCTCTCTCCACAGGTGCTGTCAGACCTGCTGAGATTGTCCAGTATTTTCTGTCTTTTCTGTCTATTGTCAAGACGATAGGAGAGCTAAAGTGGGCTGGAATTAATGTTCCCAACCACCTCATCTGATTTTGGACACTTCTTTGGCACAGCCACCTCGACACGATAGCACAGTGGTTAGCGATGTTACTTCACAGCGCCAGGGTTCCAGGTTCGATTCCCTGCTTGGGTCACTGTCTGTGCGGAGTCTGCACGTTCTCCCCCGTGCCTGTGTGGGTTTCCTCCGGGTCCTCCAGTTTCCTGTCACAAGTCCCGAAAGATGTGCTGTTCGGTGAATTGGAAATCCTGAATTCTCCCTCAGTGTACCCGGAATATAGCGACTCAGGCTTTTCACAGTAACTTCACTGCATTGTTAATGTAAGCCTACTTGTGACAATAAAGATTATTACTAATGCATGTGGGGCCTTTAATTAGGTCGATGAATCCTTGTTTCATTTTAAATTTAATTCTTCTCTGGTTGCCCTGAGAAGGTGGTGTTTGGATTTTCTTCCTGCAGTTCAGGATGGTGGTAAGTTGATGATGATAATTGCCACAGGCCTTGTCCTTCTGGTGGGAGATGGCTTTGAAGCAAGCTTGGAGTCGCTCATTTACGACGGAGAGGAGGAGACATTTTGGCCGGGATTCTCCGAACTGGTGCGGGCTCGGAGAATCGCCGGGGGGCATGGGAAATTCCCGCCATGCTGCTCCGACGCCGGGCCGGAGAATCAGCACCAATTGTGCGAACGTGGCCGCCGCGGAGCCGGTGAAATAGGCCCCCGCGGCGATTCTCCGCAGGCGACCAGCCGAACTCCTGTCGCCGTGGTTTACATCTGGTACCACCCGGCGGGAGCTCAGACCCGTGGCCGTGGTGGCAGTCCTGGTGGGGGGTAGGGGGAATCTGACTCCGGGGGGGGGGGGGGGGGGTGGCCTCAGCGGTGACCAGACTCGCGATCGGGGGCCACCGATCAGCGGGCCATTGCGATCTGAGGGGGATGGAGAATCACCCCGGACTTTCGTGGAAAAAGTCTGTAGTGATTCTCACCCATTTTCCGGAGGGCGTGGGGACTTAGTCCTCCAAAGGGAGAATTCCGGCCTTTTTCTCTCAGAGGGTGGTGAGTCTCTGGAACTCTTCTTCAAAAGGCAGTGGATGCAGGATCATTGAATAATTTTAAGGCAGAGCTGGATAGAATATTGATTAACAAGGGGGGGGGGGTGAAAGGTTATTGGGTTGGGCAGGAATGTGGGGTTGAAGTTACAATCAGATCAACCACCATCTTATTGAATGGCGGAACAGACACAAAGGGCTGAGTGGCCTCTTTCTGTTCCTAATTCATATGTCCATGTGTTGATATGGATGCTGTGGTACCCTGTGGGAAAGTGTGAGGTTATGCAATTTGGAAGGAGGAATGGAGGCAGAGACTATTTTCTAAATGGGGGAAATGCTGAGGAAATCAGAAGCACAAAGGGACTTGGGAGTCCTTGTTCATGATTCTCTTAAGGTTAACTTGCAGGTTCAGTCGGCAGTTAGAAAGGCAAATGCAATGTTAGCATTCATGTCAAGAGGGCTAGAATACAAGAGCAGGCTGTGCTTCATGTGTGATGCATCGCCTGATGGCAGCGGGGTGGTACTTTTGCATAAGATGGAAGATGGAGAAGTGTGGCCGGTCGTCTCTGTGTCCAGAATGTTGTCGGATGCTGACAGAAAAAGAGAGTTTGGCTGTCAGTAACGCCATAACAAAATACCACCGGTATGTTTATGACTGACGCTCAACCCCCGTCTCAAACCATAAACCGTTACTTTGTCTATTCCATGAGGGTAAACCGGTTCTGCCGATCGCATTGGCCAGAGTACAATGGTGGCTATCACTGTTGGCTGCATATTCTTATACTTTTCAACAGAGACCAGGTGCGCAGATATCAAATCCTAATGCTTTAAGCCGGCTTCCACTTCCACAGATGATATCTGAGCCTTCCGTTCCACAGGAGATCGTCCTGGCTCTGAATTTACTTGACACGCTGCCCATTTCAAAACATTGACTAAAGGAACCCGATTTTATGCAAGGCAAAAAGGATGGTTCTCACTGTCTGCCGTTTTGATAAGTCAGAGCTGCTTGCTGCATAAGGACAGAATTAGCTGTGAAGATGGGATTCTCTTGTGGAGGAGCCAGCCCTCCCCCGGAGCGACAACCACTTCTCCCAAAATTGCACAGTGCACATCCTGGCCAAACCAAGATGGAGATGTTGGCCAGGAACTATATTAAAGGACATTAGTGAACCAGATGGTTTTTTTTTACAACATTCGGCCATGGTTTCATTAATCTTAGAATTCCAGATTTATTGAACTCAAATTCCACCATCTGCTCTGGTGGGATTCAAACCCAGGTTCCCAGAGCATTACCCTGGGCCTCTGGATTGTCCAGCAACAATACCACTGTGCCACTGCCTCCCTACTGGAATCGGCCATACTATGTTTATAATTCGCCAGTATTCTAAGCTGGTTGGCAATATTCTTTAAAGGCTCCCATAGATCTGCCCACTCTGGTTAATTTTGTCATCTCTCCCTTGAACATTGGACACAATTTAATGGGGCAGGAATGGAGTCCCGTTTCGGGCAGGTTTAGTGAGCTGTTTCTCGATGTCTGGTAGCCCCGAGAAAGACCCCCCCCCCCCCGCTAATTAAAGGCACTTTGCTGTTTTGTTTGCCCTGGCAGAGTACACCCCGCCGAGACCACACTTCCATCATTTCCTGCAGCGATGAGCTGCGCTCGCCAGTTTAAGAAGATCATTCGCGTTTCGGGGCACCATCTTTAAACGCTGCCCCGATCTTTCAAACCCCCTCAGCGCCCCGACCTCAACCTCTGGACCTCCCCACTGCACCCAACGTACCTCTTACATGGCCCTCGGGCCTCCCTCACTCCACCTCTTAAGGGCAATGCAACCTGGCCTGATCCCTGGCACGGGCAATCTGGCACCTGGGCACCTGGGCTCTGCCAGCCTGGCACGCTGGCAGTGCCCCTGCCAGGCTGCGCATCAGTGGGAGTGTGAAGGTACCACCCTTCCCAGAGTCCGATCACCCAAGGGTTTCTAATGGGGGGGCCTGGGAGCTGCCCCCAGGTGCCATTATGCCTGGTTCATATTTATGGCAACCAGTGCCCTGGCAAGTTCACCCAGGCACGGCCATTAGTTCTCGGACCCTGGGCAAATAGGGCGCAAACATATTTAAATGAGCCAATGAAATGAAATGAATGAAAATCGCTTATTGTCACGAGTAGGCTTCAAATGAAGTTAGTGAAAAGCCCCTAGTCGCCATATTCCGGCGCCTGTCCGGGGAGGCTGGTACGGGAATCAAACTGTGCTGCTGGCCTGCTTGGTCTGCTAAAAGCCAGCGATTTAGCCCAGTGTGCTAAACCAGCCCCTTGGCTCACTTGATGAGATCCACATTGTGACATCTCCCAAGATTCCGTTCAATCTCGTTTCGAGCAACGCACCTCTCACGAGAGGCCTGTCACGAGATTAAACGGACTCGTCGCATCACCAAATCGGGCACAATGAGGCCATTAAATCGCGCCCATTGTCCCTTCTTGTCTTTTCCTAATCTGATGAGTCTTCAGTTTTTAACTTCACGGTTTCCTTCATAATCCTGGGCCAGAATTCTCTGGCTGCTGTGATTCTCTTTTCCGGCTGGGTGCGCACCCCCGTCCATGGGTTTCCCAGTGGCGTGGGGTGCTTCAATGGGAAATCGCATCGACAAGCGTCAGGAAAAGAGAATCCTGACGACAGCGAATGGCCGGCTGCCGGGAAGCACGCGGCCTGGGAACTGGAGAATCCCGCTCCAGATATCTTTATTCTGACATTCAAGCCTATTTTAATTTAATTCCCTCTCCTCCTTCATGCTTCCTATATAGAAACGTACATAGAAAATAGAAGCAGGAGGAGGCCATTCGGCCCTTCGAGGCTGCTCCGCCATTCATTATGATCATGGCTGATCATCACGTTCAATACCTTTATCCAGCCTTCCCCCCCATATCCATTGATCCCTTTAGCCCCAAGAGCGGTATCTAATCCGTCTTGAAATGACACAATGTTTTGGCCTCAACTACTTTCTGTGGTAGTGAATTTCACAGATTCGCCACTCTCTGGGTGAAGAAATTTCCCCTCACCTCAGTCCCAAAAGGTTTGTCCCTTATCTTCAAACTATGACCCCTAGTTCTGGACTCCCCCACCATCGGGAACATTCTTTCTGAATCTACCCTGTCTAATCCTGTTAGAATTTTATGTTTCTATGAGATCCCCTCTCACTCTTCGAAACTCCAATGAATATAATCCTAACTGACTCAGTTTCTCCTCATAAGACAGTCCCACCATCCCAGGAATCAGCCTGGTAAACCTTCGCTGCGCTCCCTCCATAGCAAGAACATCCTTCCTCAGATAAGGACACCAAAACTGCACACAGTACTCCAGGTATGGCCTCCCCAATGCCCTATACAATTGCAGTAAAACATCTCTATTCCTCTGCTCAAATCCTCTCGCTATGAAGGCCAACGTACCATTTGCCTTCTTTACTGCCTGCTCTAGCTGCGTGCTTACTTTCAGTGACTGATGTACAAGAACGCCAAGGTCTCGCTGAATATCCACCTCTTTCAATTTACACCCATTAAAATAATAATCTGTCTTCTATTTTTGCTACCAAAATGGATAACTTCACATTTACCCACATTATACTGCATCTGCCCACTCAGCCTGTCCAAATCCCATTGAAACATCTCCTTTTACCATTACGGTGTTGAAATTTGAATGTCTCTATTGGAGAGAAGACTTGGAGCAAAGTAATGAGATACAGGACGTTCTCCTCCCAAAGTGCCATAACATCATCTAACTCTGACCCTGCCTCAGTTCATCAACTGCTATCATGCTCGTCAATGCCTTTGCTGGGAACTTCCGATGGCGTTATGTAGGGAGAAGACATGCACGAGGTGACTCCCGCTAGAGGACTGCACTTTGTGCCCTTTTTCTGAGTTTCAGGGGGTATTTTCTCCCACATAATTAATCAGATAATGATCCTGATTAGGTGAAATTCGCAGAAAATCAGGGGGGGAAAAGCAGACCATAGTAGTTCACACGTCGAATTGGAGGCCTCTCAATGCTCGGAGACAGATAAAATGGCAGAGACAACATCTGGGGCTCCGGCCACTCCCCTGATGGCTGAGTTGCTGTCGAGTACCTTGGCAAAAAAGTTTGATAAGAACTGGTGGGTTGTGCTGGAGGAGCTCCGCAAATCAATGGCGGAGGCCTTGGCTCCCATCCGAGCGGGTCTGGAGAAGACCAATGAAACCGTGAAAACCCATGGAGCCAACTAAAAGAAATGGAAGTAGCCCTTTCTAATCTTCTTCTTGGTTAGCGTCACAAGTAGGTTTACATTAATGCTGTGATGAAGTTATTTGAGATACAGTGATCAGATTGGCTCACTGGAAGCGGAGGTGTTTCTGATGGATGAAACGAATTAAGCGCTGAAGGTCAAGGTGAATGGCTTACAGAATCTGTCCAGGAGGTAAAAAAGTTTGAATTGTGGGTCTTCCAGGGGGGATAGGAGGCTCAACACCCTCGGAGTACTTTGCAGCGATGTTCAGGAAGATGGTGGGTGAGGGTGGATTCATGTTCCCTCCTATGTTGGGCCGAACCCACCACACACTCTGACAGAGGCTTCATTCTTAGGATCCACCGCGTCTGGTAATAGTGAAGTTCCCTAGCTTCAGAGAGAAAGAACGGGTTCTGAGATGGGCGAGGGAGCATCATGACTTAAAATGGGAAGGCCAGGCCATCAGGTTTTACTGAGACGTGGGAGTGGAGCTGGCGAAGAAGAGGGCTGGGTTCAACAAAGCTAAGGTCTCCCTGTACAAAAGTGGAGTCCAGTTCGGGGCGATGCACCCGGTGTAGTTAAGAGTGACTTTTGAGGGGAGAACTATTGATTTGATGTGCCGGGAACAGACTCCTTTGTTAAGTAATACATGTTGGGCTTAGTGTGACTGAGGTTTTTAGGCTGTTGGGGATGGGCAATGTTGAATTGTTGGAGTCCCATGTTTATTTTTGAATGTTTCTGTTCTTGCTGGGGTTGAATTTTTACAGTTTGGGTTCAGATTTGGGGTTTAGTTTTACGTGGGGTTCTGTTCTGTTTGTTTTGAAATTATATAGCTCTCCTTTGGAGCGCAATGGTTTGTGGGTTTTAGTATTTTGTTGTTTGTCACCATCTTTCTTCCCTGAGGAGCCTCCCTGCTAATCTCAGAGTTATTAACGGAAGTGGGGTTGAAGGGTTGACTGCAGCTCATTATAGTAGTCTTTTAGATAATGAGTTTAGAGTTCTTGTTTTGTTTAGGTTTAGGTTTATTCGAAGAGAAATGAGAGCCGGAAGGAAGGCACGGGATACAATAAAGAACATGGCATCTCCAGGAGCAGGGAACGAGGGGAATAAAGGCGAAAGACGGGAGGAACGGCAGAAGCGGAGGTGAGCGCGAGACGGCAGTGAGATCCGTCCGGTAGAAGCAAGCGACAACACCAACACCAAACCCATTCAAGTATTGCCCACTGTAATTGTTTCTCCGGCACCCAAATGTATATTCACCTCCCCAGTCTCCACCCCCCCCCCCCCCCCCCCCCTCCCTCCCCCACCAACAGTCGCCCACTTCTGTGTTGTAAATAATTTTGCCAGGTGTACAGAGTTGCTGCTGTAGAGCTGGTGCACAATACCCTACCAGTTATTCTATTTTATTTTCTATTGTATTTTTAAAAAATTATTTACTATTTTATTTTCTTTGGTATGTTTGGGTGTGCCCTTCTCTTCTATTTTTGTGTATATGTGTGTATATATATGTGTGTATATATGTGTATATTCTCTTATCCTGTGTACATAACGGTAAATATACTTTGTTCAGAAACCCAATAAAAACATTTATTAACAAAAGGTTTGTTAGAAGTAGATTTTAGTTGTTTGTGTTCGTCATGTTGCTATCTGTCTGCATATTTGGTGTGGTACTGTCAGAGGGCGAAGCCAACGGCGGTGGGAGCAGTTTGCTGACAGTCACTGCAGATTTTTCTTTGCTCTTTGCTTTGCGGTTTGATTTGGCACCAATCTCGGGTGTGTCTGGTTGCTCTATTGGGTAATCTCCCTTGGTGGAAATGGCTGACTCCGGTTGGAGACCAAACAAGGCTGCGGAAGGGGGTCGGTAGAAAGTTTTACCTAAGATGGCAGCCATTAATTTCCTTTTCAAAGGAGTTGGCACCATCAGCTGTTAGGGGGTTAAGTTAATATGTGATTTTGCTTGTTAGTCTTGCTCTTTACTGTGTAACTTTGGTTAATTATGAAAATCTTAAATAAACTTATTTAAAAAAAATCAATGCTTTTGTCATCGCCAGACATGATTATTCCAAAGCATTGACAAAGCTCCCACCCTCTGCTCAACATGAACATAAACTCATAAAAAATTTTGCTTCTCACATCCCTAACTCATATCAAAGAACAAAAGAACAAAGAAAATTACAGCACAGGAACAGGCCCTTCGGCCCTCCCAGCCTGCGCCGATCCAGATCCTTTATCTAAACCTGTCTCCTATTTTCCAAGGTCTACTTCCTTCTGTTCCCCGCCCATTCATATATCTGTCCAGATGCATCTTAAATGATGCTATCGTGCCCGCCTCTACCACCTCCGCTGGTAAAGCGTTTCAGGCACCCACCTCCCTCTGCGTAAAAAACTTTCCACGCACATCTCCCTTAAACCTTCCCCCTCTCACCTTGAAATCGTGACCCCTTGTAATTGACAACCCCAATCTTGGAAAAAGCTTGTTGCTATCCACCCTGTCCATACCTCTCATAATTTTGTAGACCTCAATCAGGTCCCCCCTCAACCTCCGTTTTTCCAACGAAAACAATCCTAATCTACTCAACCTTTCTTCATAACACCCTCCATACCAGGCAACATCCTGGTGAACCTCCTCTGCACCTTCTCTAAAGCATCCACATTCTTCTGGTAATGTGGCGACCAGAACTGCACGCAGTATTCCACATGTGGCCTAACCAAAGTCCTATACAACTGTAACATGACCTGCCGACTCTTGTACTCAATACCCCGTCCAATGAAGGCAAGCACTCAATACCCCGTCCAATGAAGGCAAGCATGCTGTATGCCTTCTTGACCACTCTATCAACCTGCGTTGCCACCTTCAGGGTACAATGGACCTGAACTCCCAGATCTCTCTGTACATCAATTTTCCTCAGGACTCTTCCATTGACCATATAGTCCGCTCTTGAATTTGATCTTCCAAAATGCATCACCTCGCATTTGCCTGGATTGAACTCCATCTGCCATTTCTCTGCCCAACTCTCCAATCTATCTATATTTTGCTGTATTCTCTGACAGTCCTCCTCGCTACCTGCAACTCCACCAATCTTAGTATCATCTGCAAACTTGCTAATCAGACCACCTATACCTTCGTCCAGATCATTTATGTATATCACAAACAACAGTGGTCCGAGCACGGATCCCTGTGGAACACCACTAGTCACCCTTCTCCATTTTGAGACACTCCCTTCCACCACTACTCTCTGTCTCCTGTTGCCCAGCCAGTTCTTTATCCATCTAGCTAGTACACCCTGAACCCCATATGACTCCCATCACCCATCATTCCTGTGCTCACTCACTCACGTTGGCTCTCGGTTCAGCAACACTTTGATTTAAAAATGTGCATTCTTCCTCTGTAATCACTTGCTGTCCTTCCCCCCTCCCTATCTTTGTAACCTTTTCCGATCCTCACCCCCTGTGTCATAGAGTCACAGATGTTTACAGCCTGGAAACAGGCCCTTCGGCCCAGCTTGTCCATGCCGCCCAGTTTCTATCACTAAGCTAGTCCCATTTGCCCGCATTTGGCCCACATCCCTCTATACCCACCCTGCCCATGTAACTGTCCAACTGCTTTTTAAAAGACAAAATTGTACCCGCCTCTACCATTGACTCTGGCAGCTCATTCCAGACGCTCCAAAGGCTTGTGTGTGAAAAAATGTATCTTCTGGTCTCTTTTGAATCTCTCCCCTCTCACCTTAAACCTGTGCCCTCTAGTTCTAGACTCCTCTACCTTTGGGTAAAGATGTCGACTATCTACCGTATCTATGCTCCTCATTATTTTACAGATGTGAGATATCAGCACTCCTCAAATCCTGCTCGTCTGTCCATTCTTGATTGACATTGCTCCGCCATTAGCGGCCAAATCTTTATCTGACGAGGGCCTAAATTCTGGAATTAAAATTAAACTTCTCCGCCTCCCTAGCTCTCCTTTCACCTTTCAGAAACTCCTTAAAACTATCCTCTTTGATGAAACCTTTGCTGATCTGCCCTCATGACCCTTTCGGTGGCATGGTGAATTTTGCTATTATATACGGTGTACACAGCATCTTATTTCTGTCCGGTGCAATGTAAATACTGTTGTTGTTTTTGTTGTTGTGTGATAATCTACACTGCCCAGTGTAAAACAGAGTGGAGAGCTGGAAAACGCACTGTCAGCGTGAGCAAGGAACATTACAACAGTTGGCTTATCTGAAAACACAAGCCTTTTGTTCAGACAGTAAGGTTAATCTTTAATTATATTGTAATGGAAAAAAACCCCACAAATACTATTCTAGTGACAGCGTATAATTCTTCTTTATGAGCACTTGGTGCCACGGAAGTAATTTATTTCAAAACATGTTGCCACCTAAGTCAGAGGTATTTTGGCATCTTGTGCCTTTGACAGAGGTGACACACGGCACGTTCTTTTCGAACAATATTTTGACCATCAACAGAAGTCCATGACCCCAATATTTGTGGTGTAGACATCCTTCATTGTCCAATTCATCTGCAACCTTGTACACATATTAGTTCATAAATACAACGTGGATATGGCAATTGGTGTATGTAACTGCACACATATTTGAAATGATTGTGATTTTCATTATCTTAAAAGGCATGCACTGAGCTACATATTGTTTTGAATACATTCTTCCATTTGGTTGATGTTGAATGTCAACTACTTAGCCAACAAATCAAAATATAACCTTACCTTGATTGACATTAAGAAGGATTGAGCCTCTTGCTTTTAGCTTGGCAAGTCTGCTCGACATTTCCAAACGATTGGAAGAGTTAAAATTGAAGCTCCAAAATTCAATCCAGATTCGGCAAACAAAGTTCAGAATTTCTTTCGCTTTGAACATTGAATAAAAATGTCTTGCAACATTTAATCAAATGAATACGGAGCAGGGGTAGTGCGGCATGATGGACCAGTGGTTAGCACTGCAGCCTCATGGGTTCGATCCCAGCTCTGGGTCACTGTCCGTGTGGAGTTTGCACATTCTCCCCGTGACTGTGTGGCTTTCACCTCCACAATCCAAAATGGTGTGCAGGGTAGGTGACTTGGCCACACTAAATTGCTCCTTAATTGGAAAAAAATAAATGGTACTCTCAATTTATATTTTAAAAAGAGAATTAGGAGTAGGCAGCACGGTAGCACAAGTGGATAGCACTGTGGCTTCACAGCGCCAGGGTCCCAGGTTCGTTTCCCCGCTGGGTCACTGCCTGTGCGGAGTCTGCACCTTCTCCCCGTGTGTGCGTGGGTTTCCTCCGGGTGCTCCGGTTTCCTCCCACAGTCCAAAGACATGCAGGATTGGCCATGATAAATTGCCCTTAGTGTCCAAAAAGGTTAGGAGGGGTTACTGGGTTACGGGGATAGGGTGGAAGTGAGGGGCTAAGTGGGTCGGTGCAGACTTGATGGGCCGAATGGCCTCCTTCTGCACTGTATGATCTTTGTTATGTTCTATGTTGTAGGGGTCGGTCTCTCAGGTGGCTGGGCAGCTACCTTGTGATGAGGAGCAAAGCCAACAGCACTGGTTCAATGCCCGCTCCGGCTCAGGTTATCCACAGAGGCCCTGCCTTTTCAACCTCAGGATAAATCACCACCGGTTAGCTTTCTCCCAAAAAGGGGAGAGCAGCCTCTGGTCCTTTGAGACTATGACGACTTTTCTTTTTCAATCAAGAATCTCTCTGGATCTGCCTTAAAAACATTCAAAGATTCTGCTTCCACTGCGCTTTGAGGAAGAGAGTTCCATGGACTGACCACCCTCTGAGAGAAAACAATTCTCCTCACCTCCATCTTAAATGAGCGACGCTTTATTTTTAAACACTAACCCCCCCCAGTTATAGCTTCTCGCACAAGAGGAAACATCCTCTCCACAACCACCCTGTCAATACCCCTCAGAATCGTAAAGATTTTAATCACGTCGCCTCTTACTCTTCAAAACTCAAGTAGATACAAACCTAATCCCTCCATCCTTTCCTCATAGGAGAACCCACCCAGTCCTGATGTTAGTCCAGTCAACCTTTTCTCAACCTCTTCTAATTCATTTACATCTTTCGTTAAATAAGAAGACCGATTCTGTATATGACAGGAACTAATGTTAATATTTACATTTTCGGGGCAGCATGGTGGCACAGTGGTTAGCATTGCGGCCTACGACGCTGAGGACCCGGGTTCGAATCCCGGCCCTGGGTCACTGTCCGTGTGGAGTTTGCACATTCTCCCCGTGTCTGCGTGGGTTTCACCCCCACAACCCAAAGATGTGCTGGTTAGGTAGATTGGCCATTCTAAATTGCCCCTTAATTGGAAAAAATAATTGGGTACTCTAAATTTATAAAAATATAATAAATAAAATATTTACATTTTCATTTCAAGGTATCTATAAGTAAAAAGACTGTTAAGAAAACAATGTAAAGTTTCTATAAACTGGTTGACTATCTGGCGTCAAATGTAGCAGCCATCAAACTTTGGATTCTTATCTTCCACAGAACTCTAGTGGGTAATTTCCTGGGGAAACCACATGGATTGAGGATACATTTTATTGAATGTGGTCAGAGGCGGACTTACAATGAAACACACAGCGCCGCAGCACGGGACCCTCCAGCGATGGCCCCCCCCCCCCCCAGCGCAGATCCCCCCAACACAGGTCCCCCCCCCAGTGCAGGTCTGCCCAGCACAGAGCCCCCCAGCGCAGAGCCAGCGCAGGTCCTGCGCAGGTCTCCCCAGCGCAGGTCCCCCCAGCGCAGGGCCCCCCAGTATGTGAGGGCCCCACCCCAGCCTAGGCCCCCCAGTATGTGAGGGCCCCACCCCAGCCCAGGGCCCCCAGTATGTGAGGGGCCCATCCTGAGATGTGGCGGGTGAGAGCATCAATCAGAGCCTGTTAGCTCTGAATTTGCTGAGTCTATCAGCAGGCAACGCGGAACAACATGGGGCTCTGATTGGTAGAGACCCCTTCGAGCTGGAAAACACTATCACAGATGTTGAGAGGTGGTGGTGACTTGGGAGTAGTTTGGACACACCCCCTGATTACCTGGCCAGAAGTTTCTGAATTTCCTGTTGGTGAAACAACAGCCAGGTTTACGACATTCGGGCCCAGCAGCCTGAGGCAAAAGTGAGGTAATTTACATTGGAGTGGGCTGTGGGGTTGTTGTGAGGCTGCAAGGCATTCAGCGAGGACCAGGGGGAGGCGCTGGCCAACAACCGTCAAGGGGGTGCCAGCGTGGCTTTCAGGAAGCGGTGGGGTGACTCCTCCAGATCTGAGGTGAGGACAACCAGACCGGTGAGGTCGAGAGCGGAGCCCAGGCCAGATAGTCAGCAGCCAGGCAGCTAGTGAGCCAAAAGCAGACCTGTGAGCGTAGGTTGTCAAGGGGTGCAGCTGCAGCGGTGACCTGATCATCAGGCCAGGGCTGAGGAGGGCCGGACTGGCGAGGGCGAGGCCATACCACAGCCAGGCAGTCTGAGCCAGCAGTACGGCAAGGTTATTGAAGTGAGCAGCGGCAACATGACCCCCAGGGCTGAGGGGGTATCTTCTGATAATTCATATTCATTGAAATCACAACAGACCAGTCAATATGAAGAACACTATGAAGCTGGAAGTCAAAAACGTGGGAAATTGAAGGGGAGGCAAGAGGATGAAGCTGGGAAAGAAAAGAGTTGGGCACTTTACGTTAAAAGGTTTGAACTATTGAGCAGTGCCCAAGTTGCACATTCATCCTCAACAACAACATCCACAAAATGTTTCGGTGACTTGTCTGATGATTTAGATCTGCTGATTTACGGGAAAAACACATCAGCTAAAAAAACTTGAACGAGATGTGGACCCTGAAATGGGAATGGATCTACAAGATCCTGCTCAAATTCATTGTTCTTCTGCAGCAGGTGCTGGAATCTGAAACAGAAAGAGAAAATACTGGGAAATCACAGCAGGTCTGACAGCTTCTGTGGAGAGAGAAGGGAGCTTAGTCAGCTTTTAAAAGACAATAGTCTGTGAAATTTAGGGCGGTATTCTCCCCCCCCACGCCGGGTGGGAGAATCGCTGGGGCGCCGCGCTAGTTGCACCATGCCGCACCGACACCCGCATGCGATTCTCCCAACCCCCCCCCCCCCCCCCCCCCCCCCCCCGAAACCAGCGCCGCGAGAATCACACCGGGCCGCTCGGAGAATCGCCGCAAACAACGAGCGGCAATTCTCCGGTCCGTATGGGCCGAGCGGCCGCTCCGACACGACAGGGTCCCACTGACGCCGTCCATCCCTGGTCGCTGCCGGCGGGAACTATGCGGGAACGCTGGGGGGGCGGCCTGTGGGGGTGGGGAGGGGGGGCCCTTCACCGGGGGGGGCCTCCGATGGGGTCTGGCCCGTGATCGGGGCCCACCAATTGGCAGACGGCCTCTCCCCCCCCCCCCCCAGGTCTACCTCCACCGGCCCCAGAACACCAGCGCCATGTTGGTGAGGGGCCAGCGTGCGTAAGAAGTTCCCCACGCATGCGCAGGATGGCGCGGCCCAACTGCGCATGCTGCCACAGTATTCTGAGATTGGGGCATCCTTTAAAAACAGCACCCCGAGCTCTGAGGCGCAGGACCTGTCAATGTGATTAGGCCTCAGCCATTTGGCGCCACGTAAGGAAACTGGAGCGGCGAGAACCACTCCAGCGGCGTGCTGGCCCCTTGTGGGGGCCAGAATAGGTCGTGCCCGGGGCCTGTTCGCGCCATCGTGAAACGTGATGGTGTTCATGATGGCGTGAGCACATAGTCCCGGGAGCGGAGAATACCGTCCATAATGTCAAAACTGCATTTTAAAGCTTTTAGGTTTCTAGGCAAGCACAGAGGCTTGAAAAAGTTAAAGGGCAACGCAATTGACTGAAAAAAGCACTTCAAATGTTTCCACTGCATTAAAGGGAAGTATTTTACCTTCATCCCACAGATCCTTGATCTTGACAAGTTGAAAGACAGTTTAAAGGGTTTAGGGATGCATGGAGAAGACTTTCACTTTCTTCTCAGAGATCTGTGATATTGACAAGCTGAAAGACACTTCAAAGGGTTTAAAGGGTACAGATGGAAAGACCAGCCAAATGACCCCATCCCAGGAAAGACCCCCGATTTGAGCTCCTCCAGCCCAACCCAACCCCAACCCCCAGGCCCCCACGACCCCTGAATGGCCCCCCATCAGCAACCCGGAGGCAAATGTAGGGAGGGTATTCACTCCTTTCCTCCCCTCAGAGTGCACGGTGTCAGGTTGTCACTTCCAGGCCACGGGGCCAGAGGGGGGACTGAAGGGGGCTGCAGGGGGAGACCATTGTCAGTGATTGGGATGGGCCTTGCCAGTGATTGGTGGGGGGGGGGGGGGGGCTGTCACAGTATTCTGAGATTGGGGGCATCCTTTAAAAACAGCACCCCGAGCTCTGAGGCACAGGACCTGTCAATGTGACTGGGCCTCGCCCATTTCAGGTCCAGTGAAAACCCCAATCTTCATTGAAAATCTTTCCATGGCATGTCAGCTTTGCTTCTAGCACTAGCGGGAATCGGTCTTGATTTTCCACTGGTGGCAGCACTTAGACTGAAAAAGGAAGAATTGTGCGCAAGGTTACAAATGAACATTAAATAGATAAGGTTGTTCCTCAAAGGAACAATCAAAGTTCAAATTAAAAGGGTAAGGATTATCATGTGCATTTAATGCAGCAAACATTATGCATTCATTCCTTCCAAATATGTTTTATTCAGGAGCACATTTTTATTCTGCGAGGTCAGTTATCTCAGTTAGCTAGAATGTGGCACAGAATAATGCCAAAAATATGGGTTCTGTCTCAGCTGTGGTACTGGAGTCAATGGAAACCAGGGGGTAAGTTGGCACTGATTGGTGGCATACCTGGCACAATGGAGGCTGATTGTAGATAGTTGGTGGTCAATCGTCTCAGCCGCAGGACATCACTGCTGGAGTTCCTCAGAGGCGTTTCCTAGGCCCAACCATCTTCAGTTGTTTCATTAATAACTTTCCCTTCATCGTAAGATCAGAAGTGGAGATGTTCACTGAGGATTGCACAATGTTCAGCACCATTTGTGATTCCTCAGATAGTGAAGCAGTCCGTGTCTATATGCAGTTCGACCTGGACAATATTCAGGCTTGGGCTGACAAATGGCAAATAACATTCACGTCACACAAGTGCCAGACAATGACTGTCTCCAACAAGAGAGAATCTAACCATCACTCTTTTGCCATCATTGAATTCCTCATCCTGGGGGTGACCATTGACCAGAAACTGAACTGGACCTGTCATGTAACTATCGTGACAGAGGCTTGGAATTTCCTGTAACTCACCTCCTGACTCCCCAAAACCTTTCCACCATCTACAAGGCATGTGTCAGCAGTGTGATGGAATACTCTCCACCTGCCTGGATAATTGCGGCTCCAGCAACACTCAAGAAGCTTGACACCATCCAGGAAAAAGCAACCTATTTAGTTGTCACCCCATCCACCTCCAGTGCACAGTGGCAGCAGTGTGTACCATCCACATGGTGCAATGCAGCAACTCACTAAAGCTCCTTTCAAACCTGCAACCTCTAGAAGCTAGAAAGACAATGGCAACAGATGGGTGGGAACATCATCACCTGCAAGTTTCCCTTAAACCACACACCTTCCCGACTTGGAACTATGTTGCTTTTCCTTCACTGTCGCTGGGTGAAATTCCTGAAACTACCTCCCTAACAGCACCGTGGGTGTACCTACACCAGGTGGATTGCAGCGGTTGAAGAAAACAGCTCACCGCCATCTTCTCAAAGGCATTAAGGAATTCTCAATAAATGGTCCACATCCCATCAACATATAAGTAAAAAAATGTATTGGAGAACTTCCTCCCTTCCTGACCTTACGTGGTTGATGCACAGTGGTGCTCGTTAAGCTATATGACCATTTGTCCCCTGTACTCCGGCTAATTATCTCTTTAATTCTGTCTATAATTCTTGATTTCCAGTTTCTCAATGTTGCATTATGGTTCAACATTATCCATACAGCTGGAACCAGAAAACTGCTGATTTAAGGAGCCAGTGAGCGAAATTAGAATTTTGTACTTTCCTTCAATTTGCAATGCCCACCCATAGGAATAAATGGAATTGCTGGTTGCATGTGTAAAACATGGATATTGTGAAAACTGGCAAATGTGGTCAGTATTCAAAAGGGTTTGAAACATTCTCAGAGCCGAGATAATGGAGTCATAAATTAAGCAGCTCTTCCAAATGAAACATCCCACTGTATTGCTGTTTCAGGCATATTAAGGTGTTGCTCATTGAAATACAACCACATGACAGGGTCCACAGTGAATACGTTAGAAGAATGTTAAATTCTGAATCTTGGAAACTAAAGTTAGGTTTGAACTAGAGTTGCAAGTTCTGCTGATCCAGGTATGTTGCATTTATGACCCAGCTCCACCCCAAATGCAGGTCTGTGCAACGTTAAACCCCTTTATTGATTGATTGCATTTATATCAAAACCTTTGACACCACGCTATAAATTGCTGGAATGTGAGCACCTGTAAATATCCTTGTGTGTTGTTATTCGATTAATAATTAATTTCTTGTTATTTCATTTTTATTGCCCGTTGGACCTGGCTAATTGAGATGCTGTGTGGACAGAGCCAATTGCCAATGCTAACTTTAATTAATTTTCTTGAACAGAAGTACAGCAATAGGCAATTGTCCAGACAGCTGAATGCTGCGGAATCCAATAGGCAATATGGAGGTAGGTTGGCATTGCTGTTGTTGTATTGTTCCCTAAATGACATTTGTGTCAACTGTCATATGTTTACACATTGACCTCCCAAATATTGTGGGTTGAATGTTTCAGTGAAGTGTTAATTGTGAGAAAATCACGACTGAAGACTTGGCTCTTCCCTTCCTTGATGGGAGTGGTTAACCTTCTGTTTTCATTGTGCCCTCTGCTACAGCTGTATTTATTATTACATAAACTGCATTAAAACATTCTACTGTTGTCGTATGTTAAAGTAAATATGTCAATATTGTTTCAGTATACTTGCATTTGGCTTTGCCGCACTTCACTTGAAGACTTTATTATGTTTAGTGTGGCAACATTTCCTGGTACTCAAACTGTGATTCAGAATTAATGTAATTGTTTCGAACCGTTCTGTGAATCAGCAAAAGAAACCCGTGGGACTTCCCTACACTCTTCCAAATATCTTATTCTCCCTTTCTTCCCTCCCAATTCGTTTCTCATGCAATTTTCTATCCTCCTCCTCAACCTCATATTCTTTAATCCCTCTCCCCCTCACCTTGGTTTAGAGCAAGCCCGTGTATGCTCCAACTGCTTTAATTCCTGTCCCCACCAAATCTGTAATCTCAAAGAACGGATGGACGAAGCCCCTGCTCAGATAACTCTAGCTGGTTTATCAAGCACACTGTACCTTTCAGAAAACTTTGAGCTGCTTCAAATTATTTCTTCCTCCATGTATTTCGTTATTTCGTCTTTTGATTAAAGATTCCAAAATGCATCGTCCCCATGTATAAATCTGACTGCCTTGTAATTACCTGGCTTGGTTCTGTCTCCCGTTTTGAAAGCAGGTATTCACATTGACCACTCTCCAGTCCTCTGGCACATGCCCTGTCTGCATAGAGCGCTGAAATATAATCTGGAGAATTTGCCTGGTTACTTCGCTAAAAGTTTCACTTTATTTTTTGCAGTGTTTTTTTCCCTCACGTTCAATCAATGGATGATTTACTTCCTCCTCACTATCCTTCCCTTTCATGAACACTGACGCCTGCATCCATTATATATCCCTGACCATCTTCCCCAATCAAGGGTCCCGCCATTTAACAATTCTATTTTTCTTGATCTATTTGTGCAATATTTTACGAACCTTATATATATATATATGTATATTCAATTTTTCTCATACTTAGTCTTTACTTTCCATATCACTCTCTTAATCTCTTTCCATATTCTCTTTTTTTTTTACCATGGATATAGATTCTCTTCTTCATTTTAAGTTTAATTCTTGCCTTTTTCATCATATATGACATCATCACATTTTAAATGCTTACCTTTTTTGATGCAGTTTATTTATTCTGTGCCTTTTTAATTCTATTGTGCCAAATTGCCCACTCACCTCACCTGAGTTTTTTCGCTCCCCAGCTTCCTAAAGTGTTTTTTTCCCGATATGCTTTTGTACAAAGATATTCCCTTTCTAATTGGAATTAGCACTATTTCCAAGGAGCGCACCAACATTTAACTCCCTTACTTGACCTATTACGTTCTGTGTGCCAGACCTAACAAATGCTCCCTCCCTTGTAGCTATCTCTCTCTCTCTCTCTCTCTCTCTCTCTCTATCTCTCTCTC
Source organism: Scyliorhinus canicula (assembly GCF_902713615.1). Taxonomy (NCBI): domain Eukaryota; kingdom Metazoa; phylum Chordata; class Chondrichthyes; order Carcharhiniformes; family Scyliorhinidae; genus Scyliorhinus; species Scyliorhinus canicula. The sequence goes on from NC_052160.1 coordinate 139,401,245, forward strand.
TCTATCTTTATATCTCTCTCTCCAGGTACCAAGCCCCAGGACTGCATTGACAACCATGGCCAACCTTATGTTGGTCTGTGGTTATGTCCCGCAATGTACTTCTCTGGTTTGCTGTTCCCCTTCTTCAGGGTTTTGGCTGACCAGGAGACTTTTCTGCTCTTACTGCCTGTCATGGGTGTATCGGAAGGATTTATAGTCACACACAACCTGTTTGACGACTTTATGAATGCTCATTCCTTGGCCATAAAGTCCGGGAGTGGGACTTGAACTTGGAGCTTTCAGCTCAGAAACTGGGCTAGAAGACCTCCCTCCCCTCTCCCCTTGTAGCTGCAGAAACATCAAGCTTGAACAAAGAGCCCTGCATACATTTTAGAAGTTTTCTTCACTTTTCTCCTTGTCCCAATCAATGTACAACTACAATCTCTGAATGTTATCCCAATCCATTTGCCTGATCCATTTACAGATTTTCACTTCCACAATTCGGGATGTGTAGCCCAACTTTGTCTTTCCTGAATATGTCAAATTGTCTCGCAGCCTATTATGGATTCCTATGCTCCAATTCTTACTTTATGTATTAGTTCAGCAACGGTTAACTTCAAGTTTTTCCGCTCTATCTACTGAAATTGAAACAAAACTGCTCTGCTTCTCTTTTCACTTCTGCTCCTCATTCCCAGGGCAGCCTAATCCCTGTGTGAGAAGAATTGATCTCATTCTTGTTCACATATCACTTCTTTAACCAGTTCTCAGCATGATGTGCTCCGCATCCAAATCATCTTTGGCCATTCCTTTCAAGCCCCATTGAAACAGATGAAAATGTGTTGCGCAAAACAATGGGCGGAGTTCTCTCAGCCCACGCCGGGTCGGCGAATCGCCAGTCCGCCGATTCTCCGGAGAGCAGAGAATCGCCGGCATTGGTGCCGACATGGTCGGTGCGACGCCGGTCAGGGGACGCTCTATGTGGTTTCCCCCCAACCCCCCCGGCGATTCTCCGCCTGGAATGGGCCGAGTGGCCGCCCAAAAAAGCTTGATTCCCGCTGGCGCCGTTCACATCTGGTCTTACCCGGCGGGACCTCGGCATCCATCCTGCAGGGGGTGGGGCGGCCTGGTGGGGTGGGGAGGGTCAGGGTCAGGATGGTCCGACCCCGGGGGGGGCCTTTACCGTGGCCTGGCCCGCGATCGGGGCCTACCAATCGGCGGGCCGGCCTCTTGTAGTGGGGGCCTTTTTTGCTCCACGCCGGCCCCTGTAGCCCTACGCCATGTTGCGTTGGGGCCGGCGCGGAGAAGGGAGCTGCTGTGCATGCGCGCATTCGTGCCAGTCGCAGCGCACCTGCGCGCTGGCCATAGCGCGCATGCGCAGACCCGCGGCGCCCATTTGATGCCGGTATCAGCAGCTGGAGCAGCGTGGGTCACTCCAGTGCCGTGCTGGCCTCCTGTAGAGCTCAGGATCGCTGCTACTGGGGGCCTGTTGACGCCATCGGAAAACACAACGGCGTTTACGACGGCGTCAACACTTAGCCTCAGGATCAGAGAATCCTGCCCACTGTTCTTTCAAGATATAGTTTATTAATTTCCTTTGCCTTTGCCTTTTCCCTCCAAAATGGCACAATATCCCGTGTCATTTCTGTCATCATGTGCATCGGGGTTTATATATGTACGAATGCAGAGTGCAGAAATAGACCATTCAGTCCACTGCTCCAGGCCAGTGTTCATGCTCCATCGGAGGCTCCCCACCCTCCCATCACCTACCACCATCAACATGACATTCTATTCCTTTCTCGCTCATGTCTTTATGTAGATTTCCCTTAAATGTATCTGTGCTACTTGCCTGACCTACGCCTAGTGGCGGCTAGATTTATAATCAACCTGCATAATCTGAAGCTCAAGCAAAGCTTTAACATTATAGCTTCAAGCTCCAACTGGGGGCTCTGGAGTCCCAGACGATAATTGAACATTAGCGTAGAATACCAATGTTAAATTCTATTCCAACATCATGAATTTGTTTTGTCGACTCCCATATGTATCGAAAGAACTGAATGTGTGCGCTGCGACATCTGATTATGTATGATAGATTGGAGGGACAAAATGAATTGTACATAACTGTTATAAGCTGCCCGGTCCTATTGGCTGAGGACAATTGGTGACCCCATGTTATTTGAGGAATATGAGCTCCCCCAATGAGAGAGAGAGAGAGAGGGGGGGGGAGGGGGGCAATCATTAGCAGTACAGCTGGATAAATAGAGCTGGGCAGGGTGGTGCTGGCTAGAGAGGGAAACAGAATGGATTACTGGCCCTGTGTACGTATTCTTATAACTAAAGTTATTTTCTGTTTGACTCGACAAACTCGTGCTGGATTCTTTGTGGTCCACACAAAAATAACCTAAGTTGCATATATGATGGAATAGACTGTATCATTACCATCCTTTGTAAACAGTAGAACTGAGACTCGATCATAATTTATATACACCAGGACATACGAATATGTTCATATCAATATTTATAAGTTTCAAATCAAATTCTGAGCCAGAGGTGACTGGACTGAGCTAGTTTTTGATTCATTCATCATTACCGGAATATTGTCACATTTGGATACTTTAGGATCAGATTCATCTGTTCATTTTAAAGTAAAAACATGCAGGCAGCCAATAGGCAGGGAGAAAATAGCCCTCTGAAGACACAGACTTCATTTTTTTTGAATCGGCAGATTTCCTTCCCAAAAGGACTTGCGTGAATCAGCTGGGTTTTTACGACAATGGTTCCATTGTCATTAGACTTTTAATTCCAGATTGTTACTTCATTCAAATTTCACCATCTGCAGTGGCAAGTTTCGAACCCCCCAGAGCATTAGTCAGGCTCTCCGGTTTACTAGTCCAGAAACAATACCACGAGGCCACCACCTCCCTGTAATAAGTCCACAGAGGCAGAAGTCCTGTCACCAGAATTCCTTTTACTTACAAACCCAACAGCTGAACAACCATATCCATTCAGCTCGCTGTCTACACCAGGAGTGCAGATGATCGGACACTCCCTGTTAGATACACAGAAAGGGGTTCCCTGATTGGGCCACTAATCTGGGAACTCTTATTCTAATTGGCCAAACTCAAAGGCCTGGCCTAAGTCATTACACTCCCCTAGTCTCATTAATACTGATCATGACACTGATCATGATTGTCATTAGAAAGCCATCTAGATCACTCGTGCTACGGACTTTCACAGTAACTTCATTTGAAGCCGACTTGTGACAATAAGCGATTTTCATTTTTCATTTCATTTTCATTTCCTTCAGGGAAGGAAATCTGCTGCCCTTACCCGATCTGGCCCACATGTGACTCCAGATCCCCAGAAATGTAGTTGACTCTTCAATGTCCTCTGAAATGACCGAGAAAACTGCTCAGTTGCGAGTTCACGGGAAATCCAGCATGGGCAGGAAATGTTGGCCCGGCAGTAACACTGACATTCCGAAAGCGATTTGAAAACAAACTCAGGTAGTGGAAGGCACAAAAGGGTGACAAAAAATGCCTTGGGGGCAAATTTCTGATTACAGTCCCTTCAGTAAGTGAATGCTGTAGGAGGATAGGACCCAGCTCATCTGTGACATTATCCCAGAATAAAATAGCCTGCAGATTCCCATCAGGAAAAAGTGCGGCCTGTGTCTGTAACATTGGATTCCACTACAAACCAGGATGACAAGGAGAAATGGTGGAAAGAAGATACTACTTTGCCCAATAAAGTGGCACATGGGTCTTGCGTCTAGCAAACATGTATCAAAATGCTGTGAAGACTTAATGTGGAGTGGGACATAGAGGGACGGTTAATGGTTCCATTTATTAGGCATGTATCTATATGGTCTTACTGGTCACTTCGAAAGGCTGAGACTGAGAGCTCTAGATCCTGAACCTGTGGTCATCTGATTGTGAAATGAAACTTCTGACTAACGTGTACCAACCCACCAAAGACAAACTAGATTTTGAATTCTTGTTTAGTAATAAGAGCATTTCGTTTGACATCATTGTTTAATTTTGAGTCTGTTGTGTGTAACCGTGTTGGATAAGAAGGGTGCAACCACTTAGGTCTGCTTATCATCTGGGATAGCACAGTTTGAAACCCTCCTTTTAGATTTGGGCGCAGGAACAATGCTAAACAAAGACGCGCGTTTGAATGAATTTGTTTTGAAAATGTATCAACAGTAATGATAACAGGCAGCTGTGCGAAACTAGTTCAGCATCAGGGCATCAAAGAAAGGGAGCAAAGAGAGGCAGATTTACCTTTTAAGCATGGAGATCGTATTGTAAATATTGCTGGGATATTGGGGGAAAGGGAGCGGAGGGATTGAACGAGCGAAGAAACATCAGACATAAATGCTCAGCAGAGGCAGTGTTTTTCCGTTCAAATGGCTGCTCAAAGCCAGTGTAAGAAAACTAAGGAATGAGATAAGGCCAGCTGGTTCATTGAGCCTGTTTCTTCTAAAGACCATGTACAATTGGTCTGTTGTGGACTCTGCCTTGTTTATTGAATCTCTTGAGGGAGGTGAATAAGCACAGGTACAATTTCCAAGATAAAGCTCTCTGAAAGTTATCCCTGACACCCTAAGGTAAGGTAGAAAAACTCTTTAAGATATTAGGCTAAAATTACAATCAGCATTATTCAACCCTTGCCAATCGCATTCCACCAGTGACACTTTCTTGGTCCCAACAGCACAGAAGCCATTGTGTTCCGGAGAGTATTTGAATACCCGTGTCACCCTCATCACCTTCAACCTTGTTCTTAGATACTTATCCAGCAAGTTTTTTTTTTGAAGAAAAATTAATCAAGATGGCATTAACTGTTTTTGGTGAAAATCCAGTTCACAGTGGGAAGATATCAAACCTAATTTCTCGCTGTGCTTAAGACTTTTTAAAGGTTGTATCACTATGATCGCAGGTTAAATAACTCCATGTATCAGCCCATTATCCATTCCTTCCTGCATCTGAAAGACCAGGATCATGTGCTGCCTTAATCTTCTTTTCTCTAATGGAAACAAATTCAATTCCACAAGTCTTCCTTCCAACTTAAGAACCTTAAGCCCTGGCATCGTCCTTATCTCTCTTCTTGGAATCTCCCCCACTGCATCAATGCCCTTCTATAGTTTGACCAAATTTGAACCGAAGTATGATTGCACCGATAAATTAAGCAAGATTGGAATAACCTGTTACAGTTTAATAACTCAAGGAAAACTCTGATAGAGGTGGAGGTCCTACAATATTAACCCGAATCATATATGTTTCTTCTCTAATCTCCTGGAGGATGAACCCCATTTGATATATGCATGTTTTAGATAGAAAGCTTGGGACACATTGGGATGGCTGGAAGAAGAGCTAGGGAGCCCTCTCCCAGTGTTCTGGCTAATGTTTATGTCTCAACCAACGTAGCCAAAAAAAGGTTTGTCTGCTTATGATCTCATTGATGTTTGCTGGATCTTGCCATGCGCAAATGCGTTGCCATGTCTCCTAAATTGCAACAGTGCATAGGCTTCAATAATAATTCATTGCTGTCGGTGTTTGCGATGTCCTGAGATCAGGAAAGGCTTTGTATAAATACAAGTCTTTATTAATGTATTTTGATCCTTTTGTTTGGTTATGCAGCATCCATGTATCGTCCAGCTATTTATTCTGATGGGTAGCATCTAATTTTTTTATGTTATCAGCAAGTTAAAAGAGCCAAGCATTAAGTTGCACTGCGTCAATGAGTTAATTGGAAACTTCACCTATTCTGATAAATACGGATGGCACAGTGGCTAGCACTGTTTCTTCACAGCACCAGGGGCCCCGGGTTCGATTCCCGGCTTGGGTCACTGTCTGTGCAGTCTGCACGTTCTCCCCGTGTCTCCGTGTGTTTCCTCCGGGCGCTCCGGTTTCCTCCCACAAGTCCCGAAAGACGTGCGGTTAGGTAATTTGGACATTCTGAATTCTCCCTCTGTGAACCCGAACAGGCGCCGGAGTGTGGCGACTAGGGGCTTTTCACAGTAACTTAATTGCAGTGTTAATGTAAGCCTACTTGTGACAACAATAAAGATTATTATTATTAAATGTGACATTCTACATAAAGGCCAAGTCAGGGAAGACAAGAAAAAATAAAAATAAGAAATATGATTAATTAATGTTTGTCTTGCATCATTTAATTACCTTGTTGAATTGGTGAATGGTTTGATTAGGACTGTATTTGTGATGTTTGGGAGTTGCACTGTGAGAAGGTGTGGAACCTTTGTTTTTACATACGAAGCTTATTTTTAAAAAATGCACGAAGCAATCTACCTATAATTTTCTCAACCAAGGTATTTTTCATTACCAGTTAGATCTTTCAAATATAGCCTTGTTAAGTTTAGCAGTAAATCCTTCCTCGAGCGGTAATTTTAATTGTACTACAGAACTTTGTTTGACGCCATTAATTCCTTCTATTGATTAGTTCTATGGTATAAAGAACAAATAACAAGGAACAGGCCCTTCGATCCTCCATGCCTGTACTGGTCATGGCACCAAATGTGGCCTAAACCCTCACCACTTCCTTGTGCAGTATCCCTCTATACCCATTCAGTCCATGTACTTATCAAGATGCCTTTTGAACGCCTTTAATGTATCTGATTCCACAACCTCCCCTGGCAATGCGTTCTAGACACTTACCACTCTCTGTGTAAAAAAACCTGCCTCTCATCTCTCCTCTAAACTTTGCCCCATGGACCTTAAACCTATGCCCCCTGGTGACTGAACCTTTCACCCTGGGGAAGAGTGCCTGCCCATCCACTCTATCCATGCCTCTCATAATCTTGTAGACCTCTATCTGTTCACCCCTCAACCTCCGTCATTCTAATAAAAACAGCCCGAGTCTATTCAGCCTCTCCACATAGCTAATACCCTCCAGACCAGGCAACATCCTGATAAACCTCCTCCGTACGCTCTCCAAAGCCTCCACATCCTTCTGGTAGTGTGGCGACCAGAATTGTGCGCAATATTCCAAGTGCGGCCTTACCAAGTTTCTATACAACTGCAGCATGACTTGTCAGTTGTTATATCGATGCCCCATACAATGAAGGCAAGCATTCCATATGCTTTCTTGACTACCTTGCCCATTTGTATTTTGACTCTTAAAGATCCGTGGACCTGCATCTGTGGCCCAGATCTCTCTGACTTTCTATATTCCTCAGAGCTTTGCCATTTATGGTATATTTCCCCTCGATGTTAGACCTACCAAAATGCATTACCTTACATTTGATATCATAGAATTTACAGTGCAGAAGGAGGCCATTCGGCCCATCGAGAGTCTGCACCGGCTCTTGGAAAGAGCACCCTACCCAAGGTCAACACCTCCACCTTATCCCCATAACCCAGTAACCCCACCCAACACTAAGGGCAATTTTGGACACTAAGGGCAATTTATCATGGCCAATCCACCTAACCTGCACATCTTTGGACTGTGGGAGGAAACCGGAGCACCCGGAGGAAACCCATGCACACACGGGGAGGATGTGCAGACTCCACACAGACAGTGACCCAAGCCGGAATCGAACCTGGGACCCTGGAGCTGTGAAGCAATTGTGCTATCCACAAGGATACCGTGCTGCCCATTTGTCAGGATTAAACTCCATTTGCCATTTCTCTGCCCAAGGCTCCAACCTATCTATGTCCTGCTGTATCCTCTGATAATCCTGAACACTATCTGTCACTCCACCAACCAGCATTAAGTACATCACCATCAAAGTTCTGGCCAATCCCAAAATCTTAACGAGAATATGGTTTCGGTGATTTTGGTAACAGTCTTCCATGAGGGCTTCAACCAGTTTATTTTTCTTCGCGAACACGAGATATGGACTTGTGAGCAAGCCTGACATTTATTGTCCATTCTTTGTGGCAGATTGCACAGAGGGCTGTGCAGTGGTTAGCACTGTTGCTTCACAGCGCCAGTTGGGTCTCTGTCTGTGCGGAGTCTGCATGTTTACCCCGTGTCTGTGTAGGTTTCCTCCGGGTGCTCCGGTTTCCTCCCACAAGTCTCGAAAGACGTGCTTGTTAGGTAATTTGAACATTCTGAATTCTCTCTCCATGTACCTGAACAGGCGTCGGAATGTGGCGACTAGGGGATTTTCACAGTAACCTCATTGCAGTGTTAATGTAACCCTACTTGTGACACCAATAAATGTGGCGACGAGGGGATTTTCACAGTAACCTCATTGCAGTGTTATTGTAAGCCTATTATGTAAATGATTAAGATTATTTTAGATAACCTACTCTAATGTCTCCAATGACTACTTCACTCCTTAGTGAACATGGTTCATCCGATTTCTGTGTTTTATTGTAACTTCAACAACACTCAGCAATAAATACATTCGTTGTTTGATGTTTAATTCAAGTTGATTTGTGCCTCTGTTTCAGTCGGTTAGGGCTCTCAAACTTATTCCTGGACTTGAGCACATGATCTAGGCTGACACAACATGCACTGACGGGGAAGCACTGGATTGCTAAACAAGATGCGAAACCAAGATCCTGAATAAATCTTCAGCTGAACATTAAAGATTCTATAGCACCTTTAAAGAAAACCTTGGAGGTGTTCTGGCCAATATTCTTCCCTCAACCAATATCAGCAGAAGTAGCTGATCTCACCTGTCCATCACCTGATCTGTGGGATTTTACAATGGCTACAAGGCTTGTTGTCTTCGCCCACATGATAGTAAACATATTTCAGAAGTAATTGGTTATACATAAAATGGCTTAGGATGTTTCCAGAGCGATGTGACAAGGAGCTCTATAAGGTTTGGTTAGGACACCTCATTGGCCCTTTCTTTGCTACCCTTTTCTTTGAAGAGTGACTGTGAGACATAGCTTATAATAATAGCTTATTGTCACGAGTAGGCTTCAATGAAGTTACTGTGAAAAGCCCCTAGTTGCCACATTCCGGCACCTGTTCGGGGAGGCCAGTACGGGAATTGAACCAGTGCTGCTGGTCTTGTTCTGCATTACAACCCAGCTATTTAGCCCACTGTGCTAAACCAGCCCCGAACATTTACCATTTCACGATTCTCTTTAATATTCCAATGGTAGTTTTGGGCTTCTTTGTCCATTTTTCCTCAAGATGTTATTTAGTTTCTGTGTTTAAAACAACTCTTGAATGTAAACTGATACACCCCCCCCCCCCCCCCCCCCCGCTGAAATGGTAACCAGAGCCATTTGAATAACCCTCCGTTAACTTGAAAACTCTGCCAAGCCATCACATATCACATCTCATGCTTGCATTTGAATTACATGAGTGAGCTCCTCGTTACAACAAACGGCGTGAAAACAACCATACAAGAGTTCAGCATTCTGCTTAGTCAAACTGGGAAATTATTTGACTTGAGTGAAGCTGTTTTTTTTTCACTTTGACTGGATAAAAAATATTAAGATGGCATATAGCAAGCTAAAATTTTGGCAAAAATGTTTAATTGAGATCTGTGCAGTCACCAGTCATGGGTTCTCAATCTCCACCGACAGGGCCCAGATGGAACTGCTGGGTGATTATGTTTAGCTTCCAATGTGCAAAGAAATGACCTTCCTTGTACCCCCGAAACCTCCCTGCTTGGATACAATATTGATGTCCCCCACTAACCTGAGAAGGCACTTCCCATTCTCTATATTGTCCTAGATAGCACTGGAAGCAATCCAGATACTACCACCTTTGCACTCTTCACTTTTCAACTTGGACATCAAATCTTTGCTTTCCTCCTCCGCTTCCGAACTTTTGTTCGGACATGACTAGTCGGATTGATGGATAATATTTCCATGGTCCCAATAGGACTGCAGCAAGTGTTCCAGAGGATATTTGATTCTCTACATCTCATGCTGCGCCTTTGACTTTTAATCCCATTCTTAACATGATGTTCTCGAGCTTATTTTCAAATGTTAATCAACATGGCTTTGAATTGGAGATTGTGACACATATCCATTACTCCACAGGCTTAAAGGACTTCCAATGCTGCTTGGGACTTGCCAACTTTGTGCTGCCTTCTCAAGCATTGCGATCATAGTATAAGGCAGATTGCCTGCTTGTATCTATATTATTGATATGTATCAAATAAAGTTTTTGATGGGTGGCATTTACATTCCAATGTAGCAAGATGTGTTTTGAATTAGATCCAATTCTTCTTCCTGGTTTAGATGGGGTTTGGACGAAACATGCAGAATCACGTAATTAAAGCAAGTTACCGAAAACCTTATCTGGAACATGACATGAAAACAAGGAAAGAGATTATGGGGAAAGGTTTAAAAGGGCACAGTATTTATTTTCCATTAATCATCATGTTGCCTCTGATTCATAACAAAATTTAGCAATCCTTGAACTCAGTAGCAATAAAGAGATCTTGATAGAGATGATGAATAGTTATTAGGTTATTTTTCAATACACTGTATTAGTTTCTACTCTGATGGCAACAACATATATTTATACAGCAACGTCCACATAATAAAATACACCAAGCCAGTTTCCAGAGAGTGAGGTGGACAGCCAAGCACGATGTACGTGAGGAGTTAATGGAGAAAGCCAAAAGGGATGGTGAAAGAGCTACATTTTCAGGGTCCTTTCGAAGGTGGATAGTGAGCCAAAGGTTTTGAGAAAGAAATCGCAGTTGATGTGAGCATCGCAAATCTGGGAACAGGAATTAAACCAGAAAACGCTGGAAAAGCTCAGCAGGCCTGGCAGCATCCGTGGAGAGAGACACAGAGTTAACGTTTCGAGACCAGAATGACTCCTCTTCAGAACCTCAGATAGCCGAGACAACGTTGCAGAGCAAGGGTAAAGTAGGAGATTTGATGATGAGGGTTATGAAGCTGTGGGGGTGGGGGTGGGGGGGTGGGGGGGTGGGGGTGGGGGGTGGGGGGGGGGACGAATGGGGCAGGTAGATTACCATCTGACATCCTGTTTTTTTGACCAATTAGTGTGAGTGGCCGTGGCGATGACCTACTTCTGCTATTGCAGCTCAAATATTTTAAGGGGCTTGCTCGGCTGAGGATTGAAACTTTGGACAGGTGTTCAAACCGAGTGAGGGCCTGGAATGATAGATTCACAACATTACAAAGTAATACCAAGCTGCCATTGATACCTACCTGGGGATAATACTGTGGGCCATAAGGGCACACGGGGAAATTCTGCTACCCGTCAATGGCAGCAATAAACCTGACACAGAGAACAAGAAAGCACGTTCAGGAGTCCCTGTGAAGGTGAGCAGCAAGAGTGAGGCACCACCCTACCTGGAATGAAGAGCTTGTCATATGAAGAACGTTTGAGGTCTCTGGGTCTGTGCTCGATGAAGTTTGGAAGGATGAGGGGGGATCTCATTGAAACTTACAGGATACTGCGAGGCCTGGATAGAGTGGACGTGGAGAGGATGTTTCCACTTGTAGGAAAAACTAGAACCAGAGGACACCATCTCAGACTCAAGGGACGATACTTTAAAACAGAGATGAGGAGGAATTTCTTCAGCCAGAGGATGGTGAATCTGTGGAACTCTTTGTCGCAGAAGGCTGTGGAGGCCAAATCACCGAGTGTCTTTAAGACAGAGATAGATAGGTTCTTGATTAATAAGGGGTCTCAGGAGTTATGGGGAGAAGGCAGGAGAATGGGGATGAGAAGAATATCAGCCATGATTGCATGACAGAGCAAACCCGATGGGCCGAGTGGTCTAATTCTGCTCCTACCTCTTATGGTCTTATGATACTGCGTCCCAGGTGGTTTAAGGACCTAAACTGGACATGAAGGTGAGTGACATGGCACATTTAAAGGTGGGTGTCTTTCCCCTACATCCTTCACTCTGCCTCCCAGGCTTTTCTCCAGAATATCACACCACCTGCCAACACACCTTACAGGTGTGCCCATCCCAATCTGTATAGATACCTCCTCCCTCATCGTATCCTCAAATGTCCATCAACCACAGACGCTAATGCACGATCAATTGTACAAAGACTAAGGTTGGATACAACTGTGGCTTTATTACAGTACGATGTGTGGCCTCCCACAGCAGCTGGTGAAATGGCTGCTGAGTAGAGGACACGCATATTTATACTCCTACTGGGCGGAGCCAGCAGGCAGGGGCTACCGGCAAACCTGTAGTACAGGTCCTACCTTACATCACCTAATACAGGTGTAACAGTGGTTTACCACAGACGCTCACTGTTAACTTAATGTAACGTCACACTATGCCTCACAGTGACCTTGCACAAATGTTGGGCGTGATCCAATGGCCACGCTGCGCCGGAAAGGCTGTTGGTCATGATGCAGCATGGCCGATAGAAACCTGGAGACCCCACTCTCGGGATCTATCCGGCTCGCCATGCCTCATGAGATCCAATGTAATCTCGCTTGATGTTGCGATGTAAATCGCACCCGATGTGGGCGGGAGCACTTTTTGACAAAGCTACATATTAGAGCGACACAGCTAACCTTACTCTAACGTGCAGATTCCCGAAGTACCTGAGTCTTTGGGATTCATCCCCTTTGCCTCAAACACCTTGGGCGAGCGCTATTCAGCATTGGTCCCCACATTGGGCAGCACGGTAGCATTATGGATAGCACAATCGCTTCACAGCTCCAGGGTCCCAGGTTCGATTCCGGCTTGGGTCACTCTCTGTGCGGAGTCTGCACATCCTCCCCGTGTGTGCGTGGGTTTCCTCCGGGTGCTCCAGTTTCCTCCCACAGTCCAAAGATGTGCAGGTTAGGTGGATTGGCCATGATAAATTGCCCTTAGTGTCCAAAATTGCCCTTTGTGTTGGGTGGGGTTACTGGGTTATGGGGATAGGGTGGAGGTGTTAACCTTGGGTAGGGTGCTCTTTCCAGGTGCCGGTGCAGACTCAATGGGCCGAATGGCCTCCTTCTGCACTGTAAATTCTATGTAAAATGGGGACCAGATGGAACGGCACTTGTAGGGGTCTCCCAGGTGATCGGAGGCCCCCAGCTGCATGCCCTTTGGGTAGGGTGGTGCCCTGTCACTGCTGATTCCACCTGGGAACCCTAAAAGTTCCAGCCCGACACCCTGGCTGTGCCAGCCTGGTGATGCCCAGGTCGCATTGACAGCTGGCATGGGCAATGCCAGGTTAGCACTACTCCGGTGCCAAGCTGGCATCTTCTGCAAGATCCAGTGTGTGTGTGGGTGGCTGGGCTAGGTGTGCCGTGTTGGGGGCACGGTGCTGGGGGGGGGGGGGGGGGGGGGAGTGCGTTTGGGCTGGGGGGGGGTGTTCAGAGCTTCGGAAGTTCAGACGCCATTTACAAATGGCATCCGAATCTGGCAGCCTCGGCCACACGCTGCCCGTTTAGGATCCTTGTACAACACAAGTCATGTTGAATATGCGTTTCTTGGCACTGTGAACACCGGAAACATGCAGCTAAACGTGCTCGCTTTGGGACTTTGTTCCCATTTGGGTGCATCACGCCCGTTGTCTTCCTGTTTACTCAACAGCTTCCACTTCTCACAGTCATCGGCCTTTTATCTCCCTCCTTGCAAGAGGAGAGTGCAGAGAAGGCCAGTGAGGGGCAGAAACTGTAGGTGGCCCACCAACCAGCTACAGGTGAGATAACTTGACTCTCTGCATGCCTGGCTATTGGTAGCGACACGGTAGCACAGAGGTTAGCACTGTTGCTTCACAGCGCCAGGGTCCCAGGGTCGATTCCCAGCTTGGGTCACTGTCTGTGTGGAGTCTGCACGTTCTCCCCGTGTCTGCGTGGGTTTCCTCCGGGTGCTCCGGTTTCCTCCCACAAGTCCCGAAAGATCTTGGGCGCGATTCCCTGCTCCCCACGCCATGTGGGAGAATCGCGGGAGGGCCGGGCGACTCACGACATGCCCCACTGCTGCCCCCCCGTGATTCTCCCACCCCCCGCTCGGAAGAATCGCCGCTCGCCGTTTTTCACAGCGACCGGCGATTCTCCGACCCGGATGGGCCGAGCGGCCTGCCGTTCGCGACCGGATCACGCCGGCGGCAACCACACCTGGTCGCTGCCATCGTGAACATGGCGCCAAAAGCTGGTTTGAAGCTTGTGGGGGGTGGAGAGGGGACTGAGCACCACGGCCGAGCTCGGGAGGGGACTGGCCCATGATCAGTGCCCACCGATCGTCGGGCCGGCGTCTCAAAGGGACGCACTCTTTCCCCTCCGCCGGCCCGCAAGATCAAGCCGCCACGTCTTGCGGGGCAGCGGAGGGCAAGACGGCAACCGCGCATGCGCGGGTCTGAGCCGTCAGCCGTCGTGACGTCAGCCGCGCATGCGCGGGTTGTAGCCGGCCAACCTGCGCATGCGCGGCTGACGTCACTTAGGCACGCTGGCGTCAAGGCCCCGCGGCCGAGAGTTATGGAGGGCCGTTCCTACCCCTCAGGGTGGGGGTGAATAAGGTGAGAGGAGCGGCCTCCGAGGCCATCGTGAAACTCGGCGGAGTTCACGACGGCCTTCCCGATTTTTTGCGGGAGCGCAGAATTCCGCCCGTGCTTCTTCGGTGAATTGGACATTCTGAATTCTCCCTCTGTGTACCCGAGCAGGCGCCGGAATGTGGCGACTGGGGGATTTTCACATTGCAGTGTTAATGTAATTAATTGCAGTGTTAATGTATTTGCAGTGTTAATGTAAGCCTACTTGTGACAATAAAGATTATTACTAATGCATGCGGGGCCGGGGGGGGGGGGGGGGGGGGGGGGGGGAGGGCCTGTCTGCAAGTTACCTGGTGACAGAATTAACTATCACATAACCACAGGGAATACAACACTTCCTCATGTTGACTTGGTGTCAGCAACTACTCAAATATGGTCACATGCACAATGAGGGCTTAAGACCTTCTTACTTTTGTAGTTCTAATTCATGTCTAGTATCTTCACATGCTCTTCAAGTGGTCCACTGCAGGTGGTGTGTAGGAGGTGAATGAATCATCCCCAGAGAAGGCCACCCTCTCTGAGGACAGCACACGCAGACTGCCCACCGGCACAGATCCCCATATCACATGGGACCACCAAGGCTGGTGGTCGGGTTGCCATATGGTACCTCGCTCATCGTGGCCAGAATTATCCAGCTGTTCCCGATGGCGGTATCTTTTGTTCCCGCCGATGGCACATTTCTACAGCTGGATTCCCAGCGGCAGGAGGCACATACAATGGGAGAGTCTGTCAGAGGATGTGGGACATTTTTCCCATCAATAATGGAAATTATCAAGTTTTGAAAGTTATGTATAAAATAAGGTCTGAAAGTAAAAATCAGCCTATTTACTAACTGAAGCACGTTAGTACAGTGGTTAGCACAGTTGCTTCACAGCTCTAGGGTCCCAGGTTCGATTCCCGGCTTTGGTCACTGTCTGTGCGGAGTCTGCACATCCTCCCCGTGTGTGTGTGGATTTCCTCTGGGTGCTCCGGTTTCCTCCCACAGTCCAAAGATGTGCAGGTTAGGTGGATTGGCTATGCTAAATTGCCCTTAGTGTCAAAAAATGTTCGGTGGGTTGCTGGATTACTGGGATAGAGTGGAGGCGTGGGCTTGGGTGTGGTGCTCTTTCCCAGCCTAGGTGCAGACTCGATGGGCCGAATGGCCTCCTTCTGAACTGCAAATTCTATGTCTATATGTCTGTGACTGACTGTGGTGAGTATGCACATTCTTCCCGTGTCTGCATGGGTTTCCTCTGGGTGCTCCGGTTTCCTCCCATAGACCAAAGATGTGCAGGTTAGGTGGATTGGCCGTGCCAAATTGCCCTTAGTGCCAAAAAGGTTAGGTTTGGTTACTGGGTTACAGAGCTAGGGTGCAGGTTTGAGCTTGAGTGGGGGGGGTCTTTCAGGGCCGGTGCAAACTCAAAGAGCTGAATGGCCTCCTTCTGTAATGCAAAGATTCTATACTTGTGCCCAGTCTCACACATGACATGGTGGTCCACAATAAGTGGTTACGACAATTATATCAGGGAGCCCGTTCGCAGCAACCCGGAGTTCCAGCTTTGGGAGGCTGCAGGAAGGCCAACAGGGAGCTAAGTCGTGGGGTTTTCTTGATCTTCAGGTTGACCAATGACCATGGGGAGGGAATTCTGCTCAATCATCAGTCGAAACTTAATGGATTATGTCACCACAAAGTTTTATGGACACAGCAAGCTGAAAGCCGATGGGCTCTTGTTCCTGAAGCAATAGACAGGGTCAGAATAGGTGGGTTGCATATTCATGTGGAGGACGCACCAGTGGAAAGAATGATTGCTGCTGAAGCACTTTGCACAGAGGTTTATGTAAAATGCTGGTTGTACCGCAGGTGGGTTGAGAAAGTTAAAACTCTGCAGGTGGGAGACAGATTGGCGGAGAGCATGGCAGACTGATAGCCAGGAATGTTAATGCAATGGATACTCTTGGAAACCCTGGTTACAGAGTGGAAAACCACCCTCTTCTGCAGCCTCCTCCAGCTGGTTCTAGCTGGTGTCCTCACTTTAGATGCCCCTTTTGCAGGTCCAAGTTGCCACAGTCCTTCGCGCCTCAGCTGAAATGTGTAGTGAGGCACCCCTCGCATCTGAATTGCTGCGTCAACATTCCAATGATGTGATTTATGACTACGTTGGTAGAAGTCAACACCTCATTATACCTGAGAGGTGACCGATGAATTAATCTTGTTGCTTTTACTGGTGCTTTGTCTGTAGGTTGTGTTTACTGTGTGTTTGTTGGGTGGAGGGGAGGTGCACACCCCAATATGTGCACCAGCTCTGCTAATTTAGGTGTGGCTGTTTCTAACAGAACCTTTTGTTCTTCTCATTTACGTCCACGTAACTGGACAATTGAAAATGTCCTTTTGTTCTCTCCAAACCTCTTGATATTTATTCCAGGTGCAGGTTTGACCAGGAAGTTCATGTGATTAACCCCGCCAGCTGCACTCCATCAAGATGTGACTGCCCAACCTGCAAAACATTGATGCTACAAGAAACCATTTCCCTCTTCACTTCTTTTCCCCGTCGGTCAGGACACATTCGTTAATCTGCACGGTAGCACAGTGGTTAGCACCGTTGCTTCACAGCGCCAGGGACCCGGGTTTGATTCCCGGCTTGGGTCACTCTCTGTGCAGAGTCTGCACGTTTTACCCGTGTCTGTGTGGGCTTCCTCCGGGCGCTCCGGTTTCCTCCCACAAGTCCCTAAAGATGTGCTTGTTAGGTGAATTGGACATTCTGAATTCCCCCTCGGTGTACCCGAACAGGCGCCAGAGTGTGGCAACTAGGGGATTTTCACAGTAACTTCATTGCAGTGTTAATGTAAGCCGACTTGTGACACTAATAAAGATTATTATTATTTATCATTCCTGATCTATATCCAGCTACTACGAGATAATATTGGTGTATTTTGATTTTTCTATTGCTCTCTGGGAAAGATCCACTTTGCCCATATATTAAGAATAAGAAGCTGGGCAGCGCGGTGACGCAGGGGTTAGCACTGCTGCCTCAAGGCACCGCGGACCCAGGTTGAATCCCAGTCAGTGTCCATGTGGAATTTGCATATAGGTCGACATGGGTCGCACCCCACAACCCAAAGATGTACAAGTCGGTGGATTGGCCACGCTAAATTGCCCCTTAATTGAATTTCTTTTTTAAAAGATTAAGAAAGTCACTATGAAAGTACAAACCTACTTTCCTATCTGATTGGTTGCCACGTTCATTTTACACCCCATCTGATTTTATTCTTTACTGAAGTCAGTAAGAGAAATATTGGGTGCGGTGTAAAACTAGCCTTCTACCTAGGCCTGTGGACTTCCTGTCTGGTGGGATCAGGTTAAAATAACCCCAGCGATGCATTGTGCAAAATTCAAAGTTGCTGGTAATCAGGAAAAGCATAAGAGCCAAAATGTGTTTTAAGTGTCAAATTGCTCAAGTTTGGAAAGTTCTTGGGTGAAAGTAATGTCGAACTATTAAATGGTTCTGCCAATTAAAAAAAAAATGTTGACATCCACATTAAGGATTGTAAGTGTCTCTCTGATCGTCCACAATCCCCACCACCTGCACGTTGCACTCGCATCGATCCAACTTTATTTTTAGGAACAGATTAATCCTGGACACGAAGAGCATCTTAATGTCACTAAATCTGTGAGTCGATTGCCTCACTATAAGTATCTGTTTTGATAAATGTTAGCACGATAAAAGGGTGTGTTGACTGTAAATCTATTTCGAGTTCAGCATGTTTAAAGGTTGGGGTCATTTTATAATGAAATATAGTCCCAAATATTATCAATTAAGATAGGTAATCTTAACCGTCCTTGGCAATTCAAAACCGTCAATTTAAACGCTGCAGTCGGAGCTTGTAAAGTCTGAGATTATTAAAACTATTTTCCAATTGTTTGCTTTCTTGTGTAAGGCTCTCTGTATTCAATTCAAAATGGAATGCTGGGCAGTGCTGTCCTCTTGGGACCCACCCATGTATCTGATTCATTGGAAGTGAATGTTTGCGGAAAAAGCTGGACTTGTTCATCCACTTTTTTCCCTCCTTTCTTCAGCCGATCTGTTCTGTATCGTTTCTGCTCCCTTGGGAACGCCAGCAATGGGCACTTGTTTGCAAAGAGTGCCTGAATCTGTTACTAAGCTGTTTGTCCAAAGGGCTTGAAAAATCTTAATTGGAAAAAAAGCCATCAAAGCAACTCATGATTGCTAGGAAACAGCTTATTAAAAACGATATAATTTGGTGCTAGTTTCAAAGCTTTGGGTTTTCATTTTCTTTTATGTGACAATCTACTCTATTGTTTTTTGTGGTCTGGCAAGAAACGACTATCACCGATCCCAATCAAACTGACACCAAAGTTGGAGAGTTAAATAATAGTAAAACTATTGATGAAAAACACAAAAATAATATAATGCAAGTCATTTTGAAATGACGTTGATAGTGATACGCTAATGCTTGAGGCTTTGTCAACTGTGGGAAAGAATCCATAGACTACCACTCAAAACAAGTTTGTCAATTTTATTACACACTCATGGATGCCCATTTGCCAACTGTCACTGACTTACTTTTCTTTATTATATTAATATTGGTGTCAAGATGTCTGGCACCATTCCTTATGGCAGACACCCAGACACTCCATCAGAAAGTTTCCCACAGTTATGGATGAACCATGGATGTCGCATTCCTGAAATCGTTTGCTTCTTCAATTTCCCTTTGAAGCATTTCCCCTGAACCCACATAGCCCTTTCTCCTCGTAACTGGCTCCTGAATATGGTGTTCGCCTGAGGCGTGGACACAGCATATTCCACCAGAACTGTATTTGTACTTAGTATCCTTACAGTGCAAAAGGAGGCCATTCGGCCCATCGAGTCTGCACTGATCATTTCGCCCTATGCCTGCAACGCCATAACTTAACCTGCACATCAAGGGGGCAATTTATCTCGGTCAAGCCACCTAACCTGCACATCTTTGGACTGTGGGAGGATACCGAGGCAGGCACGGGAAGAACGTGCACAGACAGTGACCCAAGGCCGGAATCGAACCCGGGTTCCTGGCGCTGTGAGGCAGCAGTGCTAACCGTTGTGCCACCCACCTCTGTGCATGATCATGTTAATGATCACTTCGCTGCTCGTTTCCCTGTATTGTCCCTTAGTTTTCATGAGATGTCATATGCGCTTTGGTGACATCTTCCTTGCTGCTCCACATGTTCATGTTAAAATGCATGGTTCTTGGTTCATAGCGTGAGCATCACTGCGTTGCTTTCATGTCTAAGAACAGATAGTTTCACGCCGTGTGGTCTTTTTCACCCGACTGAGTGTAAAGACTGTGTAAAGAAGCGGATTGTAGAACTATCCGTGGCAGTCAGTATATTGTTCCGCATGGTCAACTTGGGTTCACCCTAAGGTAGGCCTGAGGCAAAATGTTACAAATTTTTGGTCTTTGTTAATTTTGGTCAACCTGTAACACAGGGTGAACTCAGCAAATTTGTTTATGAAAGGCTCCACAAAAGGAGTGAGTGTTTTACACACGGGAGAAAATATCGGCATAATCTGCGGAGATTGAAAACTCCGCCATGGGAAAGTCTTTATTCACATCAATAACAACTTGTATTTATATTGCGCTTTTGAAATTCCATCATTCAGAAAGAAAACTTAGGACAGACGGACAGAGACTTGGTCAAAGAGATGGGTTTTAAGAACAATCTGCAAGGTGGAGTGGAAGGAATAGAAATGGCAGACGGTAATTCCAGATCATGATGCCTGGTGAGTTGAAGGCAGAGCTTCCATTGTTGACAAAGGGGAAACGCTGTGAGGGTAACAGAGAGATCGGGCTTAGTGGGGAAGGGTTTTATTGACGGAGAACATTTTTGAACGCGGAAGAGGAGGATTTAAATATCTTCTCGAATTGCTGGAATAAGCAGAAAAGGTTGGAATGAATATGCTTCAAGCCACCATCAATTCCCATCAGTAGCCTCCATACCCACCATGTCATTGCGGAGTTGCTTGATTATAGTATTTGGGATTACAGCACAGAAACAGGCCATTGGGCCCACCTTGTCTCTGCGAGCTGTCTTTTGTCACACAAAGCTTCTTTCAAACCTCTTCATCTCTCCCTATCGAATTTCCTTCTATTACTTTCTCCATAATGTGCTCATCCAACTTCTCCATAAACATATTACTCCATTCACGTCAATAACCCTTGGGGTAGAGAGTTCCACTTTGTAACCACCTGAGATAAAATAACGGCAAGTACATAAAATATATAATACTTCGTAAGCTCAGGATTTTGTAACCAAACTCTCTTAATTTAGAGAAATGAGTGGGAAGCTTGGAAATACAGTTGAGGTATTTCGGGGAGATTCCAATTTGTTCAGTGGTGCGAGGCATCATCTCTGCTTGAACTTCCCCTGATGATGTCCACGTATAAGAGCACTTGCTATTCCACCTTCTTCTTCTGCTCCGATTTTGCCTGAGCCATTTGCAATTGACGAATATTGCCCGATAATTTAGATGTGGATCGTCTGCAAGGTTAGCAAATGTCACCCTAATATAATTTTAGACTGGGGAGTTTCCTCCTGGTGATGGAAGAAACCGATGGCAGTTCCTGCCTTCGTTGGATTTATTTTTTTAACTATTCCCTTTTTTAAATGTTGAGGATGAATGTGTCTTTGCGATAACTTGGAATGGATTCATTCGCAGTTCAGCTGCAGTTGTAAACAGCATTCTCCTGTGTTCATCCAGCCCTGTGGGGGTGAACTGAAACCCTTGCCGATTCTTGCTTTTCATTTAACATCTGGGACGGGATTCTCTGAAAATGGGGCGATGTCCCCACTCCGGCGGGAAAACCGGCACCAACGGCTCCAGCGACAACGGCCCCCCAAGGTGAGGAATCTCACCTTTCTAGGGGGCTAGGTTGCCGCCAGAGTCGTTGGTGCCGGTCCTGCCGGCACCGAAGGGCTGCCGCGATGTCGCGCATGCGCAGAACGGCCGGCGTGATCTCGCACATGCATGGACCGGCCGGCGTATTTCTGCGCATGCGCAGGAGTTCTCGTCTCCGCGCTGTCTCCAGGGCAATATGGCGGAGACCTACAGGGGCCCGGCGCGGAAGAAAGAAGTGCCCCCATGGAACTAGCGCGCCCGCAGATCGGTGGGCCACGATCGCAGGCCAGGTCACCACGGGGGCCCGCCCGGGGTCGGATCAACCCACGCCCCGCTGAGGTCCGCCCCCGCATACTCACACGCCAGGTCCCACCATGCGTCAGGTGAGTAATTCACGCCGGCGGGCCTGGCCAAAAATGGACGGCCGCTCGGCCGATCAGGGCCCGGAGAATCGCCGGGGGGGCCGCTGTCAATGGCCCCTGACCGGCGTGGCGGGATTCCTGGCGCAGGGTGGGAGAATCCCGGCCATGGAAACAGCGGCACGCAAAAACTAGGTGCAGGAGTGGACCGTTCAGCCTCTCAAGCCCGCACCGCTTTTCAATAAAATCATCTGATTGTGGCCTGAACTCTGATTTCCTGTCCACCGATCTCACATCCTGAAAGTTTCAATTGACCCCAGCATCCATAGCCCTGTTGGAGAAACATCTTGTGCACTCTCAGTGAGAAATAGTAAAACAATAATCCAAGTAATTTGCAGAGAGAATGGCTGCTTGTGAAACAGAATGGGCGAGTTTGTAACTTGACTCAGAATCTTCAGGGTAGGATGACGCTGTTCTATTTTTAGCTCTCCCCTGCTCAGGCATGCCTTTCCCATTCTGCCAAGGTCACCTCGCTCCAGGATAGTATTCTGCCCAGCAACTGGGGCGAGGACACCGGAAATTTCTGAAGCCGGACCTATTTGTAGATTTAGACGACAAATAAGAGCCATATTAGTGAGAAATGTGGAATTGGGAAAATAAGTCCTCTCTCTTTCGTTTTGGGCGGAAAACAGCGAGCAAGAAATCAGAACCATATCGAGCAAAACTGCTGTACTATTGAGGAATTAATAAAATATGAGACCCAACCAGAGCCTCCAGATGCACGTTCTCCCCGTGTCTGTGTGGATTTCCTCCGGATGCTCCCGTTTCCTCCCATAAGTCCCAACAGACGTGCCGTTAGGTGAATTGGCCATTCTGAATTCTCCCTCTGTGTACCCAAACAGGCGCCGTAGTGTGGCGACTAGGGGCTTTTCACAGTAACTTCATTACTTCATTGCATTGTTAATGTAAGCCTACTTGTGACACTAATAAAGATTATCATTATTATTATAAACTAATTGACAGAGATTGATTGTTCTGATTAATCAGCAAGTCCATTATCTCACAGTCGCATTGCCACTACTCTGCTTCCATAATACAATATTACTGGTCGAGTAGTCCAAACCATGGAGCGGGATTGTCCGTTTATGTGTTGACGCCAAGGCAGGATTCGTGGATTTTCACGACAACAAAACTGGCGACACACCTGGACCGATTCTGCCACTGGTGAGGGGCTAGCTCGGGTGCCGTGTGGAACACAATCGATTCCAATGAGAAACGGTGCAGGATTGGCCGGTTTCGCGATTGACACTCGGGAGGCTGCAAGCTACAGCCGCAGATATATATTTCACACCCCACACACACTTAGCCCAGCCAACAATAACAATCTTTATTGTCACAAGTCAGCTTAATTGCAATGAAGTTACTGTGTAAAGCCCCTAGTCGCCACACTCCGGCGCCTGTTCGGGTACACAGAGGGAGAATTCGGAATGTCCAATTCACCTAACAGCACGTCTTTCGGGACTTGTGGGAGGAAACCGGAGCACCCGGAGGAAACCCACGCAGACACGGGGAGAGCGTGCAGACTCCGCACAGACAGTGACCCAGCCGGGAATCGAACCTGGGACCCTGGCGCTGTGAAGCCACCGTGCTAACCAATGTGCAACCATACTGCCCACAAGATGGCAGTGAGGAGAGGAGCCCCGAGATATACCGATGCTGAACTGGAGATGGGGGGGGGGGGACACACACACACACTGTACCCCATTCCGGGAAGAATGCTGCCAGCCGCCGCATTTCACCGTACCTGAGCGCAGGTGGCAGAGGCGGTCAGCGCCATTGGCAACACCGTCTGGACCGGCCAGCAGGGCCGGAACAAACTGTACGACCGGTGAGTAGGTAGCACTGTGCCCCTGGCAGTTATCCCCGTCCCACACACCCGTAACCCTAACCCCCCCCACCTGGATGTTGGCAAACCCCCACCCTACACCACAGACCAGCACCCATACCGGCCGCCATGGCCGGGTGCCCGCATTGCTGAGGCCACCAGCTACCCACCCCCTGGGCTGGATGCGTCAGATTGTCTAACGCTGTCATCTTCTGTTCCCCCCTCCCCATCAAGAGAAGGATGCACACAACCTCGGAGAGTGGGGAAAGAAAGGAGGCGGGCCGCAGGACCTGCAGCCCCTAACCACAGCAGAGCAACGGGCCCTGGACATGGTTGGCGGCCCGGAGGAAAGGGAGGTCGCAGGGGTGGAGTATGGCTGTGGGCGAGGAAGTGAGACCCCGCTTAGTTGTCGTTCCCCATGACACGTGTGTCAATGTCCCCCTCCCCCCAATACCACCCCCACACATCTTCACACCACCCCCACACACCCTCACACCACCCACACACACCCTCACACCACCCCCACACACCCTCACCCTCACACCACCTCCACACACCCTCACCCTCACACCACCCCCACACACATTCACACCACCCCCACACACCCTCACCCTCACACCACCCCCACACACCCTCACCCTCACACCACCTCCACACACCCTCACCCTCACACCACCCCCACACACATTCACACCACCCCCACACACCCTCACCCTCACA
Organism: Scyliorhinus canicula; assembly: GCF_902713615.1. Taxonomy (NCBI): domain Eukaryota; kingdom Metazoa; phylum Chordata; class Chondrichthyes; order Carcharhiniformes; family Scyliorhinidae; genus Scyliorhinus; species Scyliorhinus canicula. The sequence goes on from NC_052160.1 coordinate 139,425,486, forward strand.
CCACCCCCACACACCCTCACCCTCACACCACCCCCACACACCCTCACACCGCCCACAAACACCCTCACACCACCCCCACACACCCTCACCCTCACACCACCCCCACACACCCTCACACCGCCCACACACACCCTCACACCACCCCCACACACCCTCACCCTCACACCACCCACAAACACCCTGACGCTCACACCACCCCCACACACCCTCACCCTCACACCACCCACACACACCCTCACACCACCCCCACACACCCTCACCCCACCCCCACACACCCTCACCCTCACCCCGCCCCCACACACCCTCACCCTCACACCACCACCACACACCCTCACCCTCACACCACCCCCACACACCCTCACACCACCCCCACACACCCTCACCCTCACCCCGCCCCCACACACCCTCACGCTCACACCACCCCCACACACCCTCACACCACCCCCACACACCATCACCCTCACACCACCCCCACACACCCTCACCCACCCCCACACACCCTCACCCTCACACCACCCACACACACCCTCACACCACCCCCACACACCCTCACCCTCACCCCGCCCCCACACACCCTCACCCTCACACCACCCACACACACCCTCACACCACCCCCACACACCCTCACACCACCCCCACACACCCTCACCCTCACACCACCCCCACACACCCTCACCCTCACACCACCCCCACACACCCTCACCCTCATACCACCCCCACACACCCTCACCCTCACACACCCCCACACACCCTCACACCACCCCCAGACACCCTCACCCTCACACCACCCCACACACCCTCACACCACCCCCACACACCCTCACCCTCACACCACCCCCACACACCCTCACCCCACCCCCACACACCCTCACCCCACCCCACACACCCTCACACCACCCCCACACCCCTCACCCTCACCCCACCCCCACACCCCTCTCCCTCACCCCACCCCCACACACCCTCACCCTCACCCCACCCCCACACACCCTCATCCTCACCCCACCCCCACACATCCTCACCCTCACACCACCCCCACACACCCTCACCCTCACCCCACCCCCACACCCCTCTCCCTCACCCCACCCCCACACACCCTCATCCTCACCCCACCCCCACACATCCTCACCCTCACACCACCCCCACACACCCTCACACCACCCCCACACACCCTCACCCTCACCCCACCCCCACACCCCTCTCCCTCACCCCACCCCCACACACCCTCACCCTCACACCACCCCCACACACCCTCACACCACCCCCACACACCCTCATCCTCACCCCACCCCCACACACCCTCACCCTCACACCACCCCCACACACCCTCACACCACCCCCACACACCCTCACACCACCCCCACACACCCTCACCCTCACCCCACCTCCACACACCCTCACGCTCACACCACCCACACACCCTCACACCACCCCCACACACCCTCACACCACCCCCACACACCCTCACCCTCACCCCACCTCCACACACCCTCACGCTCACACCACCCACACACCCTCACACCACCCCACACACCCTCACACCACCCCCACACACCCTCACCCTCACACCACACACCCTCATCCTCACACCACCCCCACACACCCTCACACCACCCCCACACACCCTCACCCTCACACCACCCCCACACACCCTCACACCACCCCCACACACCCTCACACCACCCCCCACACACCCTCACCCTCACACCACCCCCACACACCCTCACACCACCCCACACACCCTCACACCACCCCCACACACCCTCACCCTCACACCACCCCCACACACCCTCACACCACCCCACACACCCTCACCCTCACACCACCCCCACACACCCTCACACCACCCCCCACACACCCTCACACCACCCCCACACACCCTCACCCTCACACCACCCCCACACACCCTCACACCACCCCCACACACCCTCACCCTCACACCACCCCCACACACCCTCACCCTCACACCACCCCCACACACCCTCACCCTCACACCACCCCCACACACCCTCATCCTCACACCACCCACACACCCTCACACCACCCCCACACACCCTCACCCTCACACCACCCCCACACACCCTCACCCTCACCCCACCCCCACACACCCTCATCCTCACACCACCCCCACACACCCTCACCCTCACCCCACCCCCACACACCCTCACCCTCACCCCACCCCCACACACCCTCACCCTCACACCACCCACACACTCCCTCATCCTCACACCACCCACACACCCTCACACCACCCCCACACACCCTCACCCCACCCCCACACTCCCTCATCCTCACACCACCCCCACACACCCTCACCCTCACCCCACCCCCACACACCCTCATCCTCACACCACCCCCACACACCCTCACCCTCACCCCACCCCCACACACCCTCACCCTCACCCCACCCCCACACTCCCTCATCCTCACACCACCCACACACCCTCACACCACCCCCACACACCCTCACCCCACCCCCACACTCCCTCATCCTCACACCACCCACACACCCTCACACCACCCCCACACACCCTCACGCTCACACCACCCCCACACACCCTCACACCACCCCACACACCCTCACGCTCACACCACCCCCACACACCCTCACACCACCCCCACACACCCTCACGCTCACACCACCCCCACACACCCTCACACCACCCACACACACCCTCACCCTCACACCACCCCCACACACCCTCACACCACCCCACACACCCTCACCCTCACCCCACCCCCACACACCCTCACCCTCACACCACCCCCACACACCCTCACACCACCCCCACACACCCTCACCCTCACCCTCACACCCCCACACACCCTCACCCTCACCCTCACACCACCCACACACACCCTCACCCTCACACCACCCTCACCCTCACCCTCACACCCCCACACACCCTCACCCTCACCCTCACACCACCCACACACCCTCACACCACCCCCACACACCCTCACCCTCACCCAACCCCCACACACCCTCACCCTCACACCACCCCCACACACCCTCACACCACCCCCACACACCCTCACCCTCACACCACCCCCACACACCCTCACCCTCACACCACCCACACAACACCCTCACCCCACCCCCACACACCCTCACCCTCACCCCACCCCCACACACCCTCACCCTCACACCACCCCCACACACCCTCACACCACCTCCACACACCCTCACCCTCACACCACCCACACACCCTCACACCACCCCCACACACCCTCACCCTCACCCCACCCCCCCACACCCTCACCCTCACCCCACCCCCACACACCCTCACACCACCCCCACACACCCTCACCCTCACCCCACCCCCACACACCCTCACCCTCACACCACCCCCACACACCCTCACCCTCACCCCACCCCCACACACCCTCACCCTCACCCCACCCCCACACACCCTCACCCTCACACCACTCACACAACACCCTCACCCCACCCTCACACACCCTCACCCTCACACCACCCCCACACACCCTCACGCTCACACCACCCACACACACCCTCACCCTCACACCACCCTCACCCTCACACCACCCCCACACACCCTCACGCTCACACCACCCACACACACCCTCACCCTCACACCACCCTCACCCTCACACCACCCCCACACACCCTCACCCTCACACCACCACATCATCCTCAGCCCCGCACCACCCGCCCCCCCCCACCCTTACCCCCTCACCACTCTCACCCTACACCACCCCCACCCCACTCTACACCACCCGCACACACACGCCCGCCCCCACTCCCCCCGGCCTATGGTCTAATCATACGTCTTGTCTTGTGTCTTACAGAACCTGCTGAAGATGGGGTGGGTCCATCTGGTGTCCCCCGCCCCCAGCCAGTGCCACAGCTGGAGCCTCGCCCATGAGCCTCGCAGCTCAGACATCAGCCCTCCGCCCGAGACCCAGGACACCCCGGAGCTCGGGTCGGAGGAGGCCACAGACTTTCCGTCACAGCTTCTCCAACACCCTCCACCAGCCCAGAGACTATCACCTCGGGTTGGGCACTATAGTAAAGAGGCTCCTGGGACACTATCGAGTGCTCTCCACACAGCTGCTCTGGTACAGCAGGTGGTGGTAGGAACACCCGAGGGGGAAGGCTGTCAGAGGGCAGGCCGACCCGATGAACTAGCTGCCACCCAGACAGGTTTCGGGCTTCTGGAACAGAGAGTCCCAACAATCGTGGAGATGCTTCGCAGAGACAGGGACTACGTGAGGGGATGTCGGCGAGCATCCAGCTCCTGCAGGTGCAGGCGGAGGAGTCCAACTGCGTGTAGGAACCGGAGGCGGTGCCGACCGTGTGTGCCACCCAGGCCAACACCGCACAGGTGGCGTCCATGGTGAGGCATTGGGGGCGTCGGTTTTGGCTATGGCTCAGCATGTCCAAGGCTTGGAGCATTCTGTGCAGCCGTTGGCCGTGGCCCAGAACAGGGCTGCCCTCTCACAGGCAGCCATGTGTCAGAGCCACCTGGACATGGCAGCGGCACTCCTGGGTGTGTACCAGTCACAGCAGGCCATGACTGGGAACGTCAGCAGCATTGCCCAGGCGCTGGCCGACGTGGCGCAGAACGGGGCAGCACTACACCACCGGGACACCTGAGCAGCAGCCGTGCCCATCGTGGCCAGGGTGCCCTAGAAGACGCCCGCCAACAGGGACCCAGGTCGCAGGGCAGAAATCACAGCAGTCTGCCTCCAATCCTGCTGTACTGTCTGGGGAACCACCTCGGCATAGTATTCGGACCCTAAGTCCAGAACGTTAGACACCAGTTAAATTGACACGGGTGCGGGGCACAGTATAGGAGTTGCAGGCGGGGGATCCGGGGAGGGGGGGAGTGAGGGGGTGTGGAGGTGGGATGAGATGTCCGTGCCCCCGGCCAGATCCCCTCCCCCCTCCACCCCTCACCTCCTTAACAATTCGTGCTCAGTCAGACCACGCTAAAGCTGTCTGTGTCTGTGATCACATTTATACTTGATTGTTCTGTATTAATGATTTTCAATAAATACTAACTCAGCTGGTAAAACAAAAGAGTTTTCTCCTGGTTGCCATGGAGTAAGATCCTGTTCAATTAGCAGATATTGTGCGTACCCGCTGTGATGATTGCTGCTACTGCGGTGGGAGCACCAAATCAGATTTTATTTTAGAAGCCAAAAGGTGCTGAGGAGGGAACTGCAAACATGTGCCACACGAGATGACAGGGTTTGAGATAATGAGCGATCGAGTTTTCTGATCAAACACAAAGGAAAAGCCGGCTCATGAGATCTTCAACCTATCTCTGGTTGTCCACGAGTTGATCTTTGAGATCTCCAAGCCATGGGGTTTGCAATGAGCTTCCTGACGATGCGCTCACAGTTTAATGTTCTTCTTCATGTTCTTCTAATGTTCCTCTTTTCTCTACACCTTGCTTTAACTGTAACATTATATTCTGCAGCCTCTCCTTCCTTCCCTATGTACGGTATGCATTGTTTGTACAGCATGCAAGACGCAATACTTTTCACTGTATACTGATACGTGACAATAATAAATCAAATCAAATCAAAATCATTTCATGGGCTTTAAATATGGCCGAGTTTGTCATGGAGCCGTAGAGTTTTTACAGCACTAAAAGAGGCCATTCGGCCCTCGTGTCTGTGCCAACCATGAAGCACCTATCTATTCTAATCCCAGTTTACAGCACTTGGTCCGTGGCCTTGTGTTGCTGCGGCGTGTCAAGTGCTCATCCAAACGGTTCCTAAATGTAGTGAGGGTTCCCGCCTCTACCACCCTTTCAGGCAGCGAGTTCCAGATTCCCAGCACCCTCTGCCTAAAAAGGGACACCCCCCCCCCCCCCCCCACCCATGGACACAAAAACAGAAAATATTGGACAATCTCAGCAGGTCTGACATCCATGGAGCTAACGTTTCGAGGCTGGGTGGCTCTTTCTCACCTTTCCTCTCCACAGATGTCTGTCTCAACTTCTCTACTGTTGCTGATGAGGTGGTGGACTTTGTTTCCTTTATATCCACTTGGAATGAGTATTCAGAATGAGCAAGAACATGGTACCATGAATGGGCCACCAAAATCGCCGTCGAGTTGCACCAAAGTTTGATCCGGCTAGTCCCAAGGATGCATTAGGGCCACGGGTGACAGGTTCTGCTGCATTTAACGCTCATCACACTGTCTGACCAGGTTCTCTATTTCGATATTCATCTTCGGCCACCAGACCTAACTCCGCACGAGCATTTCAACCTGAGCCTTTCAACCAGGGATGTACTTCTGAGGCTTTATAAGGCCGGGTCAGACCCCATCTGGAGCATTGTGAGTAGTTTTGGGCCCCGTATCTAAGGAAGGATGTGCTGGGCCTTGGAAAGGGTCCAGAGGAGGTTCACAAGAATGATCCCTGGAATGAAGAACTTGTCGTATGAGGAACGGTTGAGGACTCTGGGTTTGTACTCATTGGAGCTTAGAAGGATGAGAGGGGATCTTATTGAAACTTACAAGATACTGCGAGGCCTGGATAGAGTGGACGTGGAGAGGATGTTTCCACTTGTAGGAAAAACTAGAACCAGAGGACACCATCTCAGACTAAAGGGACGATCCTTTAAAACAGAGATGAGGAGGAATTTCTTCAGCCAGAGGGTGATGAATCTTTGGAACTCTTTGCCTTCGAAGGCTGTGGAGGCCAATTTACTGAATGTCTTTAAGACAGAGATAGATTGCTTCTTGATTAATAAGGGGATCAGGGGTTATGGAGAGAAGGCAGGAGAATGGGGATGAGAAAATATCAGCCATGATTGAATGGTGGAGCAGACTCAATAGGCCAAAGATGTGCAGGTTAGGTGGATTGGCCATGCTAAATTGCCCTTAGTGTCCAAAAAGGTGAGGAGGGGTTATTGGGTTACGGGGATAGGGTGGAAGTGAGGGCTTAAGTGGGCCGGTGCAGACTCGATGGGCCGAATGGCCTCCTTCTGAGTGGCTGAACATTTATCATCATCACAATCATAATTGGGGATGTCTTGCCCACTTTTATTTTGTCTAAACTGGACATTTCAGATCCGTTTTCAGGTTATTCTGAACATTGTTTGCTGGAGTTGGAAGTTTTTTTGTTGGTCCCCTGCAGGCTCTAGCCTTGCATTTCCTCCCAAGGTTCTCCCTCCTATTTCAGGCGTAATGTGTAGCTCCTCTGAATTTATATCTCTCCTGGCGATGATCAGCCCCACACCAGTAGCGTTCTTCATAGCTCTTGGTCTGTGTACAGAATTCCCTATATCTCTGCACTCTCTTTTGCTCAGAGCCTCTCTGCTCATTAGTTTCCATGGCTTCGTCTCTGGCACTAAGACTGCCGGCGGTTTCTCCCCAAACCTGGTGGACTTCGCCTGCTTGCACACTCTGCAACTCCATTATCCCCCTGTTGGCACTTCCCATCGCCTGAGCAACCTCTAATGCCTTCTTTAAGGTCACCTCTGCTAACAAATTATTGTGTATGGCCGTGTCGTGAACACCACAGGCCAGCCTGTCTCTCAACATGTCGTCGGGTGCGGATCCGAATGCGCATTGTTCAGCCATTTGTTTTAGGCAAGCCACTGTTGCCGCAATTGTCTATGCTGGGGCCCTTGAATTTGTATTGTTGCTCTAATATTGAGGGCTTCAGTTAATAGTGTCCCTCGACTAATTCAGCAAGCTCCTCAAATGCTTTGGAGTCGGGGCCACCTGGGGAAGTCAGATTCCGGATCAGATTACATGTGGGAGCCCCACAGGCTGTTAATAGGGTTACCCACTGTTTTTATTCACCCCCCCCCCCCCGAATTTCATGAGCCTTAAAAGCACAGCGGAGGCATTTGCCATGTAGCGCCCATTGCTCTGTGTTAGAGTGAATGGTTTTAGTTTGCCAAGAAGAGTTATTTTGACACTCACAGACTGAATGAGTTTGATTCGAAGGACAGGTTTTTGCAGAAGGTCTGTTCTCCTGATTTCTGTAGCAATAGGAAGATACTCCGGTTGCTCCTTGTCGCCAATATAATATCCTGCTCGTCAGGTGACCACCAAGTAAATGAATGAATATCTGTTTATTAAAGTAAATAACTATATACAGAGAGTGAAGGCTACTATCTTCCAAGACTCCAACCCCCAACTAACTGGAAAACCCATCTCAGTCCCAGGATTCGCGCGCTCTGGCTCAATGGACTGATTGGGTCACATGACCCTCTGTGAATTCGCCCCCTTAAAGGGACATGCTACCATACCTCTCTTCAGAACTGGAACGCTCCAGCCCAGGCAACATCCTGGTGAATCTCCTCTGCACCCTCTCTACTGCAGTCACATCCTTCCAATTGTGTGGTGATCAGAATTGCACACAGTACTCCAGCTGTGGCCTAATGGCCGTTTTACATAGCTCCATCCAACATGGAGTCTATGTCACCCAAAACTTCATTTTTCTGAGAAGTAGATCATGCAATTTATCATAGAATTTACAGTGCAGAAGGAGGCCATTTGGCCCATCGGGTCTGCACCAGCCCCTGAAAGAGCATCCAATCTAAGCCCACACCTCCACCCTATCCCCGTAACCCAGCAACCCCACCTAACTTTTGGATACCACGGGGCAATTTAGCGTGACCAATCCACCTAACTTGCACATCTTTGGACTGTGGGAGGAAAGCGGAGCACCCGGAGGAAACCCATCGCAGACACTGGGAGAACGTACAGACTCCGCACAGACAGTGTCCCAAGCCGAGTTTCGAACCCAGGACCCAGGCGCTGTGAATCAACAGTGCTAACCACTGTGCTACCGTGCCGCCCCCTTGCAAGTTTTTCTTGCAAATTGTTTTTCAATGTCTCCAAAGTTACGATGGAAAATATTTCATCCCTTGTGCTGTACAACCATAAAAACAAAACCCTCAACAGGTGGTGGGGTAAATGTGAACGTTTATTTAGAGAACCCTGAGATTCAAAAGGTGCTCCATGATCTTGTGTTTTTCTGTTACTTCGCCCGTTCCTGTAGAGCCTGTAGGATACAAAATAGTTTTGTGGAAAGTTGCCAAGGACATGGTTTCAAAGGATTATTAATCAAGAACAAAGGTTGGAATTTTAACCCTTCACCTTTTTGCTGACAAAACATTTCTAATTGCAGTAAACAAGGGGATATCTGTCGACAAAATAACAGATGAGAAGAAATGACAAACACAAAGGAGGAAATGAATACTAAGGACCGTGCGGGGCGATGAATAATTGGAATGTCTGCATAATTAGGAATGAAAAGATCAACAGACAATCTTCACGCTCTTTAACAATTGTTTCAAGTTTTGTCCTTATCGTCTCAAGTGGAAAGTGATAGGTAAATGAATTGACTTGAATTGTGCACAAATAAATCTATCGGCTGATGCAAAGCTCCAGGGTAGAAATATTGATTAACGAGCTTTTCAATGGAATGCCGAAATCAGTTAGTAATACGTCCCTGTGAATGCTATTTTTACTCAGTTCTTACACTGATATTTTGTTTGAGCTGGTGTTAGAAATACCTTCGGCAGGAGCGTAATATAACATGTTGCACGTAATGTTCACCAATTGGAAATTCTACTTTGTCCAACTGCGTATAAACCAATTATAACTGATCGATCTTGTGGAATTAATAGGGGATTCTGAGCACCACCCAGATGTATTGGCAAGGCAAGATATCCACTCCACCCTCTCTATCTGTCACAATGCTGGCCGATTTTCCAGGATTGGGGTTCTTTTAAGTGTGCATGATGGGCTATTGGTGAGATTGTTAATGCCGAGAGAGAGCTCACTGTGGCAAAGGGGCAAACTGTAGCGGGGCAGCACCAGGTGCGCCACAATATCCGTGGATGGATCTCAAAGGGGTAGTAATGCCCGGAAGACTTGAAAGGAGACTCCCACTGAGGCCTCCGCTGAGGACACGTTCCTCAACGGGTAAGTGTCGGGGCTGCTACCAGGCTCTCTCCCTCCATTTGGAAAACTCTATGCCCTTGCTTTGACGTTTTGGGAACTAGTGCTGCCTTCCACATGGTAGCCTGAGGAAACGCAGAAAGACGGAAAATAGGCCAGAGTCCTAAATTCCCAAAGTCCCAAGCCTTGACCCTCACCCCAATTCACCCCTACGTCAATACTTGCCTGGAAAGGGTGAAGGAGTGGGCAGTGTTTGGTTCTGTTGACTGGTTGGGGAGGCAACGTTCGCTAAGGCAGCGAGAATGATTGCCCCATTTTCAGCCATTTCAGAATTGATCGCATATTTCTATGTAGACACTGATCTCCAATTGATACATGTTGCCTCCAAATGCTGTATATCTCGGAGGTAAGAAATGGAAAAGTAATATGTCAAATTTATCATGATCCACGGTTTAACAGTTACCTTGGACAGAATTTGATTGAACAATATAACGGGCTACAAAGCGAAGCCGAGCAGTATCTCCAGCAGCAGTGCACCGCTCCCCGATGAACTCAATGCATTCTATCCTCGGTTTGAGCAGGGAGCCAACAATCCGCTGTCGAGTGCCCCAGCAGCCCATAATTCTCCCATACCCACCATCACAGCTTCCGAAGTCAGATTGGCCTTCCTGAAAGTGAACCCATGGAAGGCGATGGGCCCGGACGGGATCCCTGATCGTGCACTCAGAGCCTGCGCGGACCAGCTGGCAGAGGTATTCACAGACATCTTTAACCTGTCCCTACTCCACTCCGAATTCCCTACCTGCTTCAAGAAGACCACTATCATACCGGTGCCAAAGAAGAACCAGGCAACGTGCCTCAATGACTACCATCCGGTGGCCCTGACTTCAGTCTTAATGAAGTGCTTCGAGAGGTTGGTCATGAAGCACATCACCTCCATACTCCCAGAACACCTTGATCCACTGCAATTTGCATTCCGTCGCAACCGGTCTACAGCAGACGCCATTTCCCTGGCCCTACATTCATCTCTAGAGCATCTCGACAACAAGGACTCCTATATCAGACTTCTATTTACATTCTACAGCTCCGCCTTCAACACCATAATCCCAGCCAAGCTCATATCAAAGCTCCAAAACCTAGGACTTGGCTCTCCACTCTGCAACTGGATCCTCGATTTTCTGACCAACTGACTACAGTCAGTAAGAATGAACACCAACACCTCCTCCACAATAGTCCTCAATACCGGGGCCCCGCAAGGCTGCGTACTTAGCCCCCTACTCTACTCCCTGTACACACATGACTGCGTGGCAAAACTTGGTTCCAACTCCATCTACAAGTTTGCTGATGATACGACCATAGTGGCCAGATCTTGAATAACGACGAGTTAGAATACAGGAGGGAGATAGAGAACCTAGTGGAGTGGTGCAGCAACAACAATCTCTCCCTCAATGCCAGCAAAACTAAAGAGTTGGTCATCGACTTCAGGAAGCAAAGTACTGTACACACCCCTGTCAGCAACAATGGGGCCGAGGTGGTGATGGTTAGCAATTTCAAATTCCTAGGGGTGCACATCTCTAAAAATCTGTCCTGGTCCACCCACATCAACGCTACCACCAAGAAAGCACAACAGCGCATATACTTTATACTTCCTCAGGAAACTAAGGAAATTTGGCATGGCCACATTAACCCTTACCAACTTTTATAGATGCACTATAGAAAGCATCCTATCTGGCTCCATCACAGCCTGGTGTGGCAACTGCTCGGTCCAGGACCACAAAAAACTTCAGAGAGTCGTGAACACCGCCCAGTCCATTACACAAACCTGCCTCCCATCCTTGACTCCATCTACACCTCCCGCTGCCTGGGGAAAACGGACAGCGTAATCAAAGACCCCTCCCACCCGTCTTACTCACTCTTCCAACTTCTTCCATCGGGCAGGAGATACAGAAGTCTGAGAACACACACGAACAGACTCAAAAACAGCTTCTTCCCCAATGTTACCAGACTCCTAAATGACCCTCTTATGGACTGACCTCATTAACACTACACCCTGTATGCTTCATCCGATGCCGGTGCTTATGTAGTTACATTGTGTACCTTGTGTTGCCCTATTATGTATTTTCTTTTATTCCCTTTTCTTCCCATGTACTTAATGATCTGTTAAGCCGCTCGCAGAAAAATACTTTTCGCCGTACCTCGGTACACGTGACAATAAATAAATCCAATCCAATCCCTAAAACACTGGTTAAAAACTGTGGGATGCTGTGCAAAACAAATGCAGTTCGACAATTATTCATTCAATGAAAACTCATTCATAACGCATAATACTGAGAATATAATACCTCAACTCCTACTCCTATTTGCCTTTGAACTAGCCCATGGGACGTTCATTGCTGTACAAAAGGCGCTGAGTCCATCCCGTCACAATACTTGCTAATAAAGGTTGATCCTGAACACGCTTTTGAAAGTGCACAAAAAGAACGAGTGGCTCAAGGCCTTAGGATGCGACCAATGGCAGCTGCCCTGCAGGCGCCCTGAGAATGTAGCAATGTGCCGCAGTCCGTTCCCATGGCCTTCAGAGGACAGGCGAGCGACACTGAGCGTCTCCTTCGGCTGGAGAATAATACGGTTGTTCTTGCACTGACTCTGCCGGGAGCGAGGCAGGGACACCACTGGCCTGAAATTACAGCAGCCGGACGAACAGCTCTGACAAAATCTTCCAGTCTTTAGTCTACATTAAGTGATAGTGCTCCTGCCATTGTATCCAACGATGAACCCTCCACTTTGATGTGTGCTGGGGAACTGCCAATTTCTAATGTACCTGGTAACATTCTTACTTCCTTTGTCTTCCCTTCCCCACCAATGCCCCACCCCCAACCCAGACAACCTCCTAATTTTTAATATTCCATCAAGCGTAGTCATCAATCCTTTCATTATATTACCCACCCCTCCACCCCCGCCCCCGTTTCTTTGATGCTTGCCGGTATCCTACACTGCAGAATTTGGCCTGTTACTTACGCTGCGCAATCTTTAAAAAAAAAAGATTGGGAGAAAAAATGATGAGCATGCAGTAATTAATCTTTGATAAGTTAAATTGCATCATGCTTTGGGATAATTTTTATGTCTGTAATAACAGTAAGACTGAAGTTCCCATTATTGCGATGCTGTTGCGATATCAGTATCAGGATGGATGCTGTAAATATTTAATAAGATGTCGAGTGTTATAAAAGGTTAAGATAGCAATGTACCTGAGAACTCAGCAATAACGAGGCTATGTCCTAAACCTTCAGCAGTTGCTGACTGTGATCAATGTTTGCTATAATTTAAGGAATTGGATGATGCCGTGGATTAGATTGTTGGCTCTACCTCTCTGGGGAACTGCTTTAAACGCAGTCTCCAAATCACACAGCCTCGGACAAACTCATTCCAGTCCATAGAGGACACGGGCTGGCAACGTTAAACCGTCTTCATTGAGCACGATGGGGCAAACTCGCGGAGGAAGACTTTAGGGTGGCTGTGTGCAGAAATATATCACACTGTTTCAGTGTAGTCGAGGGAACGCTTGTGAGGTTAGGGCTCAGGAACCCTATTAAAGCTGTGCGAAGGAAAATCAAGGAAAACGTGCATTTATATAGCATCTGACAGAACAGCCGGTTATTCTGAAATGTTTTACAGTCAGTTAAGTACTTTTGAAACTTGTTGTAATGTAGGAAAAGCAACTTTGCAAAACAGCAAAGTGATAATGAGCCGGTGCGTCAGATTCTCCGGTCCCCCAGCCTCAAATTTCTTGGCCATCCGTTGGCGCTGGGATTCTCTACGCTCACCTCTTGTCAATGGTATTTCCCATTGAAGTCAGCCCATGTCGGCGGGAAACCTACAGGCGGGGGTGTGCTGCCATCAGGAACAGAGAATTCCATTGGCCGGAGAATTCCGTTCATCCCTGGTCGCTGCCAGCGGGGTCGGGGGGCGGCCTGTGGGGCGGGAAAAAGTGTGAACCGCTCCAGCGCCGTGCTGGCCCCCTGTGGGGGACAGAATCGGTCATCCCTGAGTCCGTTTCACACCGTCGTAAAATGCGATGGCTTTCACGACGGCGCGAACACTTAGTCTCCATTTTGGAGAATCGTCCCCTCCATCTTTGGACTGTGGGAGGAAACCGGAGCACCCGGAGGAAACCCACGCAGACACGAGGAGAACGTGCAGACTCCGCGCAGTCACCCAAGGCCGGAATTGAACCTGGGACCCTGGCGCTGTGAAGCAACAGTGCTAACCACTGTGCCGCCCCCGCCAGCCAGGGCTGCACTCTGTCAGCACCGCACCAGAGAAAAGAAGCTTTGCACATAAACTCAGAGTGATTTGCTTGAAGTTGACGTGGAATGGAAAAGTATTCCATTCACCATCAATCAGGTGCCACGCCTTGGACATTACATACCTTAATATCAATGGTCAATGAATGAATGTATTGAAAACCGTGAGCGGTGCGGACCAGGTAGATTGCTGGCAGAAGCACTGAGAACAAATAGGAAAAGATTTAAGGTGATTGGCATGAGAAGCAAGGGGGGTATAGGAGAAGTTATTTTTTTACATAGCGAGTGGTTCGAATCTGAATCGTATTGCCTGAGTCAGATTCAAACGTGGATTTCAAAAGAGAATTGAACAACAATCTGATGAGAAAGGATTTGCTAGGCTGTGGGGAAAAATTGGGATGGAGAATAGACACAATTGGCTGATTCACCACCTCTGTGATTCTATTTCACCTTTGGTCAATTGAATCTTACAGCATGAAGAAATTAAATACCACTTTTTCACATGAATGGAGTAATATTATTCTTTGATCCTCAAGGTCTGTTGTTCTAATTTTCCCCATTCATTATTTATTTTTAGCTCCATAAACACATCGGTAATAAATGGAATTTGAGTTTGATCGAAGGTCTGTGCTTATCTCAGCTGGCAGGTGTTACAATTGCCTTTAACAAAGCAGGGGGCTTATGAAGGTGGAAGCAAATTAGCCAGGAGATAAGTTAAAACTATAGTAACAGGAGCATTTTGAACAGATGGTCAGACTTGCTTTTTCCTCAGATGACCTTATTATGAATGCTTGGCTGATCTCCGAGAATGGCTAATGGACTTAACCCTGTGATTAACGTAGACACATCTTCCAAGGAGTACCAGTTTTGGTTGATTGGCACCTTTATTGCTTTGCAATGGTTTCAATCTTTATTCAAGTTTTTTCAATACCTGTGTGTTTATTTACACCAAAATTAAGAGGTGTGAAGTAAGATAAAACTTTTTGTCATTGGTGTTGTGAATAGATGGGTGTGATTGTCATTGTTATGAGATTGTTAGATTCAACAGAATGAGAGAGATTTTGATAGCTCCTCCGACACATGGGGTGGGATTCTCCGACACCCCGCCGGGTGGGTAAATCACCGGGGGTCGGCATGAATCCCACCCCCGCCATCCTCCCACTTCTCCCACAACCCAAAAACCAGCCCAGCCCATTCTCCAAGGTGGGCGGCGCGACTCAATGGGCGCCAGGACCGCCCGAATTCTCGGGCCCATGATGGGACGAAGTCCCACCTATCTGTAGCTGGTCCAGCCGGTGTAAATCAGAGTAGGTCCCTTACTGGCAGGATCTGACGGCACAGGCGGGCTCCGGGTTTCCTGGGGGGTCGCGGGGGGATCTTGCCCCGGGAAGTGCCCCCACGGTGGCCTAGCCCGCGGTTGGGGCCAACCGATCCGCGGGCGGGCCTGTGCCGTGGGGGCACTCTATTACTCCGCATCGGCCATTGTGGTCCTCCGCGATGGCCGATGGGGAGACGAACGCTCCCGCGCATCTGCGGGGATGACGCCAGCACGCGCTGGTGCTCCCGCGCATGCGCCGACTCGCGCCGGCTGGCGGAGGGTCTTCTGCGCCAGTTGGCGTGGCGGCAAGCCCCATCCCGCCAGCCGGCGGGGCGCCAACCACTCCGGGGCGGGCTTAGCCCCTGAAGGTGCGGAGGATTCCGCACCTTTGGGGCGGCCCGGTGCCGGAGTGGCTCATGCCACTCCGTCCCGCCGAGACACCCACCCTGCTGGGTACGGGAGAATCCCACCCCTGGAGTCTCAGAGGGCTCGTCATTGGTCAACATAGGGCTTTCAAACAGGGAAAAAGCTTTGACCGCTGTTGAAAAAAAACTGTTCATTATTCTCATTCTGTTAAAAAAACATTGCAAAGAACAGAAACTTGAATCATTGATTCGGAATAATGAAGGACACGGATGCTTACTCCACTGTAATAATAATAATCGCTTATTGTCACAAGTAGGCTTCAATGAAGTTACTGTGAAAAGCCCCTCGTAGCCACATTCCGGCACCTGTTCGGGGAGGCCGGTACGGGAATTGAACCCGCGTTGCTGGCCTTGTTCTGCATTACAAGCCAGCTGTTTAGCCTACTGTGCTAAACCAGCCCCTGTGGGTTTTATTCTGGATCTGATCAACTGGATTTTCCTCTGAAGCCAGAGCTCCTTTTTCACACTGAAAGTTGTGTTATTTAGTCTAATGCAGATAATTTTTAGAAACACATCGAACTCTTATGGCACAAAGGGTTTGAATGTAATTTAGTTGACGAATAAGTGTTCCTGCCTGTTTAGTTTCCACAAGATTCTGCTTGACAAGTTGCTATAATTGGAAAATCTGAGGCATCTTTGAACTGGACAAGCCTCCTTATGTTGCCTCCTTAACCCATTGTATTGAAGGATTATAAAATGAAAGTTGCAGACTCAACCAGGAAGCAGAAGTCATTAACCCACTGTAAAACCAAGCCTGGAATGCAAAACAAACTGAGGGAAAGACAAATTGGATTGAAATAGAAAAATAAGAGAGATAAAATAAAACATTTAATAAATAGGTCTTTTATAAAAAATCTCCATCAATAATTAAACTGAAGCAATGTGCCTCTACATTTTTGTGAAACTTCATTTTCAGGGCCAGAGAGGTTGCTTGAGATTAGTTGAGACTTAGACAGGAATGGACACGGCCTAACGTTTTGTGTTGAATTTAATTTTCATCTGCTGTGCAAGTACATGAACCCTACTCTGTTCCATGTGTTGAATGACGAGCCAGACAACAAGATGCCTTTTAGCAACGTCCCTATTTTTATGTCTATACAGACATCCCCACTCTCTCTCAAACTTGCTGTGTGATTTGTGCATTAATAATCACCCTAATGTGTTATTGTAACATGAAAATCTGGGCTATTAATATTGATTAGTAAATGGCCTCATTCATATCAAATTTCTAACAAGTATTAACCCGTTTAGGGCAGCACGGTAGCATTGTGGATAGCACAATTGCTTCACAGCTCCAGGGTCCCAGGTTCGATTCCGGCTTGGGTCACTGTCTGTGCGGAGTCTGAACATCCTCCCTGTGTCTGCGTGGGTTTCCTCCGGGTGCTCCGGTTTCCTCCCAGAGTCCAAAGACGTGCAGGTTAGGTGGATTGGCCATGCTAAATTGCCGTTAGTGTCCAAAATTGCCCTTAGTGTTGGGTGGGGTTACTGGGTTATGGGGATAGGGTGGAGGTATTGACCTTGGGGAGGGTGCTCTTTCCAAGAGCCGGTGCAGACTCGATGGGCCAAATGGCCTCCTTCTGCACTGTAAATTCTATGAAAAAAAAGTTCTATGAAACAAGTATTCACCAAAGTTGACATGTCAAACAAATGAACCTCATGTGAATGTGATAATATATCCATTACTAACCCTACCTCCACACTTCCAGTGTCGCAATGACAACTTGCATTTGTGTAGTGCCTTTAATTCGAAAAGCAGCAAAGAGGAGTAAGTAAATGTCAGTTACAGACTTGGAGGGGTTCAGTTTCCTATGGTAGCCCACGCATGTGTGTGTAAAATTCCTGTGCTTGGCATTTTAACCAGTTCCTCGGCAGGTGTTGATAATAACGATCAATCAACGGGTGGAAGAACTTGAACTTTACCCAAGTGAGGACGAATGATAAAAGCATAAAGTGCTGGAGACCATCGGCAGGTCAAGTAGCGATGGTGGGGAGTGAAAAAAAGTTAATCTTTCTTTGTCAACTGGGGGTGAGTTGGCAGCACTCACACCTGTCTGTCAGAATGTTCAAACCCGACTCCAGTGACTTCAACACGTAAATCCAGAGTGGCAATCCAGGGCAGTACTGAGGGAGTGCTGCACTGCCAGGAGTGCCACTTTCTGGGGATATGTTCAATTGAAGCCTTGTCTCCTCTCTCAGGTGTATGCACGGTCAGAATTCTCTGGCTGTTCGATGGTGGTGGGATTCTCTGGTCCCGCACCTCCCCCCGCCCCAACGGAAGGCGGTGGCTTCGATGGGAATTCCCACTGACAGCGGAGAAATACACAGCTGGGAGGCTGGAGAACCCAGCCCCCCCCCCATGTTATACCGAAGAAGAGCTGGAGAGTTATTGCACAGTGCCTGGTTATTATATATCCCTGCTTGTGAGAGCTTGTTGGGCACAGATAGGTTGGTACATTTCCAATATTACAACACTGACACGCACTTCGAAAATGTTCAATAGGCTTTGAGATAGCTGGAGGTCACAGAAGGTGCTATATAAATGCAGTTCTTTTTTGTTGCCGAGATGAATCATAGAATTTACAGTGCAGAAGGAGGCCATTCGCCCCATCATGTCTGCACTCTACTTAAGCCCACACCTCCACCCTATCTCCGTAACCCAGTAACCCCGGCCTAACCTAACCTAATCTTTTGGACACTTAGGTCAATTCAGCACGGCCAATCCACCTAACGTGCACATCTTTGGACTGTGGGAGGAAACCGGAGCACCCGGAGGAAAACCACACGGGGACACGGGGAGAACGTGCAGACTCCGCACAGACAGTGACCCAAGCCGGCAATCGAACCTGTGACCCTGGCGCTGTGAAGCAACAGTGCTAACCACTGTGCTACCGGCCGCTGTACAGTTTTTAAATTTCAAATATGCAGAATCTACATTATTTTGCTTTTGAAGTAACACCTAAAGCTATAAGAAAGAAAGATTCACCAATTAAAGGAAGTAATTCCGACCCGTTTTATTTGTTAGTTGAATAAATGTTAAGACGATCAGGACAATAAATCTGACATGTTTTGGAATTTCTACTTTTGCATAGTCTCGTCTTTAGGAAATCAAAATCAAGTCAATATTCAGTCAGTGATTTATTGAGGTGGGCAGCGTTTTCCTGGTCTCTGCCATTTCGTTCTTCGCACTACATTCCTGTGCCTGCACATACAAAGAAAATATTGCACATTTGGAGCGTACCGCACACAGCCTGATTTTCCAGAGGACTGAACAGTTGGTTGAAATAATGACCTTAAGAACAGTTATGATTAGGTGGGATTGTTTAGGCAGCAACTTCTCTTGTTTAAGGCAACCTCGGAGAAGTTTCATGACCTGGAATACCATTCATTTATTTGCGAAAAAATATTTATAGTCAATAAATACAGATGAATATCACGATCCCCTGGTGTATCGGTCACCTGGTCATAACCCTGGTGACTCATCCAGGTATAGAACACAGAACATACCGTGCAGAAGGAGGCCATTCGGCCCATCAAGTCTGCACCGACCCACTTGAGGCCTCACTTCCTCCCTACCCCCGTAACCCAATAACCCCATCCTAGCCTTTTTTTGGACACTAAAGGCAATTTATCATGGCCAGTCCACCTAGCCTGCACATCTTTTGGACTGTGGGAGGAAACCGGAGCACCCGGAGGAAACTCACGCAGACACGGGGAGAACGTGCAGACTCCACACAGACAGTGTCCCAGTGGGCAATCCAACCTGGGATCCTGGCGCTGTGAAGCCACAATGCTAGCCACTTTGCTACAGTGCAGCTTCTGTAAAGAAGCTGGAATGATTCAACAAAGGTAATAGGTTTTTACAGAAAATCACTTAATCTAAATTGAAAAGCTACCAGAATCGTGGGGGGGAGGGGGGGATGATTTTCACTTGCAAGACACCAAGGAACCATCAATAATTATTCCATCGCCAAGTTAGCTGCACCTTGCCCAGCTCGCACTGGTCACTTGTGTATCTACAGGAGTGTGGATGGGGAAGCGTGGCCCCCATCTCAGTCCCTGAGCTTCTCAGCAACCTTTGGAAAAGCAATTCCCTCTCGGTTTCGTTCTCCTTATATCCTGTGGAAACCTGAGGATGCAGATGAATGAATGCCCCTGGGTTCGAATCCCACCAGGGCAAGGTGGTGAAATTTGGATTCAATTAAAAAAATCTGGAATTAAAGGTCGAATAGTAACCAGGAAACCATTTTCGATTGTCGTGAATACCCCGTCTGGTTCATTAATGTCCTTTAGGGAAGGCAATCTGACAGCCTTACCTGGTTCCGGCCTACACGTGACGCTAGACCCACAGTAATGTGGTTGACTTTTAAATACCCTCAGGATGGACAGTAAATGCCAGCCAAGCCAGCGATGCCCACATCCCATGAATGGATAAAGAAAAAAAAATTAGAGGTGAAAGCTCTGTACGTGAAAATCTGGCACTTCGTAGTTTACAAAGTGTGCATTACAACAACAACATATATTTCTATAGTGCCGATCGGGTAATAAACACCACAAGGCTCTTTGGAGCAGCATTCTGAAACACCATGGAGACACCTTAGGGACGATTTTCCAACCTGCTTTGGCTGTCAGCGCAGGTGAAAATCTTGCCAGAATCGGAAAACGCGTTCCAGTTTTCCACGCCCCTCAACAGTGACGTAACGGGGTTCGCGCCCAGAATGGTTCATGCACCCCACCCACCTCTGCCACATGCTTTCCCCCTCCCACCCCCCACTGAATATTCATACCTTGCCAACACATTCTCAAAAATGTGAATCAGTTGAGTGGACCCCCCCCCCCCCCCCGGGGCACGAAGGTAAGCTGGCACTGCCGCCTGACACAGGTTGGCAGTGCTGGGACGGACCCTCTGCGGAGCGCTGTTGGGGGCTGGGTTCATGTTGTGCGTGTTGGGGGAGGAGCCTCCGATGCAGAGGTTGGTGGGGACGGGGTAGAGGACCGCGCTGTTGAGGGTGGTGGGTGGTGGGTGGTGGTTGGGGGTGGTGTTGGGGGAGGGGAGGGGAGGGGAGTGGAGGGTTGGGGGGGGGTTAATTTCTGTGATGATCAGTGTAAAGTTACCTCGATCTCTGTGGAGCGGCCTTGCCACCTCTATTGGGCCTGACCCGCCACCGTAAACCACGCCCACTGAATGTTTTTGCGGAGGTCTACACGCGGGATTTCGGTCAGAGCCTGACACTGGAAATATCATGGGGAAATTCGGCACAGGAGATCAGGTGATCAAAAGCTTGGTCAAAGAAGTGGATTTTAAAGCGTGCCTTAAAGGAGGAAAATGAGGTAGAGAGGCGGAGAGATTTATCATTAAATATAACATTATAAATGTAGCCTGTCCACTGATCAAAGATCAAAATTACCAGTGAGTCCAAGGCCAATACATTTGAAGAACTTCTACAGAGCGAGATTCTCTGTCCTCCCAAAGACATGTTTCTCAATGGTAGGAGGTGGCCTGTTATTGGCCAACGGTTGGATCTTCTCGTCAGACAGTGCAAGTTTTGTGGTGTAGCTGTGAGGATACTTTTGATATATCAGAACTGGTTTCTTAATGTAGACTGTTGTAACCATGGTGAAGTCCACAACTAAAAACAAACCCTTATCTATGTTAAAAATATACATATTTTACTTTGGATTCTGACAGTTCCTTTCTCTGCAATCTGCTTTCGAGGTAATTTCTCTCCAGCATAACCTGTTGAATTGTGATAAGACAAGTGTTAAGTAGTGTAAAGTATCACGAGGAACCTACAAGGGATTTTACTTCACTGCTGCCCACACAGAGATTCCACATTGATATCAGTTGAACTGCAAGCTCCCGTCAAGGCTCGAGTCAGTTTAGAAACAAATGTTGCCCAAGTCAAAGTATCCCTGTCATTGGGTGAATTTTCATAGCTCAAGAGTTAAGGTTCGGAATGGATTTTCCATCTGACAACATCTGCCAAGGTCTCTTGTATTAAAAAGTAGGAGACAAGTCCAAATCCACGGCAATTTCTGAACAAAAGAAACTATCGCCTCATTACATTGGTTAGGAAATTGAACTGTAAATTTCGCCGGTGCATAGAAAAATAAATCTTTGTCGAAAACCACAGCTAAAGGCCTGGCCAACGCCCCAGTACATCAATGGCCGCCGCACAATGAGTTTCCACTTTTGATCCAGTCACGAGAGTCAGCAGCAATTTTGTCTTGTTGATGTTTTGTTGTCTCCCAAGGAGATGGAGTTTGTCAGGTAACAATCTTTCCATTCCGAATCCTTCGGGGGAAGAAAGGAAGAAGAATGTTTATAGACTCAAACGTTAAAGGTTAGCCAAGAAGGTCCGCATTAATGGTCACACCTCAAGCTGAATATGTTACAACGGGAAAAAAAAGAAGCAATCAAATCAAAGGCCATTCAGCCGAAATAAAACCTGGTTCTTTCACTGGAGATCATGACTGATCTATTCCATCATTGATTCTACTCAGCAAAGGTCTGTTCCATTTTCTGTAGGTTCGTACAAAATGAAGGAAGGTGCAGCAATGAGAAGGTCTACAATGAGGGATTCCAGTACTGGGGCAATAGCTGAGTATATGGCTAGTTATTGAGCCGCACATTGTGGGAAGGTGCAGCAATGAGAAGGTCTACAATGAGGGATTCCAATACTGGGGCAATAGCTGAGTATATGGCTAGTTATTGAGCCGCACATTGTGGGAAGGTGCAGCAATGAGAAGGTCTACAATGAGGGATTCCAGTACTGGGGCAATAGCTGAGTATATGGCTAGTTATTGAGCCGCACATTGTGGGAAGGTGCAGCAATGAGAAGGTCTACAATGAGGGATTCCAGTACTGGGGCAATAGCTGAGTATATGGCTAGTTATTGAGCCGCACATTGTGGGAAGTGTTACAGAATCACAGAATAATGCAGCACAGAAGAGGCCCTTTGAGTCTGCACTGACACATGAAAAACACCTGACCTGCCCTCCCAATCCCATTTGCCAGCATTTGGCCCATAGTGTTGAATGTTATGACATGCCAAATGCTCGTCCAGGTACTTTTTATAGGATGTGAGGCAACCCGCCTCTACCCCCCTCCCAGGCTGTGCGTTCCAGACCGTCACCACCCTCTGGGTAAAAAGACTTTTCCTCAAACCGAGCCTAAACCTCCTGCCCCTGACCTTGAACTTGCATTCCCTCATCTTTGACCCTTCCTCAAACCTAGCCTAAACCCCTTGTAATCTTGTCCACCTCGATCAGGTCGCCCCTCAGCCTTCTCTGCTTCAGTGAAAACAACCCAAGCCTATCCAACCTCTCTTCATAACTTAAATGTTCCATCCCAGGCAACATCCTGGTGAATCTCCTCTGCACCCCCTCCAGTGCAATCACATCCTTCCTATAATGTGGCGACCAGAATTGCACACAGTTCTCCAGCTGTGGCTTCATCAAAGTTCTATATACAACTCCAACATGACCTCCCTGCTTCTGTAATATGTGCCTCGTTGATAAAGGCCAGTTTCCCTTCTGACTTTTCCGTGTGTGTGTGGATGGCTCGCTACCCTCACTAAGAAGCTGACTCAGAGTGAGCCAGCCTACCCCGCAGCCACAACATGCCCAGCGGGTGGGCTAAATTGCCAGGCAGCGGGATGTCTGCACCTCACTGGGGCAGAGGCCCCACCCTCAGGAACCGCCAGCCAATCTGATTGGCCAGCAGCTCCAGCGGACCCGACAGCACCAAGATCTCACTAGTGGGCACTGCCGGGACTGCAACTGGTCCCGAGAAGAAGGCACGCCCAGGGGATTGGGCAGGGAGGAGTTAGCCAGTATAAGGAGGGTGGGGGGAAGGGAGATTGTGGGGCCAGTGGGCCGTTGAGAGAGCTGGCGGGTAGGAAGGAAGGAGGGGGCATTGTGTTGGCGTGGGGGAGGGGGTGGTGGAGGGGGGGGGGAATGCCCCTAATGTACAAAAGGGCACCCACCAAAGATGGTACCCCCTTTTCTGAAAACCTTCTTAAAAAGTGGCCGGCCCACACCATGGCGTGGGCACCATAATATCAGGGTCAATTATTTTGTAAATAAGTTCAATTGACCCTTGCTTTGGGGGTGAGCGTGAAGGTGGTAGGTTGTGAAGGTGGTGGGCTACGCACCCACCCTATTTTACATGACCCCCACCCTCTCCCATTAAAACACACCCAGCAGGAACATGAAAAGTCCAACCCATGATGTGTGTTTTTATGTGTGGGCTGTGCTTTGAATGGGCTGCTCTATCCTTCGACTTCCCTTCTCCTTTAAGCAGAATTTCAAAAATTGTGTAACAATGGAACACTGTGGAAAGAAAATGACACAATCCAGGAAAAGACGGTTAAACAGATAGATCTGCTTTAGTTACAGTTTCTAAACATAACTGCTCCCACGCTTGGTAACACAACCCAGCCACTGATTAATCCTGTAGCTCAGAAAGAATTCCAGTCAAATATTCGCTCACTGATATCACAGCCGACAAGCGAATCAAAGTTTACCGGCTCACGGGCAGCGACCGTTTCCAAGAACAGCAGAAATTCTGCTTCCTGCTGGTGTCACCCTTCACTGGCAAGTTGCCTTCTCGGGCATTGGGGCTCCGTGCCCAGCATTAGAGGAAATGTTCCTCGCCAGCTTGACTTAGACCATTTGAACTAAGTGAAGTCTAAATTAACAAAGGGCTGGGATTCGTTAAAAAGAAACAAATGACTGAGCGGGAGGTTTAGCTCTGCTCCAGATAATGCAGTGGAGGCTGTTAGAATCTCGGTTTACACTTTAAATGAAACAAAACAAATGGAACTTTTCAGCAATTGTCAATATTCCCTGCACCGTCTTGTTTCACAAGGCATCATTTCAAACGTACATTAGGTGTAGATAGCTTTGCATTACTGTTCAGTCATTCATATTTAACTTAAAGAATAATAATCTTTATTAGTGTCGCAAGTAGGCTGACATTAACACTGCAATGAAGTTACTGTAAAAAAACCCTAGTCGCCACATTCCGGCGCCTGTTTGGATACACTGAGGGAGAATTCAGAATGTCCAATTCACCTAACAAGCACGTCTTTCGGGACTTGAAGAAGGAAACCGGAGCACCCGGAGGAAACCCACGCAGACACGGGGAGAACGTGCAGACTCCGCACAGACAGTGACCCAAGCCAGGAATCGAACCTGGGATCCTGGCGCTGTGAAGCAACAGTGCTAACCACTGTGCCACCGTGCTGCCCATAAGGCCAAGTGCAGTCCTTTGTACTAAGACTGCCATTTATGATAGAAGATTTATCAAGCTGAATTACACTGCAGTGTGCAGCTGTGTCTGATGTCAGGCTGAATTATCCTTTCCTTCCTCAACAAGGTGTGACCATAATCCATTCAATTACATCGGACATCGACTCCTCTGTGGAAATCTCAAAGTATCTTCGTAACGGTGTTAATGGTACTTGAGCGCTCATTGTCCTTAAATGACTGATTTAGACTAATGGCCCTCAGCTTTACACAGAGTGGCAGGTGGGTGATTGGCCTGCATGGTCACAATCCAATGTTCCTGCCGTGTGGGGATTCCTGGTGAGGGAAAGATCGGGCAAGCCATTAACCCACACGATCTCGGCTCACACGGCTGTGAAGGAACAGGTGGGCTGTTTCTCTATGTGGAATAAGGAGGGAGAAAAAGCACACATAAACATGGGGGGGGGGGGGGGGGGGGGGGGAGTTTTAACCCCCAAAACTGAGTGGGTTTGGGTCACATGGGAGGTTAAAAATCCTGACCCCAATCTACCTTCAATTCACCCAGAATCACAGAATTGTTACGGTGGAGAAAGAGGCCATCGTGCGACCCATCGTGTCTGCACCATCTCTCCAGACGAGCTCACGACTTATTGCCATTACCCTGCCTTATCCCTGTACTCCCTGCACGTTGTTTCTATTCAAATAATCATCTAATCCCATCGTGAATGCCTCATTTGAACCTGCCTCCACCACACTCCCAGGCTGTGCATTCCAGACCCAAACCACTCGCTGTGTGAAAAGGTTTATTCTTCCCTCACATTTGTTTCTTTTACAAATCACTTTAAAATCTGTGCCCTCCCGGTCTTGACCCTTTTATTATGAGTGAAAACACTTTCTCCCTGTCTACTCTGTCCAGCCCCTCATGATTTTGAACATCTCGATCAAATTCTTTGCCTTATCCTCCTCCAGTAGAACAATCCAACCTAGGAGCATAGGAAGAAATCCATACAGTGCAGATAGAGGCCATTCGGCCCAGCGAGTCTGCACTGACCCTCTGAAAGAGCACCCTATCTAGGCCCACCCACCTGCCCTATCCTATAGCCCCACCTAACCTACACATTCCTGGACACTAAGGGGAAATTTAGCGTGGCCAATCCACCTAACCTGCACATCTTTGGACTGTGGGAGGAAACCGGAGCACCCGGAGGAAACCCACGCAGACATGGGGAGAAAGTGCAAATTCCACACAGATAGTCACCTGAGGCCAAAATAGAACCTGGGACCCTGGAGCTATGAGGCAGCGGTGCTAACCACTGTGCCACCGTGCCACCCATTTTCCCAAGGGTAATGGAATCCTATTTTCCCAAGGGTAATGGGAAAGAGACACAAATCACGGGCTAAATGTGACAATTGGCACTTCATGCTCTTGCTCGCTGCACATAGTTGGGTGATTTTCAGGGTAATAATGGCATGCATATTAAACTCACCATTATTTCCCCTGCACATTCGGAGACCTTTGTCTATATTTAATTTTCAGTAACTGATGCAACCTTTACCTGCAATAGTGCGTTCCTGGCGATGTTCTCAAAGGCATGGTCCACATTGATATCCTCTTTTGCACTCACTTCAAAGTAAGGAATACTGCGAGCTCTGCACCAGACTTCTGCCTCATCGCTTGTAACCTGCAGGAGCGGAAGGAGAGGAGGAACGATCGTAAATTGAGCACAATTGCAGAGAGGGTGGGATTGACCGGCCATTCCCCCTGACGGGATCTTCCGTTCCCGCAGACAGCGGCTCTCTGCCACTGAAACCCCATTGACACCGCCAGGCGGGACCCAGCCAATGGTGGGTTGCCTGCAGCGCCGCGGAGAGTGGAGCAAAATTCTACCCATAATCTGCAAGGTTTCTAAATAAAATATATTTATTGAGCTTTGGCATTTTAGAGAATAACGCAATCAAGTGACAAAATAATAAGTTGCCACACAGAAGAAGAGAAAAACGGTTTAACATACATGAATGCAGAACGGGCGAAACTAGACACTCAGGGAGGCAGCACGGTAGCATTGTGGATAGCACAATTGCTTCACAGCTCCAGGGTCCCAGGTTCGATTCCGGCTTGGGTCACTGTCTGTGCGGAGTCTGCACATCCTCCCCGTGTGTGCGTGGGTTTCCTCTGGGTGCTCCGGTTTCCTCCCACAGTCCAAAGATGTGCAGGTTAGGTGGATTGGCCATGATAAATTGCCCTTAGTGTCCAAAATTGCCCTTAGTGTTGGGTGGGGTTACTGGGTTATGGGGATAGGGTGGAGGTGTTGACCTTGGGTAGGGTGCTCTTTCCAAGAGCCGGTGCAGACTCGATAGGCCGAATGGCCTCCTTCTGCACAGTAAATTCTATCTGCCCCTTCCACAGACCGAGAGGGAAGCAGGATGAAGACACGGTAAAACGATACACATCCTCCCACGCCGCACAGGTCTACAATCATCCCAAGAAACAGGATAGATTTCCCGTGACGTGATCAGGCGCGCGGCAAAGTCCAACTCCCTCGACCCCAGCACCATCACAGACCCCTCTCCTCGGGTATCAACCCAACTGCAGCCCCGTGGGAGCCAAGAGCGGATTCACCATACCCATCCTTAGGAAAAACCAAGAAAATGCACGGAAACCCCAGTCCGAAAGGGAGTTACATACGTGACACGCAACGGAGCTTAACCCCAAACCGGGCCCAGAACCAAAGTCATTCCATACATTTGTGGACAGAGGACCGGCAACAATACAATCAGATTGTGGTCAAACCTTCAGGGCCTCCCATAGGAGAAAAGGCAGAAAAGAAAGTCTAGAACTACCAGAACTGAGCTCAGTGGATAACAACAGCGCAGGACCCAGCCCAGGTCTCGAGCATACCTGGCCCCCGTAAAGCCCTGACCAAGAGGGGAACAAGCTGCTCAATCAACAAGAGGGCGTTTGGATGCCAAAGAGCCATCCAAACTCAAAACGTTGCTCCATTCTCTCCCCACAGATGCTGTCAGACCTGCTGAGATTGTCCAGTATTTTCTGCTTGTGAAACAATTTTACCTTGTCCGCTCTATCTATTCCCCTCATAAGTTTGTTCACCTCAACCAAGTGTCCTCTTAGCCTTCTTTCTTCCAAGGAAAATAACCTAAACCTATCCAATCTCTCCTCCCAGCTACACTATTCCATCCCCGACAATATTTTTGCAAACCTCCTCTGTACTCTCTCCTGAGGAATTAAGTCCTTCCTCTAATATGGTGACTAGCCTGCACACAATACTCCAATTGTGGCCTCACCAGTGTTTTATACAATTACAACATTATACCCTTACTGTTATATTCTATACCTCTGCCAATGAAGGAGAGCATTCCACATGCCTTCTTTACAAACTTGTCTACTTGAGCTGCTGCCTTTAAGGGCCTGTGTACTTGTACACCAAGATCCCTCACTTCATCCGTTCCTCTTAGTATATTCCCATTTATTCTTTACTCCCTACAACTGGTTGACCTCCCTAAATGTATGACTTCATACTTGTTAAAATCCATCTGCCATTTTATCGCCCATTTCACCAACCCATCTATAT
The DNA here is from genome assembly GCF_902713615.1 of Scyliorhinus canicula. Taxonomy (NCBI): domain Eukaryota; kingdom Metazoa; phylum Chordata; class Chondrichthyes; order Carcharhiniformes; family Scyliorhinidae; genus Scyliorhinus; species Scyliorhinus canicula. Next base: position 139,454,270 of record NC_052160.1, read on the forward strand.
CGTTTTGGAGATTTTTGCTATCCTCTACACTATCCACCACTCAGCCAATCTTTGTGCCGTCTGCAAATTTCCCAATCGTGCCTCTCATGTTCATGTCCAGATGGTTAATATATAACACAACAGGGGTGGCATGTGACGCAGTTGTTAGCACTGGGACTGCGGCACTGAGGACCCGGGTTCGAATCCCGGCCCTGGGTCACTGTCCGTGTGGAGTTTACACATTCTCCCCATGTCTGCGTGGGTTTCACCCCCACAACCCAAAGTTGTGCAGGTTAGGTGGATTGGTCACGCTTAATTGCCCTTTAATTGGAAAACAAAAAGTAATTGGGTACTCTAAAGTTATTTTAAAAAATATATAACACAAACAGTGTGGGTCCCAACACCGAGCCCTATGGAACACCACTTGAAACAACTTTCCATTCGCCAGGGCAGCCATCGACCATTACCCTTTGTTTCCTGTTATTAAGCCAAATTTTTATCCATTTTGCCACATTGCTTTCACTTTTTTGACCTATCTATTATTATTATTTCCCTTCTTCGTTCCCCATGACTACGTCTCGAATTGCATCTCTTCTCATTGGGTTTGGCACTAATTGGTTGAAAAGCTTTTCCTGGACACACTGCATGAATCTTTCTCTCTCAGTACCCCTTAGATTGTTTGAATCCCAATTGATATTGGGATAGTTAAAGTCTCCGACTATTATTGCCCCCTTTTTCTTACAGGCAGAAATTTGCCCACATATTTGTTCTTATATCTTCTTTTCTCTATTTGAGGGTCTGTAGCAGTGTGAATGCCCCTTTTTTATTTCTATGCTCAACCCATAAAGCCTCGTTTGTTGAGCCTTTAGTATATCATCCCTTCTCACAACTGGAATTTATCTTTAACCATTTGTCCTGCACTCCCCCCTTTCTTAATTCCCCCTCTATTGTGTCTGAAGACTCTATAACCAGTGATATTGAGCTTACAATTTTGCCCCTCCTTTAGCCAGTTTTCTGCGATAGCAATAACAACCTGCTGCCATGTGTCTACATGTGCCCTTAACACATCTTCCTTGTTTGTAATACTGGAGTACGCCAAGCATCCACCAATGAGCAGAAGCCATTCAACAAGAAGTTCCACCCCCCCAAAGGGGAGAACAGGATATCCGCCAGAGACACAATTTGGCCCGTCCCTAGGCCCCCGTGCACCCGGGAAGCAAAACCCAGCCTCCTAAGATAGCCCCACATGCACACCCGAAAAGGGACACCCTTGGCTTCCAGGGGCAGCAGGATACCAACCTCGGCACCAGGCCTGGCCGAGCCCAGCACCACCCAAAATGCAAGAAACCATACCCCAGGACCTCCTCACACCTAAACACCTGCACCCCGGCCATGTAACCTACAACCAAAAATCTACAACCCTTCCAACCCCATCCAGGGGCCCAAGAAGAGAAGGATAATTGCTGCAGCCCTCGGCGAAGGGAGCCCCAATCCAGGGAGATGAAGAACCATTAAGACACCCAACAGTTGGGCATCCTGGGAGGTAGGACCCCTTCTCCAAAACCATCAGAATACCACCACCCCCCCCCCTCCCGGCCACTCCGCCGAACCACCGGCAAGAACAGGGCAAGAGCCAAAACACAATGGTGACCCAGGTGGAGAAAGGAAGAGAGAAAGAACCGTCAAGGTGAGAACGCCCAGATTAACTCAAAATGGCCGCCGTCATGGAAAGGGCACCCAGAGCAACCCTCCTCCTCAACAGCCAACCATAATTACAGGTCCCACCTGCGCTCGACAGAAGTAAAGAGCGAGACTCGGTCGGAGAGGAAAAAAACCTCAACTCTTTGAGGGCAGCACGGTAGCATGGTGGTTAGCATAAATGCTCCAGGGTCCCAGGTTCGATTCCCGGCTGGGTCACTGTCTGTGCGGAGTCTGCACGTCCTCCCCGTGTGTGCGTGGGTTTCCTCCGGGTGCTCCGGTTTCCTCCCACAGTCCAAAGATGTGCGGGTTAGGTGGATTGGCCATGCTAAATTGCCCGTAGTGTAAAAAGTAAGGTTAAGGGGGGGGGGGGGGGGGGGGGGGGGGGGGCTGTTGGGTTACGGGTATAGGGTGGATACGTGGGTTTGAGTAGGGTGATCATTGCTCGGCACAACATCGAGGGCCGAAGGGCCTGTTCTGTGCTGTACTGTTCTATGTTCTTATGGAAGAGTCCGAAGGAACCCTGTCCTCCCCGGGTAAAAAAAGTTTGCCCAGGCCTTTGAAGGGTTAAATCACAGATATTTAGGTTCAGTGACATGAAACAAAAACTAAATAAATAACTCCAAAAAAAAAATCCCGAAATGGATTAGCTCGAACTGGGGGTTGTCCTCAATCTCAGTGAGGACAGACTAACCCTACCAACCCCACCCTTATCCCCTCACCCCGTCCTGGCTCCACTCATCTTCCTCAATAGGAGCGAAGCTGTGCATAATTCACACTCCCCATAATTGTGTTAATATAATTTTGCTAAATCAGCATAATTAACTACACGATTAAAGCAGGAGACACCATCACTTCCACCTTGGCACCTCACCGATGCCCGGAAGGTCCACGGACTAGGCCCCAGCTGGGGGGATGACTCGATACCTCCAGCCTCTCGTGCCAAGCTTCGAGAACAGGACGATACAGGAGCAGTGACAGGTGGGTGCAACCGGCCCCTGGCCTCAAAGACAGGAAGCACTGTGCTGCTTCGAGTCTGATGCATCCAGCCTTCAAATCAACATTACCAAAGCATGGCAGACAGTTTTCAAACTCAGTCAGGAATTTACGATCCACCCCCCGAGCCTGCCAGGATAGATGGCACACCATGCAGCAGGATCGCAATGACACGAAGGAGGGCCCACTCCAAGGAAAGTGCTCTCCCGAGTTCAAGAACCTCCTTGTGCACCTCCATTATTGCTCTTTTAAAAGTTCTCCACAAATCCTGAAAGCCAACCCTGACGGCCCGCGCTCTTCAGCCAAGGCAGCATTTCTGACGCCATTTTCAATGGCAGCCATCATCCAGATGCACGCAACACCGCCAAGGCGAGAGCTCGCTCAGCAGCAACTGCGTCATTGCAAGCTGACCCACCCCAGCCCACTCCGACCACCACGGAAAAAAACAAGGATATTAACATTTCATCTTCGCTCTTCCTCGCAAAAACACCAAGCAGGAACTTCCTGGGACATAGCACAAGCCACATAGCCCAAGAAAAGATGAATATGAAATGTGCACCAGGCTGAAGCAATGAATTAAAAGATGAGCAGAGCCGGAGAGCGTGCAATCCATAACCTGCAAGGTTAGCACTGTTGCTTCACAGCGCCAGGGTCCCGGGTTCGATTCCCGGCTTGGGTCACTGTCTGTGTGGAGTCTGCACGTTCTCCCCGTGTGTGCGTGGGTTTCCTCCGGGTGCTCCGGTTTCCTCCCGCAATCCTGAAAGACGTGCTTGTTAGGTGAATTGGACATTCTGAATTCTCCCTCCGTGTACCCAAACAGGCACCGGGTGTGGCGACTAGGGGCTTTTCACAGTAACTTCATTTCAGTGTTAATGTAAGCCTACTTGTGACACTAATAAAGATTATTCATTTCTTTATTATTATTTAACCGCCAGTCTCTGAAAAACATTTACAACTTTTCCTGTTCATTTGAAAACCCATAGTTGACGTACGTTCTTTGCCTTCCCTGGTTTACCCTCCATTCTGGAGTTGTTGATGTACGCCCTTTCCTAATTGGTTGAATAATAGCCATTGCACAGCCAATTAAGGAGGGAGATTAGGTTTTGATCAGGTACTCAGAGCATTAGGCAGGTCCTCTGGATTCCTGGTCCAGTGACCATTACAGCACTGGCTGCCCTAAAGGGCTGAGTTACTGCAGACCACGGAATCTGCCCCCCAACACCTTCGAGTAACAAATGGATAAGACCAGCTCTGGAGTGAAAAACAAATCAGTTCCACAAAACTTCGACAGCAATAAATTCAACCTTTGCAATAATTTTCATCGGAAATAGGAGCGTTGCAAATAAAAGTAAAAGTTAAATTTGGGGGCGGAACCAGAGGTTAGTCACTAAAAAAATCCAGTCTAAGATTCAGCGGGATTTTTTTGTTATAAGTGGCAAGAATGTCCAATTCAAGTGGAACTCGCTAAAAGGTAAACAGCATCGATGTAATTCAATGGAATCGAGGCAGGAAGGACCCAGAAGGATGTAACACTGATGGGGTTCGATGACAAAGAGTGGGAGGAGTCTCGTGTGGCGCTCGAATGCCAACGTTGCCAGCTGGGCTGAATGCCCACTTTCCGTCCTGGAGATTTGCTGTGACTTTATGTCAGTCAAAGACAGGTGAAAGGCGAACGCGTTCTGTCGTTTCTCACTCTGGTGGCCCACTTGTTCTTGAAGAACCCCCTGTAAGGGAATGCGTGAGATGCTGGAGGCTAAATCTCCTCTTCGGTTCTCTGCACAGAAAACCCCTGCTGACTTTGAAGCTGTCTGATGGAGTGTGTCCGCCCAGTGTACAAATCGGAAGATGGGTCAGATGGTGTGGTCCTCCTCTGCCATCTACTGGCTAGTTTAAGAACAGCAGAGCTTTAATTCTTTTTAACGCTGGAAATCTGGGGCGAAATTCTCCGACCCCCAGCAGGGTCGGAGAATCGCCTGGGGCCGCCGAGAATCCCGCCCCCGCCGTGGCAGAGATTCTCCGCCACCCGGGAATTGGCGGGGGCGGGAATCACGCCCCGCCGTTTGGCGTGACGTCCGCGCCGATCGGCGAGACCCTGCGGCGATTCTCCGGCCCGCGATGGGCCGAAGCCCCACCGCTGGGAGGCCTCTCCCGCCGCCAAAGTTTGACCCACCTCTGGTGGCGGTGGGATCAGCGGTGCGAGCGGGCCCCCGGGGTCCTGGGGGGGGGGGGGGGGCGCGGGGCGATCGGACCCCGGGGGGTGCTCTCACGGTGGCCAGGCCCACGATCGGGGGGCCCCGATCCGCGGGCGGGCCAGTGCCGTGGGGGCACTCTTTCTCCCCCGCCGCCGCCACGGCCTCCGCCGTGGAATCCCCAGCGCGCATGTGCGAACCGGCGAAGGCCTTTCAGCCAGCCCCAGCGCTGGGCGGCGGGCCTGAAAGGCCGCTGGTGCCGGTTTTGGCGCCAGTCGGCGTGGTGCCAACCGTTACGGATTGGGCCTAGCCCCCAAAGGTGCGGAGAATTCCGCACCTTTGGGGAGGCCCGACGCCGGTGTGGTTGGCGCCACTCCGCTACGCCGGGACCCCCAGCCCCGCCGGGCAGGGGAGAATGCCGCCCCCGGTCAGTTCCAATGGAAGACTGAATTCTATTTCTTCCTTTCCTTCCTCTACCGTCTCTCTCTCTCTCTCTCTTTTCCATTCAGTCACGCAATGTGGTTAAAAACAATTACTTTTATTTCCCAAGAGGTGATTAAGACCCCTCCCACCCGGCTTACTCACTCTTCCAACTTCTTCCATCGGGCAGGAGATACAGCAGCCTGAGAACATGCACGATTCAAAAACAGCTTCTTCCCCACCGTCACCAGACTCCTAAATGACCCTCTTGTGGACTGACCTCATTAACACTACACCCTGTATGCTTCACCCAATGCCGGTGTTTATGTAGTTACATTGTGTACTTTGTGTTGCCCTTTTATGTAGTTTGTTTTATTCCTTTTTCTTTTCATGTACTTAATGATCTGTTGAGCTGTTCGCAGAAAAATACTTTTCACTGTACCTCGGCACATGTGACAATAAACAAATCCAATCCAATCCACCACAATTATGAAATAGGTGACTAGAAAATAGGCAGTGCTTTGCAAAGAATGTAAGGTCCCAGATGGTGAACGTGGCTGCTCTACAATTACAGGAGTCGCTCAGCTCTCCCTGGGCTGATAACACTCACAGCGCAGAGTTCCAGCAGTCGGAGGCAACGCTGCACTTTCAGAGAGAGGAACACACACGTCATTGTCCTGGCAACTTCCAAATAAACCAGAAGGTTCCAGAACACGCTGGGTTCCGCAGAAGCCGGGGTTCCGAGGGAGCCTTCCAGGAGCTCTGATCGACACAATTTTAAAAAATGTTTTCATTGGGTTTTCACATCTTACATTTCACAATTCACAAGTTACATATTGCATAACCGCACATAAAGGGAAGAATAATAAGAGACCACCAGAAATCAGCAGATATATTTACTGGCAATTGTCTTCCTTCCCTCTATGGCCCTGGTCCCCTTTTAGTCGGCAAACGTCTGTTATAATCCCCCTTGTGGCCAGAGCACGTAGTTACAGTGTCTATTTGCAGATTCATATTAAGCTTGCCCTCAGGCCTGCCCCCTGCGGCTTGGTCCCTTGTCTCTCTCGTTTTCTTTGCCAGCCGCTGCCGATCGCCAGTCGAAGCCGGGTGATCAGGAAGGCAAAGGCTCGGACGTCGACTCCTCTCCCGATAAAGAGTTCTGGATGATCTGACACCCTGAAGGCCGCCACTTTTTGCATGGCTCCATCCTCACTCCCACAGCCCTGGACATAGACTCAAAGAAGGCCGTCCAGTACCCAATAAGTCTGGGGCAGGCTGTGGGTGTGGTTGGCCGGGCCCCTGGCACCGTTTGGATTTGTCCTCCCCTCCGGGAAGAACCTGCTTATTCGGGTTCTGGTTAGGTGTGCTCTGGGCACCACCTTTAGCTGCGTTAGGCTCAACCCTGCGTATGAGGAGGTGAAGTTCGCCCTGTGCATTGCTTCGATCCAGAGCCCTCCCTCTATTTCTATGCCTAGCTCCTACTCCCATTTTTCCCTTGTCCCATCCAAAGGAGAGGGTATCTCCTCCAACAGTCGCCCGTGCAGGTCACCACAGTTTCTCTTCCCGAGGTTGCCCGTCCCCTCACTCTTTCTGCTGTGGCCGCCCAGTGGTAGAACTGTAGGTTTGGGAGGGCCAGGCACAAATGTCATGATTAGTTTGTCCACCATGTTGAAGAAGACCGTGGGGATGTAGATCGGGAGGGATCTGAACAGGAAGAGGAATCTGGGCAGTACGTTCATCTTGATCGTCTGCACTCTCCGTGCCAGTGAGAGTGGGAGTGGACCCCACCTCTGCAGGTCCCTTTCGACTTCCTCCGCCAGAGTCACATGTTCCATTTGTGGGCCCGTGTCCAGTCGCGAGGTATTTGGATTGCCAAGTAGCGGAATTAGGTCTGCAGCGTGTTTGAACGGGAGTCCCCCCAGCCCTGTCCCTCCCCCTTTGGGTTCACTGGGAAGATCTCACTTTTGCTCAGGTTGAGTTTGTAACCCGAGAAGGCTCTGAACTCCTTTAGGATTTCATTATCCCTTCCATGCTGGCCCGGGGGTTTGAGATGTAGAGAAGCAGATCATCCACGTAGAATGAAACTCAATAGTCTCTGTCCCGCCTCTGAATACCTCTCCACCCATTTGCCATTCTGAGGGTGATCGCCAGTGGCTCGATTGCCGGAGCAAACAGCAGCGGGTATCCCTGCCTCGTGCCTCTGTGCAGCTGGAAGTATTCAGAGCAGGTGGTGTTTGTCTGTACGCTCGCCATGGGGGGGCGCTGTACAGTAGATTCACCCAGGGGGTGAATCCTGACCCAAACCCAGACCATTCCACTCGACTCTGCTGAAGGCCTTTTCTGGTGGGTGTTTCTCGGTGGCTGCAGTGCCGAGCTTCACCCCACCATTCACCGGCACTTTGCCGGGTATTTGGGCCTCGGGGAGTTTCTCCCCACCGAGGCCAGGCTTTAGTCGGCTCCTTGCAGACCGGGCCGCCATTTTGACCGGCAGCCCAGATCTATGCACCCCACCTCCCCCAATTTCAGGCCCGTCCATACCCCCCCCCCCTTTCACACTCCCCAACATTCCCGAGGTCCCTGGAATCCCCCTCGCCACCTCTAATGGGCAAGGCCAGCCCCCCCCCCCCCCCCGGTCCCGATCCTGCACTGTCAACCTGGCACCCTGGCACTGCCCCTGACATCTTAGCAGTGCCAACTGGGCACCCTGGCAATGGTACTACCAGGGATCCAGGCTGACAGCGCACAGGTGCCGGGGGAGTGCTGGGATACTAACCTGCCCTGTCCCTGACCACCCGGGGGTCTCTATTGGCCGGCGAGACCCCCCCCCCCCCGAGGTGCCGTCATGTCTGGCCCATGTTTGTAGAAACCAGCAGCGATCGGCGCCCTGACGAGGTCTCGCAGACACGGCCGTTGAATCCTGGGTGCCGGGTGAAAAGAGTGTCCGGGTATTTAAATCGGCTCATTTAAACAATCTGATCATGCCATGCCCAGCGAGGGTGTGACCCAGGTTGCGTGGGGTGGAGTGAGTCGGGTAAGTAGCGCGAGGCCTCACGCCTGCCACTTGTGGGATTCACCTGGTGCACCCGGCTCCATGCTGGGCACAACCTGGTGGCTGAATCATGCCCGTTGTTATGATCTGGAGTCCACTGCCTGAAAGATCAGTGGAAGTAACTTTCAAAGGAACCATGGTGGGATTCTCCATTGCCCGACACCAATATCGTAATCAGCGATCGGGCGGAGAATGGACTCCGACGCCCAAACTGGGGTCGGTGTTAATTTGGCGCCCATCAGCCATGCTCCACCCACATGGAAGTGGCGTAATCGCGACGCACGACGCGTGCCTTCGCAACAGCGATGTTGCGTCATCGTAAGGCCCTCCCGTGATGCTCCGCCCCCGATGGGCCGAGTTCCCAGCCGAGCGGGACCCGTGCGGCCTCAGTGGCCTGGAACCCGGGGTGGCGGCTGCAATCTGTGTCCGGCACCGCCACACTCAGCCGGGATCCGTGAAGCTGGCCCGTGGGGGGGGGGGCTTCCGCGAGGGCTGTGGGGACTGGTGGAGGATGGCCGGGGGGTGACCTGGGGGTCGTGGATGGTGGGTCAGGTCCGCGTATGGCCGACGCCATGTTGTGCAGTGTGACTGCTGCAGGTCGCCGCCGTGCGCATGAGCGGCCAGGGACACGGTCATTCTGCAGCCGTTTTCGGAGCGGGAGCCGGGGGTTTCACCCAGCACCACTGCTAGCCCCTCACTGGTCCCGGAATCGATGGGGGCGCCAATTTTGGCGTCGTCAAACGCCCGCAAATTCTCCGTTTGAGCCAGCACTTACCCGCTGAAACGGAGAATCCAGCCCATTGACTCTGTACTTGAAAATAATAAATATAAACTATGACAAAGGTGATGGGCCGAATGGCCTCCTTTTGTACTGTAAGATTGTATGGGTTTTAATAATGACTCACCTGTCTTTCAGTTATATCAACCTTGTTGCCTAAAACAACAAAAGTGTAATCCTTGTGTTCCAAAGGAATTTGCAGCAATATCTCTTCTCTCCAGCCTTCGAGGGCATAGAAAGAATCTTGGTCAGTCACATCAAATACTAGCACACAGCCGTCTGATCCTTTCGAGAAGGAGCGCACCAGTGATTTAAAACGTTCCTGGCCTCCTGTGTCCCAGATCTGTATTGATGAACAAAAGACAATCAGTCAATATCGGATCAGATGGCTGCCCCTTCTGGAACTCCGTAGTCAGTCAATAAACTTTATTTTCATTTATCCAGCATTTGTTAGTCATATATATTTGCTCTTGAGGGCAGTTAAAAGTCAACCACATTGCTGTGGGTCTGGGTCACATGTTGATCAGACCAGGTAAGCAGGCAGATTTCCTTCCCTGAAGTACACCAGTGAACGAGATGATCGATGACAACTTTTACATAGATACGTAGAAAATAGAAGCAGGAGGAGGCCATTTGGCCTTCGAGCCTGTTCCACCATTCATTATGATCATGGCTGATTATCAAGTTCAATACCCTGATCCCGCCTCCCCCCCACCCCCATAACCCTTGATCCATTTAGCCCCAACAGCTATATCTAATTCCTTCTTGAAATTACACGATGTTTTGGCCTCAACTACTTTCTGTGGCAGTGAATTCCATAGATTCCCCACTCTCTGGGTGAATAAATTTCCCCTCGCCTCAGTCCTAAAAGTTTTACCCCCTATCCTCAAACTCTGACCCCCCTAGTTCTGGACTCCCCCACCATCGGGAACATTAATTCTGAATCTACCCTGTCTAATCCTGTTGGAATTTTTAAAGATTCTATGGGATCCCCTCTCACTGTTCTAAACTCCAATGAATATAATCCTAACCGACTTAGTCTCTCCTCATATGACAGTCCCGCCATCCCAGGAATCAGCCTGGTAAACCTTCGCTGCACTCCCTCCCTCGCAAGAACATCCTTCCTCAGATAAGAACACCAAAACTGCTCACAATACTCCAGGTGTGGCCTCACCAATGCCCTATACAATTGCAGTAAAACATCTCTATTATTATACTCAAATCCTCTCGCCATGAAGGCCAACATACCATTTTGTGGTCACCGTTAGTGAGGTTAACTTTTAATTCCAGACTCTTAGAAATCACTTGAATTTAACATTTCACCGGGTGCCATTTGAATCTATGTCTCCAGAGCAGTGGCCTGGACCTCTGGAATAGCTGTAGTCACCTGCGACATTGGCACAAAACAATCACCTCCCATCAGAGGTACCCATGATGTGGAGATGCCGGCGTTGGACTGGGGTGATCACAGTAAGAAGCCTTACAACACCAGGTTAAAGTCCAACAGGTTTGTTTCAAACACGAGCTTTCGGAGCGCAGCTCCTTCCTCAACCCTGGTTCAAGACTTTGCTGGCTTTATTTAGGATTCACCAACATTTTTTTTATTTACTCATAATGCACGCTGTTATTATGAAAATGACTTATTGTCACAAGTAGGCTTCAAATGAAGTTACTGTGAAAAGCCCCTAGTCGCCACATTCCGGCGCCTGTTCGGGGAGGCCGGTACGGGAATTGAACCGTGCTGCTGGCCTGCTTGGTCTGCTTTAAAAGCCAGCGATTTAGCCCTGTGAGCTAAACAGCCCCTGGCTATTAATGCAGAAAGCAGCCACTAAATTGAGGGGATCAGGAGATGGGGCAACTTGGATCTCAGTGTGTGGAAGAACCAATGCCCGTGTCACCTTAAACAATGAGATTTAAGGTTTGAGAATGAAACAGAGGAACAACAGAGGAGGAAGTAGGATGAGTTAAAATCAAAATGGGTAAAAGAAGGGAATGAAAGAGAAAGAAAGATTAAATGAAAGAATGCAAAAGTAAGAAGAAAAATGTAGAAATTTGACATTTTTCAATCACTATGTAACATTGACTGAGCTACAGATGTTGCTGGTCAATCTTTGCCACTTCCTCCAATTACTTTGTACAAATAAATAGCCTCATAGCTTTCACATTATTTTTAAGAACTTGTTGCCTCTGCACATTAATTGTCCACCGAACCCACAGGGGCTAGTAATTGATAGCATAAGCACCATTCGAACCAAGTAATAATTGTGATTTCAATGTGAATCAGCCTTGAAAATGAACAATTCAAACTGTTCAATGCCATTCCAGCATATTGTCAATTCTACTTAACTGTTTTAAGAATGGCAGACATTGTATTTTCACTTGTTTTTCCCATTTTTCCTCAATGGTTGGTTTTTATCAGCCAGCCCCCCCCCCCCACCCCCAAGCGGGATCTACTGGTCCATCCAAAGGCAGGTCCTTCCTGATGTACTTTTGAAGCATACTCACTATTATAATGCACGAAACACAGCGGCTGAACAGCAATGAGATCACGACCTGCTAATCTGATTTAGTGATGTTGATCGAGGGATAAATATTTGCTACAACACAAGGAGAACTCCCTGTTCCTCCACAAATTGTGCCATTGGATTTCTTACACCTTCCTGAAAGAGCGGTTAGAGCTTCAGGTTAACTCCTTATTTGAAAGCATACGGAATGCTTGCCTTCATTGGACGGGGGAATAGGGTGGGTATAGAGGGGTACAGCACTAGGAAGCGCTGAGGGTTTTGGCCAAGGTTGGTATCATGACTGGCATAGGCTCGGAGGGCCGAAGGGCCTGTTCCTGTGCTGTATTGTTCTTTGTTCTTTGAAAGGCAGCACCTCCAGCTGTATAACAATTACTCGCTGGCAATACATCCTGGGTTTTGTATTCAAGTCTCTGGATTGGAGCTCAAACCCAGTACCCGCCGGGTCAGACGTTAGAACGCTATCTCTGAACGGTAACTCAGCACAAAGGTAGTGAGGGGGCAGAATATCTCGCTCAAAGGGTGGTGGGGGGGGGGGGGGGGGTGGGGGGGGGGGGGGGGGATTTAAAGCGATGACATTGCTCAACTGAAGACCATTACATGAATTGTATATCCATACGACTGGACTGGTGTACAGTGCACGTGATGAAGCAAGATAAGGATTCCCCACCTGTAGCTCAACTGAGGTACTGTCCACTCCAATCGCTTTTGTAAGGATGCTTGCTCCCAGTGTGGTGCGATAGTCCTGAGTGAATCTGTTGTTGACATATCGGTTCAGGAGGGAGGTTTTCCCAACCCTACATCAAAGGATTCAGAAAAATACAGTCACGCTTTAACCTGATTTTTAAGATGCAACTTAAGCCTGTTCCGGGGGAGAGGGCAGGGACCTGGCTGTACTGTCACTGGGCTAGTAATCCAGAGAACCAGTGTAATGGTCTGCGGATCCAGTTCGAGCCTCACCACAGCAGATAGAAATCTGGAATTAAAAGTCTAATGCAGACCACGGAGATTGTGGCAAAAACCCAACTGGTTCGCTGATGTGCTTGAGGGAAGGGAATCTGCCATTCTTATCTGGTCTGGCCTACACGTGACTCCAGACCCACAGCAATGTGGTTCACTCTTAAATGGCCCAGCAAGCCACTTAGTTCTAGGGCAATTAGGGATGGGATGGGTAATAAATGATGGCTCAGCCAGCAATAATAATAATAATAATAATCGCTTATTGTCACAAGTAGGCTTCAATGAAGTTACTGTGTAAATCCCCTAGTTGCCACAGTCCGGCACCTGTTCGGGGAGGCCGGTAAGGGAATTGAACCCGCGCTGCTGCCTTATTCTGCATTAAAAACCGGCTGTTTAGCCCACTGTGCTAAACCACCCCACAAAAACTCACATCCCAATTGCTCCGAGCTGGTGTTCATAAATCACACAGAACTCCTCTCTCTCTATTTCATCTCACCCGATCAGCATGTCTTTCTATTCCTTCCTCCCGCATGGATTTATCAAGCTTCCCTGAACTGCATCAGTGCAATTATTAACCTTGACTGCCCCCTGTGGTAATTACACATTCCCTGCACTCGCTGCACAATGAGATCTCTCATGAATTCTTTACTGGATATATTAATGATTGTCATAATTATCATCTTTATTAGCGTCACAAGTAGGCTTACATTAACACTGCAATGAAGTTGCTGTGAAAATCCCCTCGTCGCCACATTCCGGCACCTGTTCGGGCACACAGAGGGAGAATTCAGAATGTCCAATTCACCTAATAGCTTGTGGAGGACTTGTGCTAACCATTGTGCCACTGTGTCGTCCTGTCTGACCCTTAGTTTTAGAGTCCCCCAGCTACACAGGTGGCAACGCAGCACTGTTGCTTCACAGTGCCAGGGACCCGGGTACGAGTCCCGGTTTGGGTCACTGTGCGGAGTCTGCACGTTTCCCCGTGTCTGCGTGGGTTTCCTCCGGGTGCTCCGGTTTCCTCCTGCAAGTCCTGAAAGACGTGCTGTTAGGTGAATTGGACATTCTGAATTCTCCCAAACAGGCGCCGGAGTGTGTTAACAAGGGGCTTTTCAAAGTAACTTCATTGCAGTGTTAATGTAAGCCTACTTGTGACACTAATAAAGATCAAGATTAATTAGTGGAAGAATTTGCTCTAACAAGCCCCTTTTTAATTTTTTATGGAGCAAAGAGCCCCAGTTTAGTCTGGTAGTTATAACTTCTCAGTTGCATTATCATTCTTGCAAATCGTTTTGCACCTTCCCCAGTGCCTCTGTATCCTTAATGTAATATTGCAGACCACAGTGATACTCACTACTTCAATTGCCCAAGTATAACATAAATTCTGCTTTCAAATTCTATTTCCTAAGTGTGGCCAGCAGGAGGTGTATTTGCCTGATGAGGTCCACTTGTCAGTCAGTACGCTGGGGTCAGTGGATTGGTAAGAGGGTTCAAAAATGCTGCCTTTGCTTTAAAGCAGCCCCAGAAATGCAGTGCAATGGTGCAGGTGGAATCTCCATTTACTCTGCAGCACCGTGTCCATGGTGTCAGACATGGCTCAAGGACAGCCTCGCTCAAGTACCTTGAGCACAAGATTTAGCCAGACACGTTTCACCCAGGTTTTCCTGCTGTGCTCCCTGCCCGGCGACAGTCCCACCCTCCACGATTTGCCGCCGGAACAGGTGGTCATGATAGGCACTGGAAACATATACGAGGTCCTCGGGAAGTATCCGGAAATATTCCAGGAGGGTCTAGGCATCCGGAGTCTCACCCCAAATACTTCAGAGTATGACCGGTCCCCTAAACTTTACCCACAAAGGTAAACACTGAGTTGTGACACTTGGAGAGTTTGGGTACTATGGCCGATATTCTCCCTTCTGGGGACTAAGCCCCACGCTGGCGCGAGAACCGGCGCCAACCACTCCGGCGTCAACAGCCGCCGAAAGTGTGCAATTCTCTGCCTTTCAGGGGCTATGTGGACGGCAGAGGGGTTGGCGCTGTTCCAGCCGGCGGCGAAGGGACTGCGCGAGTTTGCACATGCGCCGAAGGGTCAGCGTGATCTTACGCATGCGCGGAACTGCCGGCGTCTTTTGGCGCATGCGCGGGGAGTTCTCTTCTCCGCACCGGCATGGCAGAGCCCTTCAGCGGCTGGCACGGAAGCAATAAGTGCCCCCACGGAACAGGCCCGCCCGCAGATCAGTGGGCCCCGATCGCGGGTGGGCCACTGTGAGGCCCCCCCCCCCCCCCCGGTCGGATCCCCCCCCCCCCCCCGAGGACTGCCCCGCTGACTTACCTGCCAGGTCCCGTCGGTGCGTGGGTTGAGTGATTCACGCCGGCGGGACTGGCCAAAAACGGACGGCCGCTCGGCCCATCGGGCCCCGGAGAATTGCCGGGGGGTGGGGGGCGCTGCCAACAGCCCCCGACCGTCGTGGCGTGAATCCTGGCCCCGCCGCCGGAGAATACGGCAGCCAGCGTCGGGATGGCGGGGCGGAATTCGCGCCGCCCCCTGGGGATTCTCCGACCCGGCGTGGGTTCGGAGAATCCCGCCCCATATGCCCAGTGAGATTTGTGGAATGGGTATCACCAGTCATCCCGGTGATAAAGCAAGATAAATCAGTCCACCTCTGTGGGGATTATAAACTGACTGGAAGCAGGGCAACTCACCTGGCATCTCACCTGGCATCTCACCTGGCATCTCACCTGGCAACTCACCTGGCATCTCACCTGGCATCTCACCTGGTATCATGCAGAGGATTGGTACATGAAACTAGCTGGGGGCTGCTCCTTCATAGACTGGATATGAGCCACACATATCTTCAGTAGGAATTGGACATATCATCACGGACGTATGTAACCATAAATACCCGCAGGCCGCTGTCTGCCTTGTCTGCCCTTCAGCGTCTCTTCAGCTAGTGCAGTTTTTCAGAGGGTGAGGCATGTCCGACGTGGGACTATATCGACGTGGCCACTGAAAAGGAGCACCTGGACAATCTGGGAGAAGTCCTCAGACGATTTTCCCAAGTCGGTAAATGCGTCTTTCAAGCCATAGTTGGGTTACCTGGTAGATAAAGATGGCTTCCACCCATTGGCGGAAAAGTTCCAGGCCATAAAAGGAGGCCTGATTCTACAAAATCCCACGGAATTGAAATAGTTTCTGGGACTCGCACATTATTACGGGACGTTTATTTCGAATTTGGCCACCCTGCTGGCACCTCTCCCCGTCTTGTTAGAGAAGAACCAGAAGTTGGCATGGGGAGCTCCACAAGAGGCGGCATTGGCAGGAGTGAAGATACAGCTGTTATCATCCAAGCTGCCGGCCACTACGGCCCTTCCCAGCCACGGGTTCTCACATATGATGCCTCTCAGTATGGCTTTGGTGCAGTGCTATCCCATCGATGGGGTGATGGCACGGAGCATGGTAACAGGCCCCC
The DNA here is from genome assembly GCF_902713615.1 of Scyliorhinus canicula. NCBI lineage: Eukaryota > Metazoa > Chordata > Chondrichthyes > Carcharhiniformes > Scyliorhinidae > Scyliorhinus > Scyliorhinus canicula. Next base: position 139,470,328 of record NC_052160.1, read on the forward strand.
AGCTGGGAGTGCCTCTACCCAATGACAGGGAAGGCCGTACTCTATGGGTCCCACGGGGAGATCAACCCCATGGGCCTCGTCAGCGTAATTACATCTATGAATGATATTAAACATTTGTAATACATATTTTCAAAGATATATTGCTGCTTACCCAAGGGAACCAAGGATAATTATTTTCAAATCCACTCTCTTGTTGGTGTTCATCTACGGTACCTGGTGAATAAAAATAGGGAGGTACGTGTCATTACTAAACTGGTAGAATATTAACTTGTCTGCAATGCTTGTGGACCGACACTCTTGAATGATATAACTCCCGAAAGGCTATTGACTTTGGGCAGGGCCCTGCGGTGGATGGGAAGGGAAAATCTTGATTTACGACTCTATTGTGGCCTGTCAAAAAACTCACTTTTCACCAGGATCAAAATTCTGGAAGGCCTTCCCAACAGCACTGTGGGAGTACCTACACCACAAGGAGTACAGTGATTCAAGAAGGCAGCTCACCACCACCTTCTCAAGAGGAATTAGGGATGGGTAATAAATGTTGGCCCAGCCAGCAACACCCCAACATTCCACGAACAATCGTTCACGAAAACTCCACAGTAATTTGTTTTAGCTTGAATAGAAATGTTGTTTGCTGCATGGCAGGCAAGTCGCTTCAACTTTCATCACAGAATCCCGAAGGTGCAGAAAGAGGCCACTCAGCCCATCGAGCCGTCATCGATCTTCCAAAACAGCACCCTGCCTAGGCCCACAACCCCACCTTCTCCAGGTAACCCCTCCTAACCTTTTGGAGACAAAGGGGCAATTTAGCATGTCCAATCCACCCAACCTGCACATCTTTGGACTGTGGGTGGAAACCGGAGCACCCGGAGGAAACCCACACGGACACGGGGAGAACGTGCAGACTCCGCACAGACAGTGACCCAAGCCGGGAATCGGACCCGGGTCCCTGGCGCTGTGCGGTGGCAGTGCTGACAACTGTGCCATCTTGCCACCCTTTGTGCCAAGGTAAGTATTATTGTCATTTGGAAATTACACCAGCTGAATTCTCCACAGTCGCCACATTAATCTAAAGATGTAGGGTTGAATTCTCCCATTTTGAGTATCAGTGTGATGAGTGCCTGTCCCGCTGGTTGAAATGCTGGGATCCCACATTAGATTCTGCACCTGGAGGCTGATTAATTATGGACGGATGAGATCCCCTCCAACTCTCCTGGTGGGACAGTGTGAAGGTGAACTCTCACAGCGGGTTGCAAGGGGTGCGTTAAACCGGAAACTCTGTTGCCAACTTTGGGACTGGAAGATCTGGGTGGGCGGGCGGGCGGTCGCCACGGCTGTGAAACACGTGGAGGGATGCGTGGAAAATTCTGCACAGAGACTTTAAAACAGGACTGAATGACATCTGTGCAACCTGGTCCAGTTATCCCGCCCCCTCTGACTCTACTTCATCTCTTTCACCTGAGGATTAGACTTGATGGGCAGCACGGTAGCACAGTGGTTAGCACTGTTGCTTCACAGCGCCAGGGTCCCAGGTTCGATTCCCGGCTTGGGCCACTGTCTGTGCGGAGTCTGCACGCTCTCCCCGTGTCTGCGTGGATTTCCTCCGGATGCTCCGGTTTCCTCCCACAGGTCCCGAAAGACGTGCTTGTGAGATGAATTGGGCATTCTGAATTCTCCCTCAGTGTACCCGAACAGGCGCTGAAATGTGGTGACTAGGGGCTTTTCATAGTAACGTCAGTGTTAATGTAAGCCAACTTGTGACAATAAAGTTTATTATTATTATCTTGCTTTTGCAGAATCTTCTCAGGCTATTTTGAGCTTCTTCTTGCATTTCCATCAGTGACTATTCCCCCAAACCATAAGGAACAAAACCGAACTTGCTCACATTCATTGCGCCAGCTGGCACATTAACCTCCAAATTAACCGTTCTAAATGTGCAATACTTGTTACAATTTAGGTCACATTTGCTCGAGCGTTGCTTCATTGACAGTCATATTTCCTCAATCTGCCTTTAGCTCAGCAAAATTTCTTCATCAATTCCCTCCAATTTGAAAATTCTCATCCTTCTTTTCAAATCCCACTCAGGCCCCAGAATATCCTCACTCTCATCTTTTCCAGCCCACCAGCCTTTGAGGTCCCTGAAAGAACATAAAAAACATTTCAAATATCCTTCACAGAAAGTGCAATAACATTCAGGTTTTCTACGTAGGTCAAGTTGCAATCTGTGGTGCTTCAATACAACTATGATACATGTAATATTCACTGTATACATTCAATGTGAGTCATACAGCCCGAGTGGGTTCTACACCATTCTCCTCCTCTCGGTTCACTCTGGCTGTAAGGTCTTCGACAGAGACCTTCCCCCATTGTGCCTGTGTCAGCTGCCCCAAGCTTCAGTGCAATCCTCAGCACGCAGTCCTGAGTTTTGGAATGTGCCAGTCTACAATATCCAATTAGGCAATTCTTTGCACTGGAAGACCAACAGGTTTTGGGCAGACTGAAGAGCGTCTTCAGCAACAATTGATGTCTATCTTGGTGTGCATCCCTGGATATAGCCGTATCCAGCCTGGGGCTGGTTTAGCTCACTGGGGCTGGTTTAGCTCACTCAGCTAAATCGCTGGCTTATAAAGCAGACCAAGCAGGCCAGCAGCACGGTTCGATTCCCGTACCAGCCTCCCCGGACAGGCGCCGGAATGTGGCGACTAGGGGCTTTTCACAGTAACTTCATTGAAGGATACTCGTGACAATAAGTGATTTTCATTTCATTTTTCATTTCATTTCGTAGAGCACAGAATCCTGTGTCACAGAATTGCTCGGGACAAAGCTCGAGAAAAACCACCTCATCTTTCTCTCGATCTTCTTTGCAAAGGCACATAATTCAAGGAGTTGGATAATGGTCTCTTCCCTACCACAACCACCTTGAGGGCAACGTGCGGATAAGGTGTGACTCTGGGCCTGTAGGAGGGATTTGACAGGGAGGGGCTTCCCCAGCACCAGCCAAGCTACGTCTTGGTGCTTGTTTGAAAGTTCTCGAGATGATGCGTTCTGCCAAATTACTGACAGTGTGCTCAGGGAACCTCCGGCAAGATACACCGTCTCCTTTTCCTGTAGGGTCTACAGGATATAACGTGCAGACCACTCCCTAGTGGGGTGTCCTGCGGCAGCGTGGCCAGACCCATCCTTCTCAACACGGGGGTCAGGTAGAAGCTCAGCACACAGTGACAATTGATGTTTGCATACTGAGAGTCTCTGCACAACTTGATGCTGCCACACATAAAGGTGGCCATCAGGATTAGGACAATGTTGGGCACGTTTCTCCCTGTTGCACTGAGATCTGAAATCTCTCTCTATTTAAATAGAATGCTGCTTTTCTATTCTTCCTCTCCAAGTGGATAAACTCACTTTTCCCATATTATACTCCATCTGCCAAATCCTTGCCCAATCACCTAGCCTGTCTAAATCCCTTTTCAGACTCTCAACCTCCTCTTGACAACTTACTTTTCTACCAATCGTGATACCAATCTTGGTGTCTTCAGCAAACTTATCCCCCCTATACGCAGTTCTTTCATCCAAATCATTGATATAGATTGGAAGTATCTGAGGTCCCAGCACTGATCCGGGTAGCACTCCACTTGATACAGCTTGCCAAATCTGAAAAAGACCCATTTATATAAAAGTAAATTACTGCGGATGTGGGAAATCTGCAACAAAAGCTGCAAATGCTGGAAAACCTCAGCACATCTGACAGCGTCTGTGGAGGAAGGTGGGAGCTGACGTTTTGAGTCTGGATGGCTCTTTCATCCAGACCCGAAATTAGCTCTGTTTTCTCTCACACAGATGCTGTAAGACCCATTTATCCCTATTCTCTGCTTCCTGTTAGCTAACCAATCTTTTATCCATGCTAATATGTCATCCCCTACACCACGTCATCTTGTGTTGTGGCCTTTGATGTGATATCTGGAACTCCAAGTACTCCACACATACAGATTTCCCTTTATCCTAGTTAACCCTGATTTCCTTTCACAAACCCATGTTGACTCTGCCCTTATTAAATTGTGATTTTCTGCTGTAGCCCCTTAATGATGGATTCTAGCAATTTCCCTTTGACAGTTGTTAGGCTAGCTGGCCTGTCGTTCAGCTGCCTTCTCTCTTCTTCCTTTCTTGAATCAACGTTTTACATGAGCTAATTTCCAATCCACTGGGACCCTTCCAGAATCTACTATCTCCGCAGCCACTTTCTTTCAAGCTAAGATGTGGGACACCAGGGGCGGGATTCTCCGACCCCCCGCCGGGTCAGAGAATCGCCTGGGGCCGGCGTCACTCCCGTCCCCTCCATGTCCCGAATTCTCCGCCACCCGAGTTCCGGCGGGGGGTGGGAATCGCACCGTGCCGGTCGGCGGGCCCCCCCACAGCGATTCTCCGGCCCGCGATGGGCTGAAGTCCCGCGATGGGCCAATGTCCCACCGCTGACAAGCTTCTCCCGCCGGCGTGGATTAAACCACCTACCTTACCGGTGGGATTGGCGGCGCGGGCGGGCGCCAGGGTCCTGGGGGTGGGGGTGCGTGGGGCGCGAGGGGTGCCCCCCTCGGTGGCCTGGGCCCGCGATCGGGGCCAACCGATCGGCAGGCGGGCCTGTGCTATGGGGGCACTCTTTTTCTTCTGCCTTCGCCATGGTGAAGACCCCCTCCCCTGCACATGCACCAGGATGACGTCAGCCGCCGCCGGCGAAGTCCTTTTGGCCACGGCTAGCGTGGCGCCAAAGGCTGCTCACGCCAGCCGGCGGAGCGGGAACCACTCCGGCACGGGCCTAGCCTCTCAATGTGAGGGCTTGGCCCCTAAATGTGCACAGAATTTGGGGAGGCCTGACGCCAGAGTGGTTCACACCACTCCAACACGCCGGGACCCCCCCCGCCCCGCTGGGTAGGGGAGAATCCCGGCCCTGATCTTGGGAATGTGTCAGCCTTTCAGTAATAATTTTCCAAACACCTTTTTCCTCCCGATGGTGATTGTTTTAATTTCCTCCCTCCTGTTCACGTCTTGACTTTCAAGTATCTCTGGAAAGTTTTCTATGTCTCCTACAGTGAACACAGACACAAAATCCTTTTTTGATGCCCTTTCTTTACCTTGTTTTTTATTATCAATTCCCCAAACTCACTCTCGGGAGGACCAACACTAGCTTTCGTTATCCCTAACCTATTTCAATACTTGCAGAAACGCTTGCTGTCTATTCTTATGTGACGAGCTAGCTTTCTATTATTCTCGTATTTCTCCGTTTTTTAAAAGTCATTCTTTGCTGCTTCTTAAAGTTTAGCGAATCCTCTGACCTGTCGCTAATTTTTGTAGAGTGTTTATTTCAATCTGATACTACCCTTAACTTCCTTATTCAACCATGGATGATGCATTCATCTCAAACAGTCTTTCTTTCGCACTGGGAGGAATCTTTGCTGAGAGTTATTGAATATATCCTGAAATGTCTGCCACTTCATCCCTACTGTCCTACCTTTTAACCTAACTTCCCAATTCACTTCAGCTAGATCCGGCTTCATACCCTTAAAATTAACTTTATTCAAGTGTGAAGCACAAGTCTTAGACTCACGCGTCTTCCCATCAAACTGAGCATGAAATGTGACCATGTTATAATCGCTGTCGTCGATATAACGTAATAGTAATCTTTATTAGTGTCACAAGTAGGCTTACATTAACACTGCAATGAAGTTACTGTGAAAATCCCCTAGTCGACACATTCCGGCGCCTGTGCGGGTACACAGAGGCAGAAAACAGAATGTCCAATTCACCTAACAAGCATGTCTTTCAGGACTTGTGGGAGGAAACCGGAGCACCCGGAAGAAAGCCACGCAGACACGGGGAGAATGTGCAGGCTCCGCACAGACAGTGGCCCAAGAGGAAATCGAACTTGGCACCCTGGCGCTGCAAAGCAACAGTGCTAACCACTGTGCTGCCGTGCCACCCAACCTAGAGCTTCCTTTATGATGAGGTTATTGATTAATGATGTCCCATTTCTCGTTACAAAGCCCAGAATAGCCTGATTGGTTCTAGAACAGGGGTGGGCAAACTACGGCCCGCGGGCCGCATGCGGCCCGCCAAAGGTATTTCTGCGGCCCGCCAAGTCATTAAAAAAAAAAAAAAAATTTTTTTTTTAAATTTTTTTTTTTTTTTTAATTTTTTTTAAGGTTAATGGAGGCGGGCTGTTGGGTTACTTACTGGTATAGGGTGGATACATTGACTTGAGTAGGGTGATCATTGCTCGGCACAACGTCGAGGGCCGAAGGGCCTGTTCTGTGCTGTACTGTTCTATGTTCTATATGAGGCGCCCAGAATCATAACCGGGTGAAGTAATTATTTTACTTAATATACTATGCGGCCCTTTGTGAATTGTGAATTTTTGAATGTGGCCCTTGCACGGAAAAGTTTGCCCACCCCTGTTCTAGAACATGCTGCTCTTATCGATTATCTTGAATACACTCCATGAGCTCATGTTCCAAATTGCCTTTGCTAATTTGATTCGCCCAAGTTAAAGTTACCCATGATTATCGTGGTACATTTCTAACATGTCCCATTTATTGATTCCTGTATACCCTGTCTTGCACTGTAACTACTGTTAGGCGGCCAAAGAGTGTTTACTTACCCTTGTTATTTATTATCACTATCAAAACTGATTCTGTATCTTGCTCTTTCGAGACAAAGGTCATCTCTCACTACTGTACTATTGACAGCCTTAGTTAACAGAGCTACCCCACCACCTATTCATAGATTCCTGTCTTTTTAAATGTCAGATACCCTTCAATAATCAGGTGCCAGCCTTGTCATCCTGCACTATGTTTCTGTCATATCGGATTATATATATTTATTTATTTTTCTGCTAACTATTCATCAATCTTGTTACAAATGTTCACCGCATGCAGATATAGAGCCAATGGGGGCGATTTTCAGCCCACGCTCACCATCAGAGGGGGCGTGACACAAGCGGAAAACCCGGAGAGAATCGGGAAACGTGATTTGCCCTGGAAGGATTGCGTTTCTCGTGTTTCCCTGCCTGGCGACGTCACGAGGCTCACTCCCACAAAGGCGGCAAACTCATTTTATTGGTTTTGAATAAAGTTTAATATCATTACCTTGCCCCCCCCCGCCACATGATCACCTCCCCCCCCCCCCCCCCCCCCCCCCCCACCCGCTGAATATTCAAACCTCACCACCGACGTGGCATTACATCAATCAGGTTTACTGCAGCTTTTTAAAAATGAGGTTTGTAATTGAAAATATGGAAAGATGTGCCATTTGAAACATGGAAGTCTGGCAATATCTGGTCTGAGTGAAACATGAGAGAATACAGGGAAAAATCCCACGAATGGTTAACAGCAGCTACAAAGAGAAGGGTTATAAAATGCAGATTCCTTCTCCCAAACAGGATTTTTGTATGAAGCTAAAAACAATGGTTCACACCTTCATTGAAAGTAACTATCTTAGTAAGCATCTGGAAAAGCATGGATGAGGGTTTCAGCTGAGTTAGTGATAAATGTAAACCTTTCAAGTTATAACCAAGTGGATTTTAGCATACAGCTAAAAGCAATGTTTCACACCTTCATTGAAATTAACTATCTTACTAAGCAGCTGGAAAGGAAAGGATGAGGTTCAGTTGAATTTGGTGACAATTCGAGGTGTGAAATTCTGCTAACACCAAGTAAATTAAAGAAAATTGGGGACTATCAGTCTACGAGAAACATAATTTAAAGCCAAAATCAAAGTCAAAATTATGAGCCGGGGACACAATTGGAAAATAAAACTATAGAAATGAGAGGAACCAAACCAAAATTCACACCCCTATTGAAACGAAAGCATTTTTTGAATATCACAAAGGAACTTTGAACATCACAAAGGAAACAATGTAACCAGAGACCTGAGAGTGGAGGACATGTCAAAATGAATAATTAGTCGTGTTAGAAAAATTTAGATTAAAGGTACCTTTTACAATCCAAGTGAAATAAAAGTTACTTTACAATAAAGTCATAAAAACGTAATAACTGTTAGAAAGAGAATATAAACCCAGAGACCAGAGCAGGAACTACCAGAACTCAGAGAGAAGTAGAGAGGCGGAGAAGCAGAGAAGGAACAAGCAGCTCAGAGTCAGCTTACAGCCAGCTCGGCCATGGGAAAGGGACAGGGTAAAACAGCCGAGCTAAAACAGCTATACATCGAAGGAAGACCAGAATTTAAAGAGGAGGCAGAGTCAGCTCAGAGTCAGCTCAGAGACAGTCAGCAGAGCCAGCTCTTACAGCTCGGTACATGGGAAAGATAGGACATAGCAACCGAGCTCACCAGCGAATACATCTAAAGAAGACCAGATTTTAAAAAGAAGATTGATTGTCAAGGTGGGCCTGAAGGTCCCTTCAACCAACCAGGAGGATCCAGAAGCAAGATCGTTTTACCTTTCTGTAAAGATAGTGATTGCATCTTTCAAAAGAAAAAGAAAAAATATAATAATAAAATAACTTAAAAGTTTTAACCTGAAACAGTGGTTATTCCTAAGTCTACTTTACTTACTTAGCAATGCGGGACCCAGGATTGATACTACTAAGTGGTAAGTAGATGTAATCTTCTGTGAAGGTATGGGTTATACCGGGTGATAACTTGAAAACGTAGTTTGACCTGAATAGCACCCACCGAAGCCTGCATCGGAGTCAGGGAGTGAGAATCCCTGTTCACCATTTAGAATGTCGGCCTTTTTTGGTGTAGGGGGAATTCTAAGAATAGTGGTGAGTTTTCAACAACAGGTTCATTTGAAAGGATAATTTCGAAGGCACAAAGGTAAGTATGGCGCCTTGAGTAGAGGGACATACCCCCTGGAATTGCCCCCTGGCCCCTGTGTCAACCTGGCAGTTCCAACTCATGCCAGGGCAGGCCCTCTGGGGAAACATATTGAGGGGGGGGGGTCCCATTATATGCGATGGGAGAGGGGGCGAACAGTGCCAAGGCCATTGAGGAGGAGCAAATTTGCAGGCATGGGGGGGCAATGAGCGGGTGGAATCCGGCGATACTTCCACTGTGGGGAGAGTGTTCGATAATTGTGGGGTGGGTGAGGGGGGGCGGTGGGGGGGCGGTGGGGGGGGGGGGGGGCGGTGGGGGGGGGGGGGGGGGGGTTTGATGTTACGTTTTTATCGGGGTGTCAATTAAAGATGGCTCCCTGATCTCTGTGGAGCCGGGCTTGCCGCTGATATCAGGTCCCGCCCCATCGGACCGGCAGGGAAATCCCCTCTTGCTCATTTTTATTTTTCAGAGAGGCTGAAGATCTGGATTGAAATCTGATCCGTGCAGCTGCCGGGCTACACGTCGGTATTCAGTCAGAGCCTGACGCTTTGGAAAAAAAGGTAAGATTCTGCACCCTGCTCGATCATTTTACCCTTTCTGCACTCTCTGGAATGATCTGCAAGTGCACTCTGAAGATCGCGCTCTCTGTCCCTCTCAAACACAGTTTGGTTATCATTACCCAAATCGTTACACTGCTCCATTCCTGTTCCAACCCACAAGGGACTCACGGGGTAGGGATGATACACTCTGGTTGGCCCCGATCGCGGGCCAGGCCACCGTGGGGGCACCCCCCAGGGTCAGATTGCCCCGCGCCACCCCCCCCCCCCAGGACCCCGGCGCCTGCCCGCACCGCCTGCTCCCGCCGGTAAGGTAGGTGGTTTAATCCATGCTGGCGGGAAAGGGTTGACAGCGGCGGGACTTCGGCCCATCGCGGGCCAGAGAATCGCTGCGGGGGCCCCCCCCGACCGGAGTGGCGCGATTCCCGCCCCCGCCGACTCTCTGGTGGCGGAGAATTCGGGACACGGCGGGGGCGGGATTGACGCCGGCTCCGGACGATTCTCCGACCCGGCGGGGGGTCTGCGAATCCCGCCCTGGTCCCAGTTGAGGCCGTACTCATGTGTGCGGTACTTGGCTATAAGTTTCTGCTTGGCGATTCTGCGTTGTCGGGCATCCTGAAGGCCATCTTGGAGAACGCTTACCCGGAGATCAGAGGCTGAATGCCCTTGACTGCTGAAGTGTTCCCCGACTGGAAGGGAACATTCTGGACTGGTGATTGTCGCGCGATGTCCGTTCATTCGTTGTCACAGATGGCTTCTCCATAGGGGATGGTTTCTTTAATGGCTTCGAAACACAAGCCCTCCGTATACACAGGATCTGCTCAGACGAGGAGGAGCGTAACAGACATCTACAGATGCTGAAAGATGCCCTCGTACAAACGGGATATGGCCCTCGACTCATCGATCGACAGTTCCAACGCGCCACAGCAAAAAACCGCACTGACCTCCTCAGACGACAAACACGGGACAACCGACAGAGTACCCTTTGTCGTCCAGCGGAGAAACCCTTTCCCGGAGCGGAGAAACTACGACATCTTCTTCGCAGCCTTCAACGCGTCATCGATGAAGATGAACATCTTGCCAAGGTCATCCCCACACCCCCACTACTTGCCTTCAAACAACCACACAACCTCAAACAAACCATTGTTTGCAGCAAACTACCCAGCCTTCAGAACAGTGACCACGACACCATACAACCCTGCCATGGCAATCTCTGCAAGACGTGCCAGATCATCGACATGGATCCCACCATTACACGCAAGGACACCACCCACCAGGTACGCGGTACATATTCATGCGACTCGGCCAATGCTGTCTACCTTATACGCTGCAGGAAAGGATGTCCCGAAGCGTGGTACATTGGCGAGACCATGCAGACGCTACGGCAATGAATGAACGGACATCGCGCGACAATCACCAGGCAGGAATGTTCCCTTCCAGTCGGGGAACACTTCAGCAGTCAAGGGCATTCAGCCTCTGATCTCCGGGTAAGCATTCTCCAAGGCGGCCTTCAGGATGCGCGACAACACAGAATCGTCGAGCAGACACTTATAGCCAAGTTCCGCACACATGCGTGCGGCCTCAACCGGGATCTGAGATTCATGTCGCATTACATTCACCCCCCACCATCTGGCCTGGGCTTGCAAAATCCTACCAACTGTCCTGGCTTGAAACAATTCACACCTCTTTAACCTGGGGTTACCCCTATCTCTGGATCTGTAACGAGTTAATTACCTGCAAATGCTCGCATTCAAAGCATTGTCTGGCATCTTTGAATTTGTCTATATAGATGTATCTGGAACATACCTCTTCATTCACCTGAGGAAGGAGCAGTGCTCCGAAAGCTAGTGTTTGAAACAAACCTGTTGGACTTTAACCTGGTGTTGGAAGACTTCTTACCATAATAAAGCTAGCAGGACAGGTGGTGCGATGTGACCATGGAATGTGGGCACACCTGGATGGTGGTGTGATCCAGGGCAAACACATCTGCAGTGAGTGCCTGTGGCTTGAAAATCTTTGGCTCAGAATAATTGAGCTGGAGACAAAACTGCATCCGGGGGAGGGGGGTGTGGGGAACGTTATCTGGACACTTTGCAGCGGGAGGTCGGAACACCCCTTGGGATAGAGTCTTCTGATTTGGTCAGTGGTCAGGGACAGGAGGGTGTGACTGTGAGAGAGGCAGATACGGGGAATCCAGAAGGTAGATATGGAAGGGCCTCAGCCTCTGCAATTGTCCAACAGGTTGAGGGTTCCTGCAGCCTGACAGCTGTGGTGGGGGACTGGGTGAGCAAACTCTCCGTGGCACCATAGCACAGGAAGCCATTCAAGAGGAGGGAGTTAACAGCATGTAGCGGTAGTTGGAGACAGTATAGTCAGGGGAGTAGGTGCAGTTCTCTGCAGGTGCTGCTTGGGGATGGAGGGAAACTTGCAGTGGGGGATGGGGAGGGGGCGGAGAGAGGATCCAGTGGCCGTGGTCCATGTGGGTACCAACAATACAGATAGGAAAATGGTCCTGATTATGTATTAAAGCAGCTGGGGGCCAAATCAGAAAGTGGCATGACGTCCTGAGCCACAATAAAATTGGTGTAGGGTAAATAACGTGAATGTATAGCTCAGAAGCTGATGTAAGAGAAATGGGTTTTTGATTAATGGGGCATTTGGGGAAATTGGGGTCTGTACTACTGGGGCAGTCTTCACCCAAAACGGGCTGGAAAGCGATTCGGCAAGTCGTATAACTAGACTGGTAGAGGGGACTTTAGACTAAGTAGTGCAGGGAGGGGAGTGCACACGATGAGATGTAGTGAATCAAAGGAAACAATGAGGTAATTTTTGAAAGGGGCAATGGAAGAATCCACACCAAGTAGTCATAAAAACAATACTTATATTTATTTAACAAATTTAACTATACACAAGACCCCCTCCCCTGCCCATGCGCTGGGATGACGTCAGAAGCCGCTGACGCTCCGGCGCATGCGCAGATTTACGCCGGCCGGCGAAGTCCTTTCGGCCCCGGCTGGCATGGCGCCAAAGGCCGTTCACGCCAGCCGGTGGAGCGGGAACCACTCCGGCGCGGGCCTAGCCCCTCAATATGAGGGCTTGACCCCTAAAGGTGCGAAGACTTGACGAAGGTTCGCGTCAGTCCAACACGCCGGGACCCCCCGCCCCGCCGGGTAGGGGAGAATCCCGGCCCTGGGATTCATGTCGCGTTACATTCACCCCCCCACCATCTGGCCTGGGCTCGCGAAATCCGACCAACTGTCCTGGCTTGAGACAATTCACACCTCTTTAACCTGGGGTTACCCCTATCTCTGGATCTGTAACGACTTAATCACCTGCTAATGCTCGCATTCTAAGCATTGTCTGGCATCTTTGAATTTGTCTATATAGATGTTTCTGGAACATACCTCTTCATTCACCTGAGGAAGGAGCAGTGCTCTGAAAGCTAGTGTTTGAAACAAACCTGTTGGACTTTAACCTGGTGTTGTAAGACTTCTTACTGTGCTCACCCCAGTCCAACGCCGGCATCTCCACATCATAGCTTTATTATGGGTTGACTAATTTATTATTTTCATTTTTTTTAAAACAAAACAACGTTTATTCTATGACTCCAGTTAACATTTTATAAACACACAGTAAACATCTTATCAACTACCAACACAAATACCCCTCCACAAAAGATACAATACTCTATTGGTAACCCTGATTAACTTTCCTAACTACATCAATAAGCCAAACACCTTTTTTTTACCAAACAGTAGGTTTGAATTCCTTTTTTTTTAACAAACAATTTTATTGAGGTATTTTTTGGCATTGTAAACAGTTACAGCTAACATAAACATGCAAACATCAGCATAAAACCAATACTTCAATCAAACCATAATGCACAGACCCGCTCCTCTCCCATAGACACTACCCACCTATTCATCCCTCCTACTCTACTCTAATCTCCCCCCATTCCCCCCCCCCCGCTGACGTTCACTCTCCCGCGAAGAAGTCGATGAATGATTGCCACCTTCGGGCGAACCCCAGTACAGATCCCCTCAAGGCGAACTTAATTTTTTCCATACCCAGAAAACTAGACATGTCCGAAAGACATAGTTCAATCTTCGGGGGCTTTGAGTCCCTCCGTGCCAGCAGTATTCGCCGCCGGGCTATCAGGGAAGCAAAGGACAGAACATCGGCCTCTTTCTCCCCCTGGACTCCCAGGTCCTCCGAAACCCCGAAAATTGCCACCCCTGGACTCATCACCACCCTTGTTTTCAGCTCCCAGGACATGACCCCCGCAAATCCCTCCCAGTACCCCCTAAGCTTAGGGCATGCCCAAAACATGTGAACGTGGTTCGCTGGCCTTCCTGCGCATCTAGCGCACATATCCTCCAGCCCAAAGAATTTGCTCATCCGTGCTACCGTCATGTGAGCCCGGTGAATGACCTTAAACTGAATCAGGCCGAGCCTGGCACATGTTGCGGTTGAGTTTACCCTACTCAGGGCTTCCGCCCACCGCCCGTCCTCCATCTCCCCACCGAGCTCCTCCTCCCATTTGAGTTTCAGTTCCTCCGTCTGGGACTCTTCCCCCTTCATGAGCACCTTGTAAATATCCGAGACTCTACCCTCTCCTCCTTCTCCTCTAGAGACTATTCTATCCTGGATCCCTATTGGCGGGAGGCGTGGGAAGGATGGGACCTGTCTGCGTACAAAGTCCCGCATTTGTAAGTACCTAAAGTAATTTCCCCTTACCAGCCCAAATTTCTCCTCCAAACCCCTCAGACTCGCAAAGCTCCCCTCCAGGAACATATCGCCCACCCTCCTCACCCCCGCCCGCTGCCATGTTCGGAACCCTCCATCCATGTTCCCGGGGGCAAATCGATGGTTATCACATATTGGAGCCCAGACTGACGCACCCACCTCCCCCCTCCACTGGCCCCATATCCGCAGGGCCGCCCCCACTACCGGGCTGGTGGAGCACCTGGCCGGCGATAGCGGTAGGGGAGCCGTGACCCGGGCTGCCAAACTGGTGCTCCTGCACGAAGCCGCCTCCACTCGCTCCCAGATAGACCCCATACCCACCATCCACTTCCTTATCATGGATATGTTAGCCGCCCAGTAGTAGTTGATAAGACTCGGCAATGCCAGCCCTCCCTCGCTGCGGCTCCTCTCAAGCATCGCATTCTTCACCCGCGGGGATTTTCCCACCCAGACAAAGCTCATGATGATTTTGCCAGTCCTTTTAAAGAAGGACAGTGGGATAAAGATCGGGAGGCACTGGAAGATGAACAGGAATCTAGGGAGGATTGTCATCTTTACAGACTGCACCCTCTCCGCCAGTGACAGCGGGAGTGCATCTCATCTTCGAAACGCCCTCTTCATTTGTTCCACCACCCTGGTCAAATTTAATTTATGCCACCTGCCCCAGTCTCGTGCCACCTGTACCCCCAAGTACCGGAAACTTTCCCCAACCAGCCTAAATGGCGGCTCCTTCAGTCTATTCTCCTGGCCCCTTGCCTGCACCACAAACATCTCACTCTTGGCCATATTTAATTTGTACCCTGAGAACCGGCCGAACTTCCTCAATGTTTCCAGTATATTTTCCATCCCAGCCAGTGGGTCTGACACGTACAGGAGCAGGTCGTCCACATAGAGGGAGACCCTGTGTTCCACCCCCTCCCCCTAGTCATTCCCTTTGCAGCTCTCAACGCAATCGCCAACGGCTCTATGGCCAGCTCAAACAGCAAAGGGGAGAGTGGGCATCCCTCTCTGGTCCCGCGATGTAGTCTGAAATGATCTGACATTATCCTGTTCATCCTAACGCCAGCTTTTGGGGCCTGGTACAATAGTCTGTCCCAATTCACCAGTCCCTCCCCGAACCCAAACCGTCCAAGAACCTCCCACAAATAGCCCCACTCCACCCGGTCGAAGGCCTTCTCAGCGTCCATTGCCACCACTACCTCCACCTCCTTGCCTGTCGGGGGCATCATGATCACATTAAGCAATTTTCTCAAGTTAGCTGTCAGCTGCTGCCTTTAACAAACCCTGTCTGATTGTCCCCAATCACCTCCGGTAAGCAGTCCTCAATTCTAATCGCCAGGACCTTTGCCAGGAGCTTGGCATCCACATTGATCGGGGAGATTGGCCTGTATGACCCGCAGGATTCCGGGTCCTTGTCCCGCTTCAGTATCAGCGAGATGGTGGCTTGTGACATCTTCGGCGGCAGGGTCCCTCTGTCTCTTGCCTCATTAAAAACCCTAGTCAGGACCGGTCCCACTATCTCCGAGAACATCTTGTAAAACTCTACTGGGTATCCATCCGACCCCGGGGCTTTCCCCGACTGCATGGCCTTTAGGCCCCCCAATACCTCCTCCGCTCTAATCGCAGCCCGTCCATTAGTCCCCGGCCTACTTTTGGGAATGTTAGCCCGACCAGGAACCTTTTCATCTCCTCCGGCTCTTCCGGGGGTTCTGAAGTGTACAGCTTACTATAGAAATCCCAAAATACCTTATTCAGTCCTGGCGGATCCTCCACTCTGCTCCCCTCCCCATCAACCACTCTACTTATTTCCCTGGCCGCCTCCCTCTTCCTGAGTTGCTGCGCTAGCAATCTGCTGGCCTTCTCCCCAGGCTCATACACCACTCCCCTCGCCTTTCTAAGCTGCTCCACGGCCCTGCTCGTGGATAACGCCCCCAGTTCCGCCTGTAATCTCCATCTCTCCCTGAGTAGGTCCTCCCCGGGGACCCCGCATGCTCCTCGTCTATCCGGTAAATCTCCCTAACCAATCTGTCCATTTCTGCTCTGTCCGCCCTGACCCTGTGAGCCTGAATTGAGATCAGCTCCCCTCTCACTACTGCCTTAACCGCCCCGCACAGGGTTGCTGCTGAAACCTCCCCCGTACTGTTCACCTGTCAGTAATTTTGGATACACTTCCGCAGTCTCTCACATATCCCCTCCTCCGACAACAATCCTACGTCTATCCTCCATTGCGGGCGTTGGTAATTCGCCCCCCCCCCTCCCCCAACCTGCAGGTCCACCCAGTGCGGGGCATTGTCCGAGATAGTGATTGCCGAATATTCCGTATTCTTTACCTCCCCTACACAGTCCCTGCTCAAGATAAAGAAATCAATTCTAGAATATACTTTATGAACATGTGAGTAGAACGAGTAGCCCCTTCCCGTCGGCTGTCTGGCTCTCCATGGGTCCACTGCCCCCATTTGCTCCATGAACCCTTTCAGCTCCCTTGCCATTGCTGGGTGTCTACCCGTTCTGGGACACGACCGATCCAGCCCCGGGTCAAGGACCATATTAAAATCCCCCCCCCCCCATTATCAACTTACGTGAGTCTAGGTCCGGGCTCTTCCCCAGCACTCTTTTGATAAAGTCAACGTCGTCCCAGTTCAGAGCATATATGTTCACCAGCACCACTCTCCTCCCCTCCAGTCTGCCCCGTACCATAAGACATCTGCCCCCGCCATCTGCGACTATGCCCTCCACTCAAATTGAACTCGCTTATTGATCATAAAACTGACCCCCCTGGACTTAGAATCCAAGTCCGAGTGGAAGGCCTGGTTAATCCAGCCCTTCCTTAGCCTAGTTTGGTCAGACACTTTCAGATGTGTCTCCTGCAGCATAATTCCGTCCGCCTTCAGAGCCCGCAAATGCGCGAACACACATGCCCTTTTAACCGGCCCATTTAGTCCCCGGACATTCCAGGTGATCAGCCTGGTTGGGGGAAACCCCACTAGCTAGCCCGGTGACTCATCCCTCCAGCGCCCACTTGTCTCACTCCCATTGTTTCCCCGATCTCATCTCCCCACTCCCCAGCACACCATCCCCCACTCCGACCCACTGGAGCAATCTCACTAAGATGAGAAAGATCAAACAAGATGTAAACATCAAACAGCACCGTGAGGCTGCTCCAGGTACAATACAGTTCCAGCTGTGTACACAAAAAAGTGATAACCCATGTCCCTTCCCGAGCATTAATAAAATAACAGCGCAATAACACAGAACCCGTACATCACCCACCAGAAACAAACATAAAAACCAAAGACATAAATGAAACAAAAACCCCCCAACCAACATCTTTAATCCCCGTTGCTGACCGGCCACCCTTATGTTACAATAAAGGCTCCAGCGCACCACGAGATCCCGACAATAGGTACCCACCACAGCAGAAAAAGAAAAGAGAAAAAAAAGCAACATACGAGGGGGGGGGGGGGGGGGGGGGATATCCCCTCCCCCCACACCCCCAACAGGCAAAAGCTGCCCAAAAATACACCGCATGGCACCTTTAAAGCAGTAAACAGTTGACCAGCAGTCCAGGCACAGTAGGCATCTCCTCAAACGGTAACTCTCGGACCCGAGCCTGCGTCCGTGGGTCCTTTTTTCGAGACCAGCCCCTGATCCCTCGCGAAGTCCATCGCTTCTTCGGGCTCGGAGAAGTAGTGGTGTTGGCCCTGATGCGTAACCCAAAGACGGGCCAGGATGAGCTGACCAAACTTCACGTGCTTCTTCAACAACACCTCCTTAACTTGTTTAAAGGCTGCTCGCCGCCTGGCCACCTCCTGGCTTAGGTCCTGATAGATGTGGAGAACACTGTTATTCCATGTGCTGCTCTTAGCGCTCTTTGCCCACTGCAGCACCCGCTCCTTCTCCACAAACCACAAATAGCATGTGTCATTTGGGGGCAGCACGGTAGCATGGTGGTTAGCATAAATGCTTCACAGCTCCAGGGTCCCAGGTTCGATTCCCGGCTGGGTCACTGTGCGGAGTCTGCACGTCCTCCCCGTGTGTGCGTGGGTTTCCTCCGGGTGCTCCGGTTTCCTCCCACAGTCCAAAGATGTGCGGGTTAGGTGGATTGGCCATGCTAAATTGCCCGTAGTGTCTTAAAAAGTAAGGTTAAGGGGGGTGGGGGGGGGGGGGGGGGGGGTTATTGGGTTTCGGGTATAGGGATACGTGAGTTTGAGTAGGGTGATCATGGCTCGGCACAACATCGAGGGCCGAAGGGCCTGTTCCGTGCTGTACTGTTCTATGTTCTAAACCTGTGGAATCTGATCACAATCGGACAGGGGGGACCCCCCTGGATGCACCTGTCTCACCTGTACTCTATGTGCCCCCTCCAGCTCCGGCGGTCGCGGAAAGGCTTCAGTCCCCATCAGCTGCATCAACAGGTCAGCCACAAACGCTGTGGCATCAGCTCCCTCAGACCCCTCCGGGAGGCCGATGATCCTCAGATTTCGTCTGGGGGCTCTATTTTCCAGCTCCTCTACTCTGTCCAGCAGTCTTCTCTGTCTCTCCTTCAACCCATCGACTCCTAGCGCAGCAATCGTCTGCGCGCCCGTCTGCTCCTCCACCGCCCCTCCCAGCTCCTTAACTTTCTCGTCCTGGGCATCCAGCCTCTGGTTCAGCTGATCCACTGCCTTCTGAAGTGGGTCCAAGTTATCCCGCTTCAACGACTCAAAACTGTTTTTAATCACCTGCAGCATGTTTTCCAGCGCTTGCTGGATCGTCGGGTCCGAGGTCTGCAAGTCCGCCATCTTTGCTCCCGGGTCTGCTTCTCCTGCACCTTGACTTTGTCCCTTCCTCTCCCGTTTTCGCTGCTTTCTGCCCTCCCGCGGTTCCATACAGCTCTGCTCGCTCCTCAGCACCTCCGTGGCCGTCCTTTCAGCGCTCGACAGTCCCACAAAACCGGGGAACCAGGTCCTCAAATCCCACCGGAGTGAGAGCCACCGAATGTGCGGCTCACTCACTCATCGCCGTCACCGGAAGTTCTAATTTATTATTTTCTTAATTAATTAATAAGTAATAAACCCTACTAGTCTCAATGAGGTTTACTACCATGAATAAACCTTACTAATGCTAATAGAACTTTACAATTACCAAATTACACTGGTTCTGAAAGATAAATTAGTAAAATAGTCACCAGCCAGTCATTGGCCATTACTCTGTGATGTAACACTATGATTCTGTTTTCCTCAGGGTGTGTGAGTCACAAGCTGACTCGTTGTTTAAGTTTACAAAGTCTCGCCCCTCTCTCCCCACCTAGCAATGTTTAAGCCTCCGACATTTCACTGCTTTCTCTCCCCTCCTGATGGAGTTCATAGAATCATAGAAACCCTTCAGTACAGAAGGAGGCCATTTGGCCCATCGAGTCTGCACAGAGTATCTGAAAGATCACCCTTCCCAGGTCCGCTCCCTTCGAACCCCGTGACCATACCTAACCTTTGGGCACAAAGGGCAATTCAGCCTGGCCAATCCACCTAACCGTAACATCTTTGGAGTGTGGGAGGAAACCGTAGCACCCGGAGGAAACCCACGGGAAGTGCAAACTCCACACAGTCAGCCCAGGGTCGGAATTGAACCCGGATCCCTGGCGCTGTGAGGCAACAGTGCTAACCACTGTGCCTCCCTAGTAAATCATGCACTGCATGGTGTTGATTAGTTCCTGGTTTGATTTGCACAATACTTACCCTCCTTTTCTCTTTCTCTATATCTGCTGCTTTTAGACATGGCATGTGCGTTTGTGGGGGAAGAACTGGAAGTTGAGTCCATAGCACCAGAGGCTGTGATGGAGCCAAGCCATCCGGAGGTGGTGTGGAACGATATCTCAACAGTGGTTAGTTCATGTTATCATTTTTCTTCAACAAAGTTTTTACCATTGTAATTGAAAATATAGAAAGATGTGTCATTTGAAAGATGGAAGTCTGGCAATATCTGGTCTGAGAGAAACATGAGAGGATACAGGGAAAGATCCCACAAAAGGTTAATAGAAGCTGCAAAGAGCAGGATTATAAAATGCAGATTCTTTCTCACCAGCAGGCTTAGCAAACACACAGGATTTTTGTATAAAGCTAAAAACAATGGCTCACACCTTCATTGAAAGTAACTATCTTAGGAAGCATCTGGAAAAGCATGGATGAAGGTTTCAGTTGAATTAAGCGACGAATGTTTAAAACAGGCGGGTCTTTCAAGTTAAAACCAAGTGAATTTTTAGCATTACGCTAAAAGCAATGTTTCACACCTTCATTGAAATGAACTATCTTAGTAAACAGCTGGAAAGGAAAGGATGAGGTTCAGTTGAATTTGGTGAAAATTCTAGGTGTGAAATTCTACTAACACCAAGTAAATTAGAGAAAATTGGAGACAACCTGTCTACGAGAAACATAATTTAAAGCCAAAATGAAAGTCAAAATTATGAGCTGGGAGTCCTATTTTATTGGAAAATAAAACTACAGAAATGACAGGAACCAAACCAAAATTCACACCTCTATTGAAACCAAAGCATTTTTGAATATCACAAAGGAGACAATGTAAGCAGAGAGCTGAGAGGTGAGGCCATGCCCAAAATGAATACTTAGTTGTATTAGAATGTTTAGATCAAAGATACTTTTTACAATCAAAGTGAAATAAGTTAATTTACAATAAGGTCATAAAAACTGAATAACTGTTAGAAAGAGAATATAAACCCAGAGACCAGAGCAGGAACTAGCAGAAGCGGAACCAGAACCAGAACTCAGAGAGAAGGAACAAGAGAAGCAGAGTCAGCTTACAGCCAACTCGGTGATGGAAAAGATAAGACAAGCAGCCGAGCTAAAACAGCTAATACATCTAAGGAAGACTAGAATTTAAAGACAAGGCAGAGTCAGCAGAACCGGCTCTCATAGCTCAGTACATGGGATCGACAAGACATAGCAGCCGAGCTAACCAGCGAATACGTCTAAAGAAGACCAGACTTTAAAGAAGATTGATTGTCAAGGTGGGCCTGAAGGTCCCTTCAACCAACCAGAAGGATCCAGAAGCAAAATCTTTTTACCTTTCTGTAAAGAAAGTGATGGCAGCTTTTAAAAGAAAAAATATAATAATAAAATAACTTAATTTAACCTGAAACTGTGGTTTATTCCTAAAGTCTACTTTACTTACTTAGCAATGTGGGACCCAGGATCAATGCTACTAAGGGGTAAGTAGATAAAATCTTTGGTGAAGATATGGGTTATACCGGGGGATAACTTGAAAATATAGTTTGACCTGAATAGCACCCACCGAAGCCTGCATCGGAGTCAGGGAGTGAGAATCCCTGTCCACCATTTAGAATGTCGGCCCTTTTTGGTATAGGGGAATTCTAAGAATAGTGGTGAGTTTTCAACAGCACCATTCTTCCTCATCCTTTGGCCTCTCCTTTTGCTTGTCGGGACTCGGGTGAACTAATCTTCTGTAAATTTCTCAAACCATGCAATTTAAACTGGGGGCGATTGTGATGATAAGGGGCGAAATTCTCTGACCCCCAGCAGGGTCGGAGAATCGCCTGACGCAGCCGAAAATCCCGCCCCCGCCCTGGCAGAGATTCTCCGCCACCCGGGAAGTGGCGGTGGCGGGAATCTCGCCACTCCGATCGGCGAGGCCCCTGCGGTGATTCTCCGGCCTGGATGGGCCGAAGTCCCGCCGCTGGGAGGCCTCTCCCGCCGTCGAGGTTTGAACCACCTCTGGTGGCAGCGGGATCGGCGGCGCAAGCGGGCCCTGAGTTCCTGGGGAGGGTGGGGGGGCGATCGGACCCCGGGGGGGTGCCCCCATGGTGGCCTGGCCCGCGATCGGGGCCCCCCGCTCAGACTCCGGGCCAGTGCCCTGGGTGCACGCTTTCTCCCCAGCGGCCGCCACGGCGGAGCGGAAGAGAAACCCAGATCGCGCATGCGCCGACCGGCGAAAGCCTTTCGGCCAGCCCCACTGCCGCTGGCGCCGGTTTTTTGCGCCAGTCTTCTGGTGCCAACCGCTCCGGCGCGGGGCTAGCTCCCAAAGGCGGGAAGAATTCCCCACCTTTGGGGAGGCCCGACCCCAGAGTGGTTGGCGCCACTCCCTTACGCCGGGACCCCCCGTCACGCCGGGTAGGGGAGAATACCGC
Source organism: Scyliorhinus canicula (assembly GCF_902713615.1). NCBI lineage: Eukaryota > Metazoa > Chordata > Chondrichthyes > Carcharhiniformes > Scyliorhinidae > Scyliorhinus > Scyliorhinus canicula. Next base: position 139,492,591 of record NC_052160.1, read on the forward strand.
CCAAGATCTGGAATGTCTAATATGTCCTTGGTGTATTCTCAGAAGAATTTCTAATCTGAGAACTCTTGGAATGACCAACTTCCCATCGAGAATCAGAGAGTCATCCATGACACGAGGATGGCTATGATGGTTGAAGCATTGAAGGGTGAGATTATTTGGAACATATTCTGGCCATCGGGCCTTGCAGCATTCTCCAACTGTAGCACATTCTTCATCTACCTTTTCTGCCTTTTGAATGTCTTTCTACTTCTGTGTTCTTGCTGGTAGGAATTGTGTAAAGGTAAAAAGTAAAGTTGCCATAGTCACTGAAAATCGTTAAGTCCATTTGGAGAAGGAACTCCTTGGCCTAGTCTTCAGTTGTCAGAAATTTCATGATTTAATCTTTGGCCAATGTTGAAACTGATCAGCAGGGGCTCATAAGATGTTCTCAAAAAGCTACTTCACTGCATCAGCACAACTTTAGCACACAATACTCAAGCTGCACCGCTACAATCTCCTTGAGAAAATGGTGCGAGATAACACGGTCTTTCATGCTGCACTACTCATCCTGCAAGATGTGCTGAGACAGGGCCTACCCTCGTCAGCACAGAGAGTGTTCTCCAGGCGTACCAAGACCATGAACCTTGTTGCCAAGGCCTTTCTGCAACCAAAGGCGGAGGAAAATGTGGGGGCCAACCTCATTCACTGATGGCAAAGAGGTAAAGGGCATTTTGATTGCAATTGCTTAAAAACCAGACCAAATGGTCAGACTCCAAACCACACCCAGCCATGGGAAACTGGCAGTGGTACATACCCATGCCCCAGAACTAAACAGTGATGCGGTTACGTCGGACAATGCCGTCTATGTCAGGAACCGGCACCACTATTGCAGGTAGCCAACCAGCACCACCAACCATCACACAGTCAGCGACCTGTGCCCCCTGCACCAGTAGAAAGGGGGGGAAGAGGGTGTCCCCCCTGATGCCAATACAACAAGCCCTGTAGCCACAGGACGTACCGTAAGGATGCCTGATGCCACACCCCGAGGCCATCCCAAGAACAGCCAAACAGCAGAATCTCCAGGGTGTCTGAGCAGGCCAAATTCGAAGTTCAAGGACTGTGGGCTGGCTTAGTCTAAATGGGGACTGTGTTTTATCTGAAAAAAGGACAGGGTGGGAGATGGGCTCTGCGCCTGGTCTAGCAGCTTGAGTCCGTCTTCTGCATATTGTAAATAGTTATGTTCTGTTGCCCACTTTGTGCTCTGCACATTGTAAATAGTTTCAAACTTGTCACTGCTGTCCTACATTGTACCAGTCATCCAAACTTAAATGGGGAGGATGTCACATGTGTATCGGGTCGTCGTTGGTACAGGAAGTGATGTGTCACTAGCTGGGAGTTCTGCCCCATCACCAGCATGTAAGAGGTGCTAGTGTTGCTGAATAACGCTTCTGCTTGTTAATCCCTTGTCATCCGCCTACACATCCCGGCAACTTGTATAGTCTTTGTGGTGATCTACCACTGTATATATATGTGTGTGCTTGCATTGGGGGATGTACAACAGTACCTGTATTACAGGTTTTCCAGTAAGCACCTGCCGGCTAGCTCCACCCACAGGGAGCAGTATAAATATTCATAAGTTTCCCTGAGATGCCATTCTACAGCTGCAGCCGAAGGAATAGCATCGCACGGTAATAAAGCCTCTCTTGTACCGAGTCGAGTCTTTGTTTGCAATTGTTAGCGCCACAATCTTTTATATATCTCTCTGAATGGGAAGCTGGGGACAACAGGATTGCTCCTCTCAATACCCCACCCCAGTCAACACTACCTCCTGAAACAATTGTCACCCTGCCCCAACATCCCAGTCACCTCCCTTCCTCATTTACCTTGACTGTGGCACCAACAAGGGCCAGATCTGCCTTCGCTTTCTGCCAAGCCAGATGCCCGTCGCTCTGGGTCGCTAACGTTCTCAATATGAATGGGGCACGAGGTCCATTATTAGAGGCAATAGAGATCTAACCCTGAAAGCAGTGGCCTCCACGGTCCCCCTCCCCCACGCACTCCACCCCACCCCGCCACCCACCCTCCTCATGCACGCTCAAACAGAAGTGTGCCTGAATTCCAAAGCCAATAATACGGAACTTCATAATTCTGATCAAAGTATTCAGCCCAACACGACCCCATCGGTGCCAGCTCCTCATTAATTATAACCCTTCCACCTGGCAGTAACCTGATTTAAATCGCTGGATTTTGCTTTGAGAAATTAAACTGAATTGTTTATTCGTTCATTGGTTTCTGAGTGAATTTTGTTTTAACATGAGGAACCGTTGACGAAAGACTTTGGTTATAAAGTGCCTTTCGCAACCTCAGGATATTCTGAAGGATTTTTGAAACGCTGTCGCTGTTGTAATGTGGGAAATGCAGTCGCTGTTTTCTGCTGTTTGTGTCACCTTACTGCGCAATATGATACCGACCGCAGAAACTGTTTAAGGGATGTTGATTGAAGAATCATTGTTGACCAGGACACCGGGGATAACTCCCGTACTCTTCTTCATACAACACCATGGGAGCTTTTACATCCGCCAATGAGAGTAGACAGGGCAGTTTAGGGCAGCACGGCAGCACAGTGGTTAGCACTCGGTGCTTCCCTGCAGGGTCAGCCTAGATTTTGGTGCCCAAAGCTCTAAACTGGGCCTTGAACCTTCAGCCACCCGACACCTGAGATCCACTGAGCCCGGGTGCCTGAGAAAACAAAGATGGTTTGAAAGGCCTTCCCAAATCAGCACCTATCAACGAGCCCTCGCAATTTCAGTCTGAAGGCATTACCAACCCTGTCGGAGGTGCCTGAACAGGGAGAATTGAATCTTGGGCCGGCTTAAGAAATTCCGGAAAGCAGATATGTCAGTAGTTTTATGTGTAACTCACTTAACAGCATCCCCGTTCTTTAGTGCTGATTGGTCACTTGCGCCCAAATTGCTTTGATATCACTGAAGGAAGCTTTGGGCGGCGCGGTAGCACAGTGGTTAGCACTGTGGCTTCACAGCGCCAGGGTCCCAGGACCGATTCCCGACTTGGGTCACTGTCTGTGCGGAGTCTGCACGTTCTCCCCGTGCCTGCGTGGGTTTCCTCCGGGTGCTCCGGTTTCCTCCCACAAGTCCCGAAAGAAGTGCTTGTTATGTGAATGGGACATTCTGAATTCTCCCTCCGTGTACCCGAACAGGCGCGGGGGTGTGGCGACTAGGGGATCTTCACAGTAACTTCACTGCAGTGTTAATGTAAGCCTACTTGCGACAGTAATAAAGATTATTATTGATCCCAAAGTTTTAAATGACCGGTTAATATTGAGGACGGCAATTTAGAAATTGTCAGATCATTGTCATGCCAGTGGAATTATTGACAGAAGCAGCCCGGTGACACAGAAACTGACAAGAAGAATTTCAGTAACCAATGGCAACTTGGCGTGGGTTTGTTGGCCAGAAAGTGACAGATAGATCTCTTTCATCACTGACACGGGCGTCTAAACAAGTAATACGAAGGGGAACAAATGAATCGCGTATAAAAGGCTGCACCTATTTACAAACGCAGCCTGCAATGGTGAAAGCTGCAACTCCTTTAAAAGTTAATCACCAGCTACTCACAGTTTGGCACATTCACAATGCAGCGAGTGACAGGCCGAGGAAGCCAGGCTCAGCACAGATAGCTACCCCAGCACTTTGTAATCCGATACTTCCAGGCCCATTCCTCCTTCAGTCCGTCTCGCGGGGTGGGGGGGGGGGGGGGGAAATAAACACTCGACAGCTAAGCGCCCAGAGATCAGGCAAGCTCTCTAGTCAAAGCGATTACCTCGGTCTGACTACCGAGCCGGTTTGACCAGACTCAGATGACTCTGCCCAACTTTGCGTCAGGCGTGTTTCCCGCGAGCCAGCTGCTGGGAGAGTGCAGCAGGGTGGAACAACACAGTCACCGGCTCAGACTCTCTGCATTAAAGAGAAAAGCTTCTGAGGTTAGATTAAAATCCTGATTGCGAAACCTCTGACAGAACATACATTGTGGAAATAAGGGCAATGTTATGCCTTCTTTGCAAGTAGGTCACAATAAAATCAAGCACTTTATTTATACATCACTTGATGGAGCAGGGGTCTGTGCAGGTTGGGTTACTGAGAACTGCTGAACGTACGTTCTTTATAATAATCTTTATTATTGCCACAATTAGGCTTACATCAACACTGCAATGAAGTTACTGAGAAAAGCCCCTAGTCGCCACACCCCAGCGCCTGTTCGGGTACACAGAGGGAGAATTCAGAATGTCCAATTCACCTAACAAGCACGTCTTTCGAGGCTTGTGGGAGGAAACCGGAGCACCCGGAGGAAACCCACGCAGGCACGGGGAAAACGAGCAGATTCCGCACAGACAGTCACCCAAGCCGGGCATCAAACCTGGGACCCTGGCGCTGTGAAGCAACAGTGCTAACCACTGTGCCACTGTGCCGCCCTAAATGTCATGGCCAACTTTAGAGCGCTGATACAAAGAGGCCCGAGCAGGAACCAGAGTTGCCAACTCTCCAGGGTTGGCCTGGAGTGTCCAGGAATAATAATAATAATAATCTTTATTGTCACAAGTAGGCTTACATTAACACTGCAATGAAGTTACTGTGAAAAGCCCCTAGTGGCCACACTCCGGCGCCTGTTCGGGTACACAGAGGGAGAATTCAGAATGCCCAAATTACCGAACGGCACATCTTTCGGGACTTGAAGATCAATCGCCAGAACGCTTCTGTGTGCGACTCTGGAGAAAAATCATCAGGACATTGAAAAAGGTTGTTTTCTGTCATTTCCTTTGAGTTTTTACCTTTGCCAGGTATGAAAAGATTGAAAATCAAAAGCAAAAGGCTATCTGGCTGACAATTACCAATTGGGAAATGAGTGTTTTTGATTCCCAGTTAGTGCAGGAAGGACGTGCGTCACGAGGATGGTTGTGTTGGCCGATTAATGGCTGGAGTGTGAACATAGAACATAGAACATACAGTGCAGAAGGAGGCCATTGTGCCTTCGAGTCTGCTCCGACCCACTTAAGCCCTCACTTCCACCCTATCCCCATAACCCAATAACCCCTCCAAACCTTTTTGGACACTAAGGGCAATTTATCATGGCCAACCCACCTAACCTGCACATCTTTGGACTGTGAGAGGAAACTGGAGCACCAGGAGGAAACCTACACAGACACAGGGAGAACATGCAGACTCCGCACAGACATTGACCCAGCGGGGAATTGAACCTGGGACCCTGGCGCTGTGAAGCCACGGTGCTATCCACTTGTGCTACCCTGCTGTGGGGGCTACGTCATGTGATGAGACCTCCAGGCATACGTTTAATCACCGTTGGCAACCGTAGTTGGGACATCATCAGGATAAGAAGATGTTTCCAATATTACCTCCAGGCATGCTCATCACGCCTTGCCAGGCATAATCACTCCTGACTCACACTTGATTGTTGAGTCAACAGCCAGCAAATAGCCAATGATGAAGCAATTGGCACGATGAACGAGGGTTAGAATAGAATTATTGAAACCTGTGACACACAAGGGAGCCTTCTGATCTGTAATGGCTGTATGATTCTTTGAAAGAGTTGTCCAAATCACTCGCCCGGCCAATGAAATGATGGAAAATAGATTTTGAACACCGTAATTCCGGAAGAGCTGCGAAACTAATCTCGCAGCTGGAGGTAAAAGACCCCATAGCATTATTTTGAAGGGGTGGGGGGGGGGTCTGTGTTCTCCCAATATTTATTTCTTAACCAACACCAGTGAAAGAAAAGCAGATTATTCGATCATTACCGCCTTGCTGTTTATGGGAGCTTACTCTGCACAAATTGGCGGTCCCAATCCCTACATTACAACAATGACTACTCTTCAAAAGGGCTTCATTGGTATTAAAGTGCATTGGGACATCATGAAAGGCATTATGTAGCCCCCCAGCTTGTTTTCTCATTAACTGAGGACTGCAAACAGGAGGTCATAAAATCATTAACACGTGCCTTCTCTGTGATTGAAAACGATTCTATAACTTCAAATATCCGCCTTCACCATGGCCTGTCATTCGGCTCCTTGACCTTTGTGTTCATAACCACCCAAAGATATCGATAATTATCCACACGGGAGCTGAATGAAAATACTTAACAGAGCAGCAAATATCTCCCAGAATGCATTGTCCTTGCTCTGCCATTTCCCAGAATGCTTCATAAGAGTTCTCAAGGGCGGAAAATTGTGTCAAACATCAACCTGGCATGTTGATGCCCACACGCCTTGTGCAGAAAGTTCCGCTCTGCGAACACTGCTTTGTAAAGTTCATCAAAGAATACGAGTCAAAGACAAGGGGCCGGATTCTCCGTTCCTGCGTCGAAGTGCTGACGCCAACGGAGGATCTGTGGAGTTCCACGACGGAAAAATCGGCGCCGCACCCACATCGATTCCACTACCGGTGAGGGGCTAGGGCTGGCACCGCGTGAAGCACCCACCGAACATGTAAAAAACGGTGGGAGAATCACGGGGTGCGTGCTGGACACGCGCAGAGCTGGCAAGCTGCAGCCGTGTGTCCACTTACACTTCCCACACACGCACCGATCGCCCCCAAAAAGATGGCACCGGTTGTGCTGGATCGCATACCCATCCACCCTGGCCCAACAGCCCACCTCCTGGCCACCCTCCACTACTCCCCACAGCCCTGGCAGAAGCCCCGTGGCCAGTGGCATGACTGTCGCTGACGCATGGCGGTGCTGGACACTGTCCATATGCCCTCTCTCTATTGCCCACCACGCCAGGCTCACGATTATTGAGACCCCACTTGGCCCGGGCCCCGTCGGGAACTCAGCCCATCGGAGGCAGAGCATGGCACCTGGGCGGGTAACCCAGGCCATTGAAGAACCTCGGGTGGCTGCGGATAGTGCAGGGTAGCACCCTGGCGCTCCCCCTGGCACCTGGGCACCTTGGCACTGCCTGCCTGTTACTCTGGCACAGCCAGGGTGCCAGGCTAGCTGTGCCAGGGTGCCCAGGTGGCCGGTTGACACTGCCTAGGGATCGAGCCTGGCGAGGATTACTAGATGGAGGGGGGGGGGGGGGGGGTGATGGGGTGTTCTTGGGGGCCTCCCCAAGGTTTGGGGGGGAGGGGAGGTCAGAAACGGTGGTGGGGGGGGGGGGGGGGGGCACGGAAGTTTGGGCTTGCGAAACAAAATGGGCTCGCCGGCAGGAGATGACTCAAGTGCGGCCCAGTCGTGGATAAACTCCCTGGAGCCACAAAACGCTGTTGAATGTGGTGCTGATGCTCAGCGTTGCTGCCATTAAACACCTTGCTAAATGCTCCCAAAACCGGACACAGATTTTTTTTTTCCATTGAATGGCGCTCAATGTTTCCCATGTTTGTAACATTTTACACCAAAGAGTGAAAAGGCTTTAAAGAAAATTTAAAACATCATTTTTTTTATTGCCCCCCCCATGATTTTTCCCCTTGAAGTAGTGTCTGGGAGATTAACCTTTCCAAACAATCCTGGGTGATTTCTAACACTGAACAGGACAGCTGTGTAAGATTTCACAGTGAAATTAAATGCCATACTTTATATGCCAGACATTTTGATCCCAATTTGCACACACCCGAGCTTGTCCCTCGCTGATAGTGAAAGGTTTGAACAAATTGATTTGTGTTAATGTTTGCCGCCAGTTCACTCGATGGCAGTGCAGGTTGCCTCGGTCGGAGATGGTGATTGAAGACGGAAACCAATCCAACTTCAATGACTGAAAATAGCTTCAAAGGCAGCAAAGGTCACGAAAAAAATGATCATTAGCCCAAGTCTGAAGGAATTTGGGAAGAAGTTTAAAAAAGCTAGAATGTGCTACAAATTGGGGGCAAAAAAAATGTCCAGGTGCCTAGGGGCGGAATTCTCCCATCGGGAGACAAACAGCCGACGCCGGAGTGAAACCCGGAGTGTTTCATTCCGGCGTCGGAGGCCACTCCACGCCCCCTATTCTCCCACCTGGGGGGGGGGGGGGGGGGGCTAGGTGCGGCGGCGCGTGAATTCCGCGCGGCGGACCTTGACGCTTGCGTCAAAGCGGCGCGCCGGGAATGACGTGGCCGGCGTGCAGAAGTGACGTCAGCCGCGCATGCGCAGGTTGGCCGGCGCCATGACGCGCATGCGCGGTTGCCGTCTTCCCCTCCGCTGCCCCGCAGACATGGCGGCTTGATCTTGCGGGGCGGCGGAGGGAAAAGAGTGCGTCTTTTAGAGACGCCGGCCCGACGATCGGTGGGCACCGATCGCGGGCCAGACATCTGCTGAGCACGCCCATGGTGCTCGATCCTCCCTCCGCCCCCCCACAGGCCCCACACTCACCAGTCGTGCGCTGTTCACGCCGGCAGCGACCAGGTGTGGTTGGCGCCGGTGTGAACCGGTCGGGTTCAGCAGGCCGCTCGGCCCATACGGGCCGGAGAATCGCCGGTCGCCGTGAGAAACGGCAAGCGGCGATTCTCCGAGCGGCCTGTCGCAAAACGCGACAAGCCATTTGTGGGGGGGGGGGGGGGTGGGAGAATCGCGGGGTGTGCCAGGGCGGCGTGGCGTAATTCGTCCGGCCCTCCCGCGATTCTCCCCCCCCCCCCCCCTGCGTGGGGTGCGGAGAATCGCGCCCTTAGTCTTCGGCTTTTGATTAAGCTTTGAAATGTTTTAAAAGTCTCAGTTTTGTTAATTAAAAATGATTTACGGCATGTAGCTACAAGCCAATAAGGATGGCCTGGGGTAATTTAGGAATCACCTTCGAGCCATTCACGGCTGCGGAATCTTCCGGATCTGCCAACGCCACCCCACTGCCAAGGGTTTCCCAGCGGCGAGAGGGACGTTCACCAGGAAATCCCGATGACAGTGGAGGGACCGGAAGATCCCACCTTCGGCCAATGGTGTGCCGCCTCCCACCGCCGCGAAGCACGCAGTGGGTTGCCCGGTTAATCCCGTCATTAATGTCTATACATTCCAGAGGCAAGTGGATATTCAGCCATTGAGTATATTCAAGGTGGAGACTGATTGACTTCTGGAGGCTAAAGGAACCGAGGGGTATGCAGATTAGGCAAGAAAGTGGTTGAGGCCGGGAATCAGCCTTTATCTTATTAAATAGCGTATCAGGCACAAGATGCCAGCTACCCTATGACTGCTTGGATTCCTTGGGTTGGATTCTACGATCCTGCGGTGATGACAACGGACGGTGTTTCACAATGAAAAAATCGGCGCCATACCCGCACGGATTGCCCTACCGGTGAGGTGCTAGCACCAGCGCCACGCGAAACACCTGTGGAACACGTGAAAAGTGATGGGAGAAACGGCGGGTCCGTGCTGGACACGCGCAGGGCTGACAAGCCGCAGCCGCGCGTACGCATACATCCCCACACACGCACCAATCGCACTGGAAAAGATGGCGCCGGTTGTGCTGGAATGTATACCCATCCACCTCGACCCCAAATATCCACCTTCTGGCCACCCTCCACTACCCCTATCAACCCTGAAGGTACGGAATCCTCTGCACCTTCAGGGGCTAGGGCCGGCACCGGAGTGGTTTGCGCCGCTCCTGCCGGCGTGGATGGGGCTTGGCGCCACGCCAACCGGAGCCGAAGGCCCTCGTCCGGCTGACGCCAATTGGCGCATGCGCGGGAGCGCCAGGGTGTGCTGGCGTCATCCCAGCGCATGCACAGGGGGGGGGGGTTCATCTCCACGTCGGCCATCGCAGACTGTTACAGCGACCTACGCGGAGGAATAGAGTGCCTCCACGGCACAGGCCCGTCCGTGGATCAGTGGGGCCTGTCACTGCAGGGCACCCACTGGGGCCAGATCCCCCCAAGCCCCCCCCCCCCCCCCCCCCCCCCCCCCCCCCCCTCTCCCCCGAGGAACCCAGAGGCCACCTGCAGAGCCTGGTCCCGCCGGTAAGTACCTACTCTAATTTACTCCGGCAGGCACGGCCAAAAACTGGCAGCCACTCGGCCCATAGCGTGCCAGGGAATCGCCGGGGGCTGGATTCATGCCCCCCCCCCCCCCCCCGGCTGGGGATCGGAGAATCCCGTCCCTGATCTTTAATTTACATCTTTAAAAATTCGTACTGCCTGTTTTGAACATCCGTATGAAAAAGTGCCACACAAATTTAGTAATTGTATCAAAACCTGTGCAAGGTGGGCAGTGAGTGATTCTCCATTATTGACGCCGGTGTCAAAACGGTAGAGTTTGGCACCAGAAAAAGTGGCATCAAAGAGACACGATTTCCCCGCCCTATAGGGGTCCAGCAGGGACTCGGCGTAAATCTAGCAGCTTTTGCTGCAGATAAGAGCCCCTGAACCTCCCGGTTGGAGCCCGCGCATGCGCACGGCAGCGGCCACCAGCAACCGTGTCGTACGCCATGGTGGACTTGGACTGTGGATCTGGAAGCAAAACAGAAACCCCCCGATCGCCCGCACGCCCGACCCTCAAAGTCCGCACAAGCATTTACCGGCCGCAAATTAGGCCCCGCCCGCCCTCTGATCAGCATGCCCCCGACCAGGGCAGCCGCGGACTGAGTCCGCAGCCGCCACGTCAGTATCCCGAGCAGCTGGAGAAGGTTAGTTCCACGCCGTTGGGACTTCGCCGGTCGGGGGCGGAGAATGGCGGAGCGGGGCCTCTGCCAAAGGCCCCAGGTAGGTGCTGCATGGCGAACTCTCTGGGAACGCCGTTTTTCGGGGCCTGCAGAATCGGGGAACCAGCGCCGGTCCCGATTCCTTGCGGGAAAATGGATTTTCCGCCCGCCTCCGCGCAGGCCGGCATTTCAGCGTCGGGGTGTGGAGAATCCAGCCCGTGGTCTTTTATGCCAGGAAAACTGGCGTCAAAAGGTCACAGAGTCGCCGTCTTGCAGGGGGTTAGCAGGCAGCTGTCGTGGAGCTCATAGCTCCAGCTGCCGATATGGCCCCCCCCCCTCCGCACTTCCCGGTCAGAGGTCTGTGCATGCACACAATGGCGGCCTCCAGCGGCCGCGCCGTTCTCCATGGCAGACTCAGTCTTGGGCCACCGAAATAGTGCCCCCTGCACCGCCCGCCCACATTGCCCACAGTCCCAAATGAGGCCCCCTGCCTCCGATGCGGTGGATGCTCGGCGCGGTGTACACCGATATTCGGGGCGGCAGAGAATAGCGGAACCGGCGCCGGATTCAATTTTATGCGGGTAAGCGGATTCTCCGCCCCGTCGCTGAACGTAATTTCGGTGTTGGGGTGCAGAGAATCCAGCCCCAGACACGCACTGGTGTATTTACAATTTGGACCTGTTATGCAGCCGATAAATGGAAGCAAAGACACACCAGTTACTGACTCCGTATCTCTTCAGCTGTTTTTGTGATGAGGAACAGCTTCGAGCTGAATCATTTTCAGTGAGCAAGAATTTAAAACCATGACCTCTCGAAGTCTGTACCTTCAGAAATCTCAGGTAGCTCACTGTTCCCACTTTCTCTCAGTAAAGTAGAATCTGTTGTATATATTTAATTGCTATTTGACAGTTTCTCATCGACTGGACTTAACACTTGAGCAACTTTATTCGGTGTTATCCAATTTCCATTGTTGTTTGAGCTATGAAACATTCAGCACATGAACATACTTCCACCTTGAGTCATGGATTGCACAATCTTATGAATTCGGAGAGACTTCCCCTTTCTGGCACCAGTTTTAAAGTTCATTTCTTTAGCATTACTTTTTGATTTGCGTGACTAAAATTCTAAGTGGCAGAAACCCGCTTGTATGATTTTCACGTGGCTCAGTTGTGTTATAGACTGCCCATCTAGCTATTCACTCTTCTCTTCATCATTACTTAGAAAACATTTTAACAAAACATTCTTACAAAGACAATAATATTTTAACAGTGTTACCGGACTCTGGAGACTTAATACATAATTTTTTCAGTGTGTCTTTTTACAGTACTGCTTATTCTCATGTCCCTTATTGGCATGTCGACTGTGTGCATCAAAAATGATTATGTACCGCGTGGGTGAGGGTCTTTCTTATGTTTAATAATGGGACCATTTAAAATATGGTCAGATGTGTTTTTCTGATTGGTTAGACACTGCAGCACCAAGGGCTGATCCTGAGGCTAAGTGTTGACACTGTCGCAAACGCCATCGCGTTTCTCGAAGGTGTGAACATGGCCACAGGAGCAGCAATTCTGACCCCTATAGGCGGCCAACACGGCTCTGGAGCGATCCACGCCGCTCCAGGTGCCGATCCCGGCGTCAGATGGGCGGCCGTGGGTCTGCGCATGCGCAGTGGCTCCCTTCTCCGCACCGGCCCTGATGTAACATGGCATAGGGCTACAGGGGCCGGCACGGAACAAAAGAGGCTCCCAGCCCCAGAGGCCGGCCCGCCGATTGGTTGGCCCTGATCACGGGCCAGGCCACAGCAGAGGCCCCCTCCGGGGTCGGACCCCCCTCCGCCACCCCACCAGGCCACCCCCGGATGCATCCACGGTGAGGTCCCGCCAGGTGAGAGCAGGTGTGAACGGCGCTGGCGGGACTTGGCTTTTCCTGCGTGGCTGCTCGGCCCATCCAGGGCCGGGAATCTCTGGAGGGGGGGGGGCATAGAGCGGCCCCTGACCGGTGCTGCGCCAACCGCACCAGTGCCAATGGCGCCGATTCTACTCTCCGAAGAATTGGTGGACCGGCGTCAGGGCGGCGTGGCGCGATTCGCGCCCATCCCGGCAATTCTCTGGCCCGGTCCCGGGATGAGAGAATCCCACCCAAGGTTCAGACTCTCAATCCAAACGCTCGCCAGAACTCCCTGTTGTAGCGAGAGATTGGGACGCCGTTTTTAAATGGCGTCCCAATCTCCGTGGCCCCGGAAAATATCCCCATTGCCAGGGTACCAAGGTGGCACCAGCAGTGCCAGGGCACCACCCTGCCCAAAGGGCACGCAGCTGGGGCCCTCCAATCCCCTGGGAGATCCCCACAAGTGTTGTTCCGTCTGGTCCCGTTTATGGAGACCATTACCAACGGTGCTCGCCAAAGGTCCCCGTGGCAAAGGGATTGAATCCCAAAGCCTCAGCTTCCTCGGGAATCTGCACGTTAGAGTGAAGCTTACTGACTCGCTCTAATATGCAGATTTGCCAATAACTGACCCCGCCCATTGTGGGCAGGATTCTCCTTGTAACGGCTCACGGCTTTCCCTGGCCGCACTGTGCCACGGCGAGCTGCTTTTCCAGCTGTCCGTGGCCGGACGATCGCGTCCACAATCTTCATCCAAATACCTGATTCCATCCCTTGAGCCCAATCTTTCCCCAGAGACTCAAACTCCTCACCCCATGGACGATCTCCCTGCAAAACTGGATCTTCGCCAATATCCCAATCTCTCATCTCTGAAACACAATCGCCCCGTTGTCCTCGAGTCAAACTACCCTCAACCCAGAAACATGATCACCCCTCCCCCGAGTCTAGATCTCCCTCCAGGACACAAGCCCTCCCCCCCTCCCCCAAGACCTGAGACGGGATTCTCCTCTACCCGATGGGGCGGGCTGTACCGGCACCGAGGAATGGCGTGAACCACTCCAGCGTCGGGCTGCCCGGAAGGTGCGGAACCCTCTCCACTTTCAGGGGCTATGCTGGCGCCGGTGGGGTTGGAGCCCCGTCAGCAGGTGCCGAAGGGCCTCCGCCGGCCGGCGCGGGTTGGCGCATGCGCGGGAGCTCCAGCGTGTGCTGGCGTCATCCCAGTGCAAGCGCGGGGGGGTTCTTCTCCGCATCGGCCATGGCGGAGTTTGACAGCAGTTAAGAGTGCCCCATGGCACAGGCCTGCCCACGGATCGGTGGGCCCCGATCGTGGGCCAGGCCACCGTGGGAGCAACCCCTGGGGCCAGATCCCCCCGCATTCCCCCCCCCCCCCCCCCCCCCCCCCCCCCGAGGACTCCGCAGGCTACCCGCAGAGCCAGGTCCCGCCGGTACGGACCTGGTTTGAATTACGGCGGTGGGTCCGGCTGAAAACAGGTTGCGGGCCGGAGAATCGCTGGGGGGGGGGGGGGGGGGGGGGGGGGCGGCTGCCGACCGGCGCGGTGCGATTCCAGCCCCCGCCAAAACCCCCGCGCCGGAGAATTCAGCAGTTGGCGGCGGAGCGGGATTCATGCTGCCCCCCCCCCCCCGGGCGATTCTCCAGCCCGGCGGGGGGCCGGACAATCCCGTCCCTGATCTCCTTCCTGAGACCCAATCTCCCCCCTGAGATCCCACAAGCCCCCCCCCACCCTGAGGCCTGATCTCCCACTTCACTGAGACCCCCATCTCCTCAACCCTGTGCTCTGCCTGGCAAATCAACTTGATGTAACTGAGGCCTCAGGTCTAATGGAAGGTCCTCTCAGAGCTCAGCATCCAGGCTCGAGGCCGAATGCTGTGCCTCCTCCACCCGATTCCAAGTGCCCAGAAGTGAGCACACCCAAATTCCTAGATCTTGGAGTTTTGAAATCCTGAAATGTTTGTTCTCTTCTTCTTGCATTTCATCGATCTACAGTTACTTCAGCAAAAAAGAAAGTGAACTGGATAGAGTGGGTTGCTAACCACGTGGATATTTGATGTCGAAGTAGGTCCATGTCATGTTAAATGTTAGACGTCTAGAGCTGACTAAAGAGGAGAAATAACTTGCATTAATATAGTGCCGTTCACAACGTCCTGAAGTCCCAAAGCGCTTCACTGGCTTTATGAAGCTTTAAAGATCTAATGCACGACCGTCGCCATAAATTGTTGAAGATTTGATTTTGAACTGCTTAAAAAAAGGGAAAAAAATTCTACTTTGGAAACATGTTGGGCTGTAACAGAAGGAAGAAATAGATACAGCAGCTGACTTTCAGGGAGGAATCAGAGTGGGCGTTATAACAGCTGGGGCAATGAGTGGAAATATTGAAAACCACAGCTGTGCAGTCCATTCGTGCAAAGAAGGCACCAAACTCACTAAATAATGACAAATATGAATTAGGCAGCAAAAGTGGGCGGACTTAAACCGGCTCAGTTTATACTTTTTAAAAGAATGGTGCTAATAATAAAGACAAAGTCATGGGTTCAATCCCATGCTGGCCAGCTGCTCATCCTGGACAATACTTTGTTTTAAGGTACTTGGCAAAAGTGCCAGAGAAGAGCTGAGGAGAATATTTCTGACATGGAATGTTATTCTGTTCCGGAATGTACTATCCGAAAGGACGGTGGTGGCAGATTCACCAAGAACCTTCAACCAGGCAGTTGGATAAGTATCTTGAAAAAGAGGCAAAAATGCTAGGCCTGTGGGGAAGAGCAAGGGGTTCAGGTTGATTGGATAACTCTTTCAAAGAGCTAACATAGACACCTGATGGACCAAATGCCCTCCTCCTGTACTTTATAATTGGAAGCAGAAGCAGTTGGTGTGCACTCAGGGAAAATGCAGTATTTCGTTCTTGAAAATGATTGAACTTGATGAGCACAGGCGGTTCATTCCCGTGAATGACGAAAAGGTGAATCCAGAGCAGAGAGGCATCAGAAATAGGAGTTGGAGTTGGCCATTTGGCCTCTCAAGCCTGCTCTGTCATTCAAGAAGATCAAGGCCGATCTTCCACCTCATCTCCCCTTTCCTGCCCCAATTCACAGACCACTGATCCCCCAAGGGGCTCCCCAAAATTCATTGATTTCCGTGCTCCATAACAAGAAAATACTGTGTAAAATTTAGAAGTGTGATTGGACGATGGTCGGGGTTTTCCAGCCGCGCCCACTGCCAGGATTGCCTGGTCCTGCTGGAAGTCAATGGACCGTTGATCGCCTGGGCCGCTGAATCTCCTGCGGCAGGTCCCACCACGATGAGATTGGAAGATCCCAGCCTCTGGGTGAGGTAAGCAGGAAGAAGAATGGAAACCGTGGATTTTGGTGATTAAAAATTAAGATTAAGAGGCTGGCTGTTGGGCTGGAAAGCCTGCGGTTGAAGGCCTCAGCGGGAGAACAGCAATTTTGGAATGAGGTAAGGAGAGGCAGCGATCTCTGGGGAGGGTTCAAGAGACCACGGATTGGTGCGAGAATGTGTGGGCAGGTTCAAGAGATCATGGGTTGGGAGGAGATCATGGGAGGACATTGATGAAGTTGGGTGTTGGTGGGTGTGGTATCATCATAACTGTCAGCATTACAAAGGTTAATGAAGTACCATGAATAGCCACTAGAGGGATTTGCAGCTACAACTATATAAAGCAGTGATGCTAGACCTTAGGGGAGGAGTGTATGCAGGAGACGGCTAGTGAAGGTCGTAAGAGCGGTTAGTGTGAGAAGGTTAGATTATAGTTTATACCAGTAGTGAAATTAACAGGAGATGAGTGTAGTTAGGTGTTATTGATCTATTCGGTATTCCAAAAGAACTAAGTGCCAAAACCCAGCTTAGTAGTGTAAATAAAATCATAGCTTTGTTTAAGTAAAAGCTATACCGTGGCCTTTGTGGACACTACGCCAACCATCCTAAATAAGCAACATAAAGAACATCACAAGGGAAAGGTTAGCAGTCACAAGGGGGATAGTGAAGGAAGGGCTGAAGAGCAGAGCCATCAGGGGATATTGACAGGGATTTGCAGGATGGTAAAGGGATGGGAATCACGGGAAGGATTGAATAGAGATAGATCACAGGATAGATCACAGGGAGGTTTGGAAAATTGGTGAAAATTGGTAATCGGGAGGGAAATTATGGGGCAGGGGAATTTAGAGGTTATAGGTTGGGGGACGAGAGAATGTGTGTGGAGGGTATTGAGGTGTAAGGGGAAGGCAGTGAAGGCAATCAGGATTTGGAATCAGGGGGGATTGAAGGAAAGGAGAGAATGAAATGAAATGAAAATCGCTTATTGTCACAAGTAGGCTCCAAATGAAGTTACTGTGAAAAGCACCTGATCGCCACATTCCGCCGCCTGTTCGGGGAGGCTGGTACGGGAATTGAACCCGTACTGCTGGCCTGCCTTGGTCTGCTTTAAAAGCCAGCTCTTTAGCCCTGCGCTAGAATCATAGGGAGGGAAGGGAGGTCTATAAAATAATGAGGAGCATCGATAAGGTCGATAGTCAACATCTTTTCCCAAAGGTAGACGAGTCTAGAACGAGAGGACATAGGTTTAAGGTGAGAGGGGAGAGATACAAAATAGACTAGAGGGGAAATTTCTTCACACAGAGGGTGGCAAGCATCTGGAACGGGCTGCCAGAGTCAGTGGTAGAGGTGGGTACAATTTTTTCCTTTTAAAAAGCAGTTAGACAGTTACATGGGCAGGGTGGGTATAGAGGGATATGGACCAAATGCAGGCAAGTGGGACTAGCTTAGTGATAGAAACTGGGCGGCATGGACAAGCTGGGCCGAAGGGCCTGTTTCCAGGCTGTAAACATCTGTGACTCTATGACTCTATGAAGTTAGCTTGAGGTGTAGGGAAAGCAATTCTGGAAAGGCATCTGGATCCAGTCTTTCTCACCTTCCTTCAGCCGTTGGGTTTTCTGACTTCTGGAGGCATCAGACCTTGGACAACCAGAGCACGGCTCAAAGCGTTTCACAGGCAATGAAATGCTTTTGAATTTAGTGAATGTCAAGAAATTTAATATCCAATTTTGTGCAAAGCAGGGTCCCATTTCCCCAGCCCATCACTATCCTCTTAAAGCCTTAAGTTTTGTATCATGTACAAATTTCAGAACTTCCCCCACTCTGAGCCTTCCTGATCTCCCCCATTTCTGACCCCCAATCTCTCCATTCCCAATCTCCCTGATCTCCCCCATTTCTGACCCCCAATCTCTCCATTCCCAATCTCCCTTATCTCCCCCATTTCTGACCCCCAATCTCTCCATTCCCAATCTCTCTGATCTCCTCCATTCCCAGCACTGCACCACCCGCCCCTGCAATCTCCAACACTCTCTGATTCCCTCCGATGTGTCGTCGTCCCCCCCCCCCTCCCCCCCACCCCTCCCCCCCCCCCACACTCTGGGATGGCCTCTTACAAAAGATCCCGGGAAATATGGCCACCTGCAAAGGACCATGGGAAACATGGTCAACCCAACCCTCAGAGCTTATGTATATTGGCAACTCAGATAACTAGACGCTATCGAAACCCCCAGCTACTTTGCATTCTAATGGCTCATTTCCCCAGAACCTGTACTCAGGTAACAGATACAGAAACAGACTCATCGGCGCCACTCCCTTTGCTCAGTGAGCCCAAAATGCCAAGGCCAATGATCACTCAGGACACGCCCCCCCCATCAAGGCACCCGCCCCTTTATTGGCCACAATCAAAGGCAGTAATCGAAGCCCGTCAAATTATTGGGTTCAAAGCTAAGGACCGCCCAAAAGAGCGCAAAAGCCCAGAAGGATAAAGAGAGACACTGCCATGTGTTCGGTCTCTCTTGGCCCCGGCGCTCGGTTTCTCTTGGCCCCGACCTACGCCTAAAGCCAAGTGCAGCATCACAGCCAGAAGACAAGTTCAAGACTAACGATCGCTACCAGACGGATGAACCCAGCAGAAACAAAGTCACTTCTCCAGACCCAGCCACGCAAGATCTGAACAAAGGCCTTGTTCCTCTGCATAAAGCCGAGTGCCTGAAGTTAAGTACAGGTTGTTGTAGTGTTAGGTGTAATTTAACTTGTCGTGTTTTATGTTGCATGTCAAAGTAATTCTTGTGTGTAAATAAACTATCATTGAACTTGAACTAACTAACTGGTTGTTTGGTCTTTGATCAATATCCGGTAAAGCCTTGTGTTGGTATCATTTGATACCTGGCGACTCTAAAGCAATATCATCATTAATAACGGTCATATCAGTATCCAGTTAAAAAGAGCAACATTATTGGCGTCTCTGGTGCAAATTGGCAACACCCTCACTCCCGACTCTCCAATCCCGTCAATCCCTGACAGCCCCCTGCCCAAGTCTCCACCATTCCAATTCCCACCCCATTCTCCCCCTACCCCCACCTCTTGATCCTGCTGTCATCAGACCCACATACTCCCCTCCTCCCGTGTCTTGGAACCCTGATTCCCAAGTGCATGGCCCACATTCACTGGCTCCAATGCCTGACCTCAGACCCTCTCCTGGACATGACAGGCACAAAAATACAAGGTACATCAAGCTGGCGATGACTCCTTCCAGTTAGAAAAAAATGTTTCTGTCTCATTATTAATCATATCTTTGTATGATTTAACATGAATAAGCACAGAAAAGGACGATAGATCTTTGTGGTCAATGTACAATGTGTTATTCAACAGCATTATCTTTTCTCAGTGAGGGATAGCCCTGACTACACATCAGTTTGTCTAACAAATGATACACACAGCTGTGACAAGATAACACTGGTGTTAACATATGGCCCTAAAACAGATAACCCACTAATGTGCCTGGCAGAGTTCCATGCACACAGTAAAAGAAGATACTTTAATTGAAGGAAGAGATGATAAACAAATAAAACAATCATAAAGACACTCAGAAGCATCATTCACACAATGAAGCTTTTAATTTAACCCAAAGGAAACCAAGAGCTCTTGTTTTTTGAGCTTATGACGATTGCAGAGTGCAGTTTAATTAAAACATTGAAACATTAGTCAAGGGACCAAGGACAAAAACCGCGGACGTGGAAGGGGTCAAATTATTTTGTGCAATATTAGTGTATTCCTTACGTCTCCCTTTCGAACAGAAGCATTTGAAGAAATAACAGGTAAAGAGATGTTAACAAATATTTTCTCAGTGCTCCCCCTTCATTCCAGTCCATTTGCGCGGGAACTTAAAGGTTTTGATAAGTTCAGTCCACATCATGACCCCAGAGGAATTAGGTGGCACGTATTTCAACCATATCCTCTTCCCCCTCAGCCCAAAAAAATATGGTAAGAGATTAAATCAAATTACTGCATTGTGAATTTCCTAATGTTAATCTATGGTTAGACGCTTTCATCTTATGTTCCAACCGCTTATAATAGAATTATAGCACTATCTATTATATTAGTTGATACTTTTTTAATATAAAATAGCAATTAAACTATTGGTGCCCAGAAACCCCCACAATTATTTTTGAAATAGTAGAAAGGTATTAGGAGTTAGCAGAATGCTATAATTAAATCCTATAATTCAGAAAAGCCCAGGATTATCATCATTATCAAGCATAAATGTTCCCTTTGTCTTCCCGTTTGTGCCGTATAAAGATTTTGTTGTACACTTCTAGATTCCTCTCCCTATCAGCCTCCTATTCCCTTTTTGTGTCGCCACAGTCATCCTGAATTAAAATCCTGCTACATTTTGCTGCTGCCAATTCTTCAAGTCTTTCCTCCTCACGGTCTCTGCCCTCAGATGTTTCTCGGTGGTGTACTGCTCCCATAATCGGCCTCCTGTATGCTTAACAGTGCTCTGCCTCAATACCCCAGCACAAAGCGGTGCGGCCCCTCTTGAAAAAGCTGCAAGTTAAACAACTGAGGACATAACTACGTGACTCAAATTGCACCTCCTTATTTGAACCAAGGTCATTTCTTCCTATTGTCTACCCCGTCCCACCTACCCTGGCCCCCATCAGACATTGTTATTCATGAGAGTTTGAATATGATGATGAACCAAACCTCTGAAAGACCAATCGTGAAGTGATAAATCAGTGAATTAATAAGGGCGTCACGGCAGCACAGTGGTTAGCAATGTTGCTTCACAGCGCCAGGGTCCCAGGTTCGATTCCCGGCTTGGGTCACTGTCTGTGCGGAGTCTGCATGTTCTCCCCGTGCCTGCGTGGGTTTCCTCCGGGTGCTCCTGCTTCCTCCCACAAAGTCCCGAAAGACGTGCTGTCAGGTGAATTGGACATTCTGAATTCTCCCCCGTGTACCCGAACAGGCGCCAGAGTATGGCGACTAGAGGATTTTCACAGTAACTTCATTGCAGTGTTAATGTAAGCCTACTTGTGACAATAAAGATTATTATTATAAAGTAGTTATGGAAATAGGTCCACGTAATGTTGATTCATGATTTTAGTCACGCGCACATGATGGCTCAATGCACAACAGCAACAAGATTTATCTGAATGGGTTTCCATAAAATTATTAGGAAAACCATTTGCTGTCGTTGGAGCGTTGTGATGCATTGCCCATCAGGCTGTGAAAGGTCCATAGCAAAATCTTGTCATGTGGGAAGTAGTTGCAACAAAGAGAATCCCCATTTATTCTGGCAATTCTCCTCTTTCACTGACAGGGTTCGTTCTTTAAAGGGCAACTTGATCCTGATTTGTGGATAGGAGAGTGTCCGAATGAAATTCAAAGTTGATTGCTTGACATTTTACTTTTAAATTCTCAACTTAGTGAATTAAAATCATCCTGGGGGAAGGAGGTGACTGATCCATGAATTTAGAATCCACAATTGTGGATTGATGGCAAAGGAATATTGCTGTTTTCTAAGTTGGGGGGAGGGGTGTTATTTTAAACGTGCATTGTCACTGGATTCTCTGTCACAAATGTGAGCACAGTTGTGAGCGATTGTGCCCTGAAATGTTTTTTAACAACTTCCTTTAAAAGAAAACCCTGAAGAAAAACCAAAAACCACCGTGAGATTTGTAAGCTGTAGTTCAGAACAATAGCAATGGCAAAACATTGACAGAAGGTTTCAGTTTTGAATATTAAAGCTTGAACAACCTCCCCCCCCACCCCAACACAAGCATTTTTAATATCGCTTTCAAAGTGACGATGCACAGATTAAATGTTTTAGCAATGCTCTAACTAACTGCAATCCATCCATCCGTCTGAACCTTTGCACTGGGACATCACGGAATGGATTTAGCCAGCCCAACTCGATTGTTTCCTCTGTCAAAAACAGCATAGTAATAGCCGATGAAGACATCTCCCAGGATCCAGAGCGGCCCAGCAGGGGGAGGGAGGTCCATGCCTTGGAATCCACTGCTGCAATAAACTTGCCCCCATTCATCCTGTTCCTGTAAGAGGGATACAGTGGGTTAATCACAACTTTAACACAACTTACTATTTCAATCAGAGAGGATTTTGCATTCATAAAGCCCATCCAAGATCTTAGGAATAAGCTGCTTCATCAATGACCTGCCTTCCATCATAAGGTCAGACGTGGGGTGTTTGAAGATGACTGCACAATGTTCAGCACCATTCGTGACTGTTGAGATAATGAAGCAGTCCATGCCCAAATACAACAAGACCTGGACAATCTCCAGGCTGACAAGTGGCAAGTTACATTTGTGCCACACAAGTGTCAGGCAATGACCATCTCCTACAAGAGAGGATCTAACCATCGATGGCACTACCATCGCTGAATGCCCCACATTCAACATCCTGGGGATCATAAACTGAACTGGATTAGCCACATTAATACTGTGGCTACCAGGGCAGATCAAAGACTAGGAATCCTATGACGAGTAACTCACCTCCTGACCCCCCAAAGCCTGTCAACCATCTACAAGGCACAAGTCAGGAGTGTAATGGAATACTCTCCATTTGCCTGGATGAGTGCAGCTCCAACAACATTCAAGAAGCTGAACATCCAGGACAAAGCAGCCCGCTTGATTGCTCCTCCTTCCACAAACATTCGAACCCTTCATCAATGGCGAACGATGGGAGCCGTGTGTACCATCTACAAGATGCACTGCAGTAACTCACCAAGGTTCTTTCGACAGCACCTTCCAAACCCACGACCGCTACCATCTAGAAGGACAAAAGCAGCAGATACCTGGGAACCCCACCACCTGGAGGTTCCCCTCCAAGTGACTCATCACCCTGACTTGGGAATATATCACCGTTCCTTCGCTGTCGCTGGGTCAAAATCCTGGAAATCCATCCCTAACAGCACAGTGGGTGTACCTACACCTGAAGGTCTGCAGGGGTTCCAGAAGGCAGCTCACCCACCACCTCCTGAAGGGCAACTAGGAATGGGCAATAAATGCTGGACTAACCAGCGACGCCCACAGCCTGTGAACAGACAAGGCCTCTGTTTCATGTTTAATCTGAAAGAAAGCCCTTCCGATAATGCAGCAATCTGTTAGCGCTGCACTGGATTGTCAGCCTAGATCATGTGTTCAAGACCTGGAGGGGACCCGAATCCCATAAACCTCCAGAGTTGCTGGCTTGGGTTAGTCCCATTCTGACGTGAGGTTTTTCTTTAATTTGTGACTTGGACAAAATTGATTTGCCGACATTTCTCAGTTTAAAGTATTTTTTTAAACCAGGGCATGATGCTGATTGATGCCTCGGCAGGAAGCATGATGTAATCCAGCACACGCTTTGCTCTTTTCCTTCCTGATCCAACCCATTGCTGCAGCTGATTTGCTACTTCAGAAACTGGCCTTTCAGATCCACTCCAGTCATTGGTTGAGCTACTTGTCATTTAGGGGCAGCCGAAGAGCCAGGCTTCCCGTTGCCTCCTTCCTCACTGACTTCACATGAGGAGCAGTCTCTTTGTTGGCATCAATGGAAACACCCAGACGTCAAGGACTTAACTCCAACCCATGAGGCAAAGAAAGGGTTTCTGCCCAGCTTCCACCAGCACACATTGCCCACACTGAAGCCTGAACACAAAAACCTCCCATGGCTGCCTCCAACTTGACCCTATGACTTCCCTGGCCCTTCAATGGTCAGCCCTGGCAGGAGCTTTCCTTGGCCACGTGACTGAACAGCAGAGGTGGAATGGGGCAGGGAGGAGGGATAGGGGAGAGTGACAGGGAGAGGAACAGGGGAGAGTGATGGGGAGCAGGAGAAGGGATGACAGGGAGAGGGAGAGGGGAGAAGAGAGAGGGAGGGGGGAGAGGGAGAAGGGAGAGGGAGATGGGAGAGTGACAGGGAGAGGAACAGGAGAGAGTGGCAGGGGAGCAGGAGAAGAGAGTAACAGGGAGAAGGGGAAGAGAGAAGAGGAAGGCAGAAGGGAGAGGGAGGAGGGAGAGGGAGAAGGGAGATGGAGAGAAATATAGATTGTTAGCGGGGCGGGGAGAGGGGAACAGGGAGAGAGGCAGGAAGAAGCACAGGAGAGAGGACAGGGATGGGGAGACCAAAGAGGGGAGACAAGAGGGGGGGCGGGGGGGAGGGGGGGTGACAGAGAGGGGAGTGAACAAGAAGTGAGAGGACAGGGGAGCAGAACATTAGCACAGAGGAGTGTTAGCTCAGCATTGTTACATGTATAACATGTGCTAACTGCATTGAATGCTGAAACATTGAGGAACTTTGTTAATTGCTTTGCACGTAACACTTGTATTCCTCTGGCAAGTTATAACACAATCATGTCATCGGCAAAAGTTATATAATTTGTCAGAAAAGTTCTGGAAGTTTAGCCACAAAGGGAACAAAAACTTCTGACTCAACAGCTACCACCTAGTCACAGCTGACACCAGAACAAACAAGACATGACTGTCATTGGAAACCGTCAGTCATTTACAACTTGCAGGCAGTAACATATTTATCCTTTTCTTGGCGATTTTTGAATCTGTGATGTAAGTGGTCTAATGTAACACTGATAATTGCAATTTTGCATGTCACATGCCAAGAATACGCAAAGGTCACTTCACCCAATTTGCAACCCACAGGAGTTTTCACCATTATCAGGCGAGGGCTGAAAGTTGGGTCTGCTGATCTCAGCACTGAAGTTCCTGACATGCGCTCTTGCCCTGAGAAACTGTACGTTTGGAATAGTCAATCGAAATTGAATCCAGTGCTGTCAACATTCCAGCCAACCACGGTAGCACAGTGGTTAGCATTATTGCTTCACAGCTCCAGAGTCCCAGGTTCGATTCCCGGCTTGTGTCACTGCTGTGTGGAATCTGCACGTTCTCCCCGTGTCCGCGTGGGTTTCCTCCTGGTGCTCCGGTTTCCCCCCACAAGTCCCGAAAGACGTGCTGTTGGGTGAATTGGACATTCTGGATTTCCCCTCGGTGTACCCGAACAGGCACCGGAGTGTGGTCACCAGGGGCTTTTCACAGTAACTTGATTGCAGTGTTAATATAAGCCTACTTGTAGGGCAGCACGGTGGCCTAGTGGTTAGCACAGCTGCCTCACGGCGCTGAGGTCCCAGGTTCAATCCCGGCTCTGGGTCACTGTCCGTGTGGAGTTTGCACATTCTCCCCGTGTCTGCGTGGGTTTCATCCCCACAACCCAAAAATGTGCAGAGTAGGTGGATTGGCTGCACTAAATTGCCCCTTAATTGGAAAAAAACAATTTGGTAATCTAAATTTATAAATAAAAATATAAGCCTACTTGTGACAATAAAGGTTATTATTATAAAACAGTTAAATTCTACTTTTCTGTTGCATCAAATAGTTCTTTCTTTTTATAAAGTAAATTGCCGAATACCTGAAGTGTGTAGGCCTGAGGAGGAAGAACATACTCGACTCCTCCTATAGTGAATGTCACTTCAGGCATGCTGGAAAGATAGCCACAATCGATGGAGTACTGTAAATAAAAACAGAACAGTGTCCAGTTACCGAATGAGCAACTTGGGCAGGAATAAGTGCCTATGAACCTCTGGGTCCATGCCTCACTTTAATATCACAGGTAAGCAAGGCATTTTAAACAATACTCTGATCTGTATGAAAGCGCTAGCAGAGTTGCTCACCCCGTGGGAAGATGCAGGTGGTTTGTTTGAGGATGTAGGACCAGGTACATCAAGTGCCCAGGTAAAGGCGAGCAAGTGAGTGAAGGAGCAGGAACAGTTATGTGTTGGCACCTATGTCCTCTTGAATGTTATGAAAGTCAGCAGTGTGGTGAACCCGGGCAGTCATATCATTCTGCTGCTGTTACTCGGTGAGAAAAGAGACCAAAATGTTGGTCCAGTGTTGATGTACCATCGATTGTACGCGAGGCGAGTGATTTACCAAAGTCTGGCTTTAATTGACTAGAACACAGCTCTGCGATCGTCTACAGTGGAAAGGGATGATCGTCAGGCGTCTGAGCATTTATACCTCGTTAATAGAGGCGTGGTTAACTCAGCCTCTTGGCCAATCGGTCGAGAGGCACATGACCGACCAGGGCCAATGGTAAGCCGACGTTCTGGCCCAATGGCAGACGAGTATGCAGATCATATCACCACAAATGTATCAGTCATCTGTTTGGTACATTAATGAGGCAACTATTGACCAATACTGCAGCAGGCCCCTTTGCTAACCTGGTAAGTGGCAGAGATTAATGAGTTGCAGGGCCGGCTCAAGGCACCGGCAACTCGGGCAGTCGTCCGGGGCGCCAAGTGCTAGGGGGCGCCAGAGACTCGGGTCCCGCGCATGCGCAGTTGGGCCGGTACCAACCAGCGCATGCGCGGTGGCCGCCCTCCCCCAGGGCGGTCCGGGGCGCCAGCAACCCTAGGGCCGGCGCTGTCCACACCCACCCTGTGCTGCAGGTTTTTCCACAGAGCAACTTATTTAAACTTTCAGAATTTGTATTTCTCTGGTGTCAGAGCAACCCCCGGTCCGCCCGCCCCCCCTCGGGTCCCCCCCGCCCGCCCCCCCTCGGGTCCCCCCCGCCCGCCCCCCCTCGGGTCCGCCCCCCCCTCGGGTACGCCCCCCCCCTCAGGTCCGCCCCCCCCTCGGGTCTGCCCCCCCCCCCCCTCGGCCCCCCCCTCCCCGGCCCCCCCCTCCCCGGCCCCCCCCCCGGCCCCCCCCTACCCCCCCTCCCCGGCCCCCCCCTCCCCGGCCCCCCCCTCGGGTCTGCCCTCCCCGCCCCCCCCCCTCGGGTCTGCCCTCCCCAGCCCCCCCCCTCGGGTCTGCCCTCCCCGGCCTCCCCCTCGGGTCTGCCCTCCCCGGCCCCCCCCCCTCGGGTCTGCCCTCCCCGGCCCCCCCTCTCGGCCCCCCCCTCGGCCCCCCCCCCCCTCGGCCCCCCCCCTCGCCCCCCCCCCCCCCCCTCGGCCCCCCCCCCCCTCGGGCCCCCCCCTCGCCCCCCCCCCCCCCCCCCCCCCCCCCAAGGGCGCCGAAGTTCAGCTTGCCCGGGGCGCCAGCAACCCTAGGGCCGGCGCTGATGAGTTGGTGGCTAGTAGCATATGAACATACAAAGGTACAAACATACAAAGTGGGAACAGGAGTAGCCTATTCGGCCCCTCAAGCCTGCTCCAGAATTCAATAAGATCATGGCTGATTGTAACCTCAACCCCACATTGCCATCTACCCTCGATAATCTTTCACCCCCTTGTTAATCAAGAATCAATCTAGCGCTGCCTTAAAAGTATTCAAAGACTCTCACCGCCATTCGAGGAAGAGAGTTCCAAAGGCTCACAATCCTCTGAGAGGAGGAATGTCTCCTTGTCTCTGTTTTAAATGTGCCACCCCTTATTTTAAACAGTGACCAGGACGACATTATCCCTGGTGCGGAGGTTGGTTATAAGTATTCTGCCTGCAGACTCCTGGAATGGCCCTGTTGATTCCTTTGCCAGTGACCTTGGCTAAAGCCCGATGATGTGTTAGGACCCGTGGTTAGAGTTGGTGGCATAATGGTGGGTACAGGTCATCTGATTTTGGTGCACTCAGCTCCCTCAGATATGCTGCCTTTTACCAAATCCCATCACTTTGAATAAAATCACATGAATGGGACTCCCACAGCTTGGAATAACTTATAGTTGAAAAAAAAATGGTTTGCAAAAAAATACCGTCCGGAATTCTCTGGTCGTCGGGATTCTCCTTTCCCACTGGCAGGGCACCCTCCCCCGAGGAATGTCCGGTAGTGTGGGGTGGCATTAATAGAGGCTCCCATTCATACGCAGCGGGAGTAGAGAATCCCGCCGCTAGTGAGCATCAAGGCGTCAAGAAACCGCGGCTGGGGATCCAGAGAATCTCGCCCTATACTTCCTGCCCTTTAACTGATTTAAATATAAATTTAAATATCTGATGAAACTGATTTGAACAGCAGGCGATGTCACTGGGGAAAGCAAATTTGGGATTTTGCGTGGTGCGTGAAGTGAGTTTGGAACCGACAATTTCAGAACTCACAGATTTGCACTTCTCCTATCAGCTGAAAGATTCGCCCTCACGTTACTGAGTTACTAGTGGCTCCTGGAGATCCGGGTTTGTATTATTTTGTAATGACTTTTGTAAGAATATATCTGATGCACGATCAACCACTACTGAAACTATAACAGCTCACTGTGTAAAAAGAATAGGCTGGGATTGTCTGCTCCGAATCCATCCCATATCCGCTGCCAGCGAGGACGGAGAACTTGGCTCTCAGGCAAAATTCCATTCACGGCAGCGGGAACGGAACATCCTGACCAAAGCCTTCTCTGAAAGAAATCTCAGTTTGAAATGATTTTTCAAACAATAACGGATTAATCGTCGGGCAACTTACTGTCTCTCGCATTTTGAATCCGTCAGGGAAAGGGGAAGGAATTGCGTTATTTCCTCAACAGTTTGGTGAGGGTGGTGAAGAGTCAGTCAGAAATGCTTTCATTAGATCAGATTTTTGTCTACATACCATCCCATCTCTGCTGGAAGCTGCACCGATGAGCTGCTGGAGTTCATCAATGTCCTTGGTCGGCCCAGTGAGGAGAGATGTGCCAGTGTCCACAATGGCTTTGCATCCATTTTCACAGAAAGCAACAGTTCCACCAACCTTCACACTGAAAACGTAAGAAGATCAGAAAGAGGAACAGGAATAGGCCACGCACCCGCTCGAGCCCATTCCGCCAGTCAGTAAGATCGTAACTGATCTTCTCCCTCGCCTTCCCGGTCCTGCCCGATCCCCATATCCCTCGATTCACCTAGAGTCTAGAATTCTATCGATCTCAGTGTTGAATATGCTCAACAACTAGTCCTCTGGGCTCGGAAATTCCAAAGATTCATATCACCCTCGCAGTGGGGAGATTTATCCTCATCCCATCTGAACATATGAACATACAAATTAGAACACACAAACATGGATAATCTGGTTGCAACCTCAACCCCCCCCCCCGCCGATAACCGCCCATTCCTGGTATTAGCCTAGTAAACCTTCTCTGAACTGCTTCTGACGCATTCACACCTTTCCTTAAATAAGGAGACCAAGACTGTACACAATACTCCAGATGTGGTTTCACGAGAGATCAACTGAAGCATAACCTCTATACTTTTGTAATCAATTCCCCTCACAATAAACAATAGCATTCTATTAGCTTTCCTAATTACTTCATGTATCTGTACACCAGCCTTTTGTGATTCCTGCAGTAGGACACCCAGATCCCTCTGCATCTTAGAGCTCTGCACTCTCTCACCATTTAGATAATACGCATCTTTTCTATTCTCCTGCCAAAATGGACAAGTTCACATTTTCCGTCATTTTACTCCATTTTCCAGGTGAATTGGACATTCTGAATTCTCCCTCTGTGTACGCAAACAGGCGCCGGAGTGTGGCGACGAGGGGATTTTCCCGGTAGCTTCATTTCAGTGTTAATGTGACACTTTCAAAGACTCTATTTATTTAATAGATTCAAGATCTTTGAATCCTTGTGATCAAGTTTCCTCCGCGGCCGCAGAACGTCAAGGGTTGTAGAGGTCTGTGTTTACTTTAGGAAGCAATTTTTATAACATCTTTAGATAAAAGGCGAGGGAGGTGTCTGGTCGCTGGTGACCATTCATGGGCCCTGGGAGGGTGTGTTTGATGGGCTGAATGCTGTTTTCTTGTTCGGAAATATTTCTTGTATTTATCAGATAAAAGTTTGGATCTTATCACCCTCTTTATGATGAGAATTGTGCAAGACTTTTTGGCTACTGCAGTCTGCAGCCCATATCAAATCTCAGATCCTGCACGGGAGATAATATCAACAGCACAAAACCAGGCCATTCAGCCCAACAGATCTATGGTGGCGTTTAAGCTCCACATAAGCAAACTCCCACCTTACTTAAATTCACCCGGCCTATTGAAATAACCTTCTATCCCTTTCTTCCTCATGCAATTATCTAATTTTCCCTTAAATACCCCACTGCTATTCGCCTCAAGTTACTACCTGGAATTTCTACTTTCCACTAATCTTGGTCAGTTTTCTAACAGCTTGATTTTCTAATCGTGAATTCCCCTAGAAATGTAGGGACTGACTTCTTAACCTGTCATATGAAGGCCCTTCTGAGAAAGTCTCTCTTTACTATCTCCCGAGGAAGCTCTTGCTTGATTCAAAGATCAACCTGTGGCTGGCCGTGCATCTCACTGTTTTCGCCACCATACCCCCATCCCCCACCTCCCCCAAGCCCACCACGGGGAGTTTCCTGTCTCACGTCAAAATGCTATTCAAGGGCAGCACGGTGGCGCAGTGGTTAGCAATGCTGCCTCACGGCGCTGAGGTCCCAGGTTCGATCCCGGCTCTGGGTCACTGTCCATGTGGAGTTTGCACATTCTCCCTGTGTTTGCGTGGGTTTCACCCTCACAACCCAAAGATGTGCAGCCTAGGTGGATTGGCCACAGTAAATTGCCCCTTAATTGGAAAAAATGAATTGGGTACTCTAAATTTATAAAAAAAGAAAAAAAAAAAAATGCTATTCCAGGGTTGATCTGCAGGAGGCATGCTTTGACCGCCATCTAATGGTTGGGCGAAATACTACACTTGACCGTGCCCCACTTGACAGGTTCAGCTCGCCCGGGGTTACCTATCTAACTGGATTTGCCAGTAGCTCTGAGCGGTCACAGGGATCCAGTGAAGTTCGCCAGTGAAGTGCGAAGTATCGAATCCGCCAAAAATGATTTCGCTCCCGACCTCATCATTTTGATTCCTGCAACATAAAAGCCAGAAGAGAAACCGTTGGCCTTTGGTCAAAGTAAAATACGCTTTGGTTTCTGCAGAATAAAAGGCTCCAGAAGTGGCAGCAGGATGCAATACAAAACAATTAGTCAAATAAAATGGATAGCTCGAGGGTTCATCTGTTCAAGATAGTGGTGAAATTGTAAACTTGTTCGTTAGACTCGCCATTGGGGATTGTCCCCCCTCTCTCCTGTTACCTGGTCTGCCGGTGAATGAGTTTGGTCATCTCAATGTGATTCCCACCTCTGCACTGCGAAAGCACTGGGCAAAAGGCTTGTCCTCCCCAGGGTTATTGGAGAGGAAGGTTCCAGGAACTCTGAGGCAGGACACGGGTCCAGGATTCTGAAGGAGCGTCAACGAGGTGGGATTCTTAAAGCCCAGGAATATTGGAGTTTGGCTCAAGGCCAACAAGTGCTAGGATGTGAAACCAAAGAATTGCCAGCTCGGAAATGGTGTGGGGCAGTGGGAGGTGAGTGGGAAACCCTGAGGAAGACCCGGGAAGGGGTTTGGGGTGCATTGGGGTTTGCTGGGATCTGGTAGCGTAGGGAAGGAGCCCTGTCGACTGAAGAAGTCAACCGATAGTCCTTCCAAAGTATTTTGGAAAAAACTACAAGGTAACGATTTAACCACCTCGGGCGTGCCCAGCGCGGATCTGGGCGGGCCGGTTAAATAGCGGGAGAGGCCAAAATCGAGATTCACGGCAGCCCGCTCCCGACGGCGAGTTCCGGATCTCGCCCAAGTACGATGAGCATATCATGAACCCACATTTGCATTAATTTCCATCTCATCAGCAAGATTGAAGTCAAATGCAACGGCCTCCTGGGAATTGACCAGCTCCCCAGCGAGAAATCACCAGGGCGCTGTTTAGTACTCCTTTTTAAAAACTTGAAGCTGGTGCAGTGGCTGCTCAGGAGAACTAAGGAGATGAGCAACCGTTTCCATTTTCTGGCCACAGCTCAACGGCACCGAAGCTGGTGCCTGGAACTGGCACCGTTTAGTACTGGTCCACAACGGTCAGCTGTGCAGTGTTGAAAGAATTTCTGGGCTCTGGGCATGGTGGTACTCTGGCACTCCAGCTGACACCTGGGCAACTTGGCACTGCCGCCTGGGCAAATAACAGCTGACACAAACGGGACACTCTTTTGGGGCGTTAAATCACGCCCTCTAGGTTGAGTTTGACCCGGAAGAAACTACCGAAGGCCCCAAAAAATGACTAAGTGAGGTTGAATAGCGGTGTTGAAATCACCCAAAATGTGGACAAGAAACACACCACCAAACTCGCCCAAAATGACACTTAAATCTTTTGATTGAATTGCGGGAGAGTCGAAAATCGGAGAGGCTAATAAAACCTTAACATGACATTGTGAGGCACAAAAGACAACTGGATAGATAAATCTAATGATTTGAATATGAAATTTGCAACTTTGTTTTTCTTTAGTGCAGAAGGAGGCCATTCGGCCCATCGAGTCTGCACCAGCCCTTAGAAAGAGCACCCTACTTAAGCCCATGCTTACCCCTATCCCTGTAACCCAGTAACCACACCGATCCTTGTGAACACGAAGGGACAATTTATCGTGGCCAATCCACCTAACCGGCACATCTTTGGACTGTGGGAGGAAACCGGAGCACCCGGAGGAAACCCACCCAGACACGGGGAGAAAGTACGAACTCCATGCAGACAGTCACCCGAGGCAGGTATTGAACCCGGGACCCTGGAGCTGTGAGGCAGCAGTGCTAACCACTGCGCCACCCTCATTTGGGTAATTTGCTTAAACCTTAATTATGGACGTTTGTTACTGAGCAAAATTAACAGCTGAAAAATGTGCAAGAAAGTAACGAATACAAACAATACTGTTTGATCACAGTGAGAGGTGGTATAGGGAAATCCATTGTAATTGGAGATGTAGAATCCTATGATGAAGAGAGGTTGAAACTAAAAAGATTGAGAGAAATATAACACCAGGAAGTGTGGTTGGAGAATGAAAGCAGATAAAACAGCTTCATCATGGATATGGTTAACTATTTTCAATCATTGTCGTGACTGATCACGTGAGAAAGAAAGGCTTGTAATTATATCATGATTTTCACAATCACAGGATGTCTTCAAGCACTTTCCAGCCCATAAAGTACATAAAAAGTGTCATCACTGTTTAATATGGGAAAGACGGCAGTCAACCTGCAAACAGCAAGCTCCCATAAACCGTAATGTGAAAATGATCAGATAATCTGTTTTCATCATGTTAATTGAAGGATAAATATTGCCCAAGACACTAGGGATAACTCCTCCGCTTTTAGACACATAGGAATTTGGGGTGGCACAGTGGTTAGCACTGCTGCCTCACAGCGCCAGGGGCCCCGGGTTCAATTACGGCCTTGGGCGACTGTCTGTGTGGAGTTGGAATATCTCCCCGTGTCAGTATTGGTTTCCTCCAGTTTCCTCTCACAGTCCAAAGAATGTGGCTGGTTACGTGGATTGGCCATGCTAAATTGTCCCTTTGTGTCCACAGATGTTGGATGAGATGGGGCTATGGAGTTACGGGGATAGGGTGGGGTAGTGGGCCTAGGTGAGGTGCTCTTTCCGTGGGTCAGTGCAGACTCAATGGGCCGAATGGCCAACTTCTACACTGTAAGATTTCTATGGCTCATTCAGCCCATTGAGCCTGCTCTGCCATTCAATACGATCGTGGGTGATCGGACAGTTCAATGCCTTTGACGCTCACTATCCCATAACCCTTCATATATTGTCAATCTGAAATCTATCAATCTCTGCTTTGAACGTACTCAATGACTGAGCTTCCTCAGACTTCAATTTAGTGCCGTAGCTTTTTCTCCATCTATCCGAGCAGACAGATGGGGCCTCAGTTTAACCTCTCATCCTGTGTGCCTGCAATACTGTGTTAGTGTCAGCCTTACATTCTGTGTTCACACCCTGTAGTGGGACTTGAACCCAGAACCTGGGTCTTAGAGGTAAGGGTTCCCCCAAGTGAGCCACAACTGAATCCACACATGCAAATTGTTCCAGTACAATATTACATTCTGGATGTTGTCACGGTAATTCTTTGCAAAGAGCTTATGTTGATTGCAAAGCGACATCCCTCTCAAATACCTCATCATTGACTCTTAAATGTGTTCTCCTGACCATTTCCAGCAACCATACCCCAGAATGATCACCAACGGATTTGCTTAGTGTCATGTGAGAGTACCTTTAAGAAATGAATGTTTAAGCAACGTACCTTTAAGAAATAGAGCAGCTCATATTACTGACGTGATGTCAGAGGGTGGGGGAGCTGAGCTCACTTCTGCTTTTAGTTTCAGTTTGAGAGAGAGAGAGCAGCTGAAAAGTGCCTGGCTGGTTTGCTGTGAACTGTTTGATAGGAGAAAGCCGGGTTTTGAGGAAAAGAGCTTGGGTGTGTCTGTGTTTGCAGTGAGCTGGGTCTGCTGTGATCCCTGCCATGAAAAACTATCTCTGAATCATTTGGGTGATTTAAACTCATAATAGTAATGTCTCTAACCTGACATGTTTCTGTTGTTAAAGGTGAAGTCTTTTGGAGGTTTGAAGGAACATTTTGAGGGATCATTTAGTGTTGTATTATTTTCGGGGTTATCTTTGAAGTAAGGGGGTGTTGAGTGATCCAATGTTTATTTAAAAGGTTAAGTTGAATTCATGGAATAAACATTGTTTTGTGTTTAAAAACCCACGTGCCCATAATTGTAATACCACACCTGGAGAACAAGCCGTGTGCTTCAAAAGCAACAATACATTAAAGGGAGAGGCTGGTTGAACTCCATGATACATTTTGGGGTTCTGAAAATGCCGCTCCCATAACATTAGGTTTTCCCCTTTGTTCCCTGGACCAGTTGCATTGAGTTCAATTCCCAAACATTCTCCTCACAAAACACAGCCCAGGAAACAAACCCAGGAGACTCCCGATTTGCTTCAGGTCTCGGTTACACCCGCCGCCCAGCTGAACTCGACTTTCACTGGGCAGTTGTTTGGGGGTGGGGGGGGGGGGGGGGGGGTGGGGGGGGGGGAGGGGGGGGAGGGGGTTGGCAATGCTGGTGGTGGTGGTGAAATGAAAGAAAGATTTATACAGCGTCATTCATGACCTCAGTAACCCCCAAAGTACTTTCCAGCCAATGGAGCAGATACTTGTTTGGTCGCATTGACATGCAATTTCAGTCACCTTTCAAACATTGCCACAGGATTGCGACATATTTTAGTTTAAACAGAAGGGAGTGTGGATACTGAAATCAGGAATATGGAACAATGGATTAATTTTGGTCCGCAAATGTCAGAATTGGTATTGATAGAATGTATAAACATTAAACACCAAATGTATGAACATGTTCTATTGAATTGGAACTTATGAGTAAAATTCCAAATATTCTAATCTAGAATGTTGTGTGCTACATGTCGTGTCAAAGAAAGGGAACCTTTATCTCAAAGGCATGCACTCCAAATATTTAATCTAACTCCTTATAAAGGCTCCAAGATAACGCCCCACCTGCTGAGGTACACCGAGAAGAGGGGTAGGTCCACCAAGCCTTGCGCCATCATGTTGTCAAACACAGGTGTGGCATCGGCGGCGGCAATGGAAGGGTAGGCCAGTCCCAGAATGCCATCGAACGGGGAGTACAAAAATGCAGTGCCAGGCTCTGTCACACTCTCACCGAATTTCTGGTTCGCAACGGAGATACCTTCAACCTGAGGAAAGAATAACATTTATTTAGGGTCATCTCTGGACACAAGACACCCCAAAGAACTTTGCAACCAATTAAGTTCCACTGAAGAGCCGTGACTGTTGTCACGTAGGGAACACATTGGCCAATTTTCAGACGATAAGCTCCCACAAATCTCAATGAGATAACGATTCGGGCCAAAATCCTGCAAATCCATTCCTAATGGTTTTTTAGGGGCCCGGAATTTTTTGCTGTGGGTTTGCCAACGGCGAGTGGTGTGTTCGACGGGGAACCCTGCTGACAAAGGCGGGACCAGAGGATCCCACTGCCGGCCAATGGCGAAATATGCGACGGGTTGCTCAGAAAGTCTCGCCCTGAGTCTTCCTCCAACCACGGACTACAGCGGTTCAAGAAGGCAGCTCGCCAGCACCTTCTCTGGGCCATTTAATGATGGGCGATAAATACTGCCCTAAACAGCGACACTTCCCATGAAGAGATTTACAAAATGATCTAATAATCTGTTTTAGTGATATAGATCGAGGGAGAATTGCCAAAACACTGAGGTTAACTCCCTGCTTTTCACTGAATTAGTGCCACGGGGAGGCTTTGTTTTGTTTGACACCTCTACTGAAAGAACGCGGCTCAGGCAATGCCGCACTCCCTCAGTACTGCACTGAAACATGAGCTAATGGGCAGAATTCTCCGCTCCTGCCAGCAGAGGGAATTGTCGCGGGCGGAAGCAATTAATCTGGAAAATATTCTCTTTCCCGACGACGGGATAAACTGATGGGATTTTTCTCACCCGAATTTCAAGGCGGATTAAAGGCGCATTGAGCTTCCCGACGAACAATATTGGGAACCCCATTTGCATTCATTAGCATCTCATGCATGCTCATTAAAAGGTGGCCTCACCAGAATTAAACTCCCCCTCCACATTAAGTTACTTGCCAGCACAGATTTAGACAGCTCAGCTTAGAAAGGTTTATCGAGTTTCCGGGGTGGTGGAGTCAAGCGGAAAAGTCGTTGTATGAAGCTCCTTGTAGATGTCTCTCCTCACCCTGGTCAGGGAGAGATGTCTCCATGCTCATTTGTGTACTCATGGGAGAACACCCATCTCTGGTCTTCCAAGATATGCTTTTCCTGGAAGGGGTGGGGTGGGCTGCCTTCTCTAGCCGGAGGCCAGGTGAATGACTTAGTACTTGCCTGCTCGCTTTGAGATGGAGGGAAAACTAATGGGTACGCTCACTTAAAGTATCACTTCAATTCATTCACACACCCACTGGGGCGTCGATGATGCAGGCAGCAGTCAACCCTGCCTTGGGAATGGCTCTCATCCTGATGTGGAGAAGAGGGGTTGGCGCACGGCCAGGGGGAGCAAGGGGTTGAGCAGCATGAGGCAGGAGGGCCTCTGTAAGGTCTATAGGCAATGGACTGTCATGATATGCAAACATGCAACCAATGAACACTCAGAATAGGACACAACCAATGGGCAGTCAGGACACTCAGAGGTGACATCACTACAAGGGGGCATGACATAAACACTATAAAAGGGATGAGGCACTCACACCTTGCCTCTCCACACAGACATCTAGAGAGTTAGACAGGGTCGATCAGCAGCATCACACCCCAGCACATAGCGTAGAGCAAGCTGGTACAGTTAGACTGAGTTACTACAGTTAGATTAGCAGAGAGTCAAACTCATTTTAGAACTGTGTTAATAGTTCATTAAACACGTTGAACTTATTTCAGAGTCTGGAGCATCCTTTAGTTAAGACTGCATCAAGTAGCAGCCAGTGTTATCCGAAGCAGCAGAACACACCAAAGACCACTGCAATGGTGACCATTGGCCCAACCGTAGGTCTATTGCCGGTGGGGACGAGGGAAAGGCAAAGTCGGAACCGCCCTCAACTGTCTTGGGAGGTGGTAGCTCAAATTTGCAAGCTCCTCCTGTATGAACTGTAGTCGTAGGGCGGCACAATGGTTAGCACTGTTGCCTCACAGCTCCAGGGACCCAGGTTCAATTCCGGCCTCGGGAGACTGTGTGGAGTTTGCATGTTCTCCCCCTTTCTGCGTGGGTTTCCTCCGGGTGCTCTGCTTTCCTCCCACAGTCTAAAGATGTGCAGGTTAGGTGGGTTGGCCACGATAAATTAGCCCTTAGTGCCAAAAGGTTAGGGGGAGTTATGGGGACAGGGTGGAGGCGTGGGCTCTTTCCAAGGGCCGGTGCTGACTCGATGGACTAAATGGCCTCCTTCTGCCCTGTCAATTCTATCATTGTAAAGCGATGTGAAGCTCCTGATGTGCATCGAGTGAATGCTGTCCGGTTCCCCATTAAATATGGTGCCAGGACTTCCAACCCCGTGAGGTAATGGCAATGCCGGCAACTTCTATCCTGACCCGGCCAAACATTTGCTGACCTCCTCACTGATGCACAATTAATTAGCTGAAAAGCAGAAGACCGCACGTGGTCCCCCCCCCCCCCCCCCCCCCCCCCCCCCCAGTGGGAATCACGCCAAATTTCCCAACGACAATCAGGCTGAGGGTGGGGTTTTAATGCCCCTCCCACCTGCAGGATCTTCCAGTCCTACCGAGGTCAATGGGGAGTTAAATGGGTTGTTGCATTTGCTACCGTTACATTTTCCATTCTGCCCGCGCCGATTCCCCCCGCGCGGGGGCCTGTAAAATCCCTGCCATGGTGTTAACATCGCAGCTCAATAACGTACCGTATCAACTAATTAAAGCCCCAAATGCAATTTTCCCTTGAATCTTCTGGGTTAACCTTGTTTGGATCCACTGGTCCTAATAAATATAACGGGCGGGATTCTCAGTTGCCCGACGCCGATATCATAATCGGCGATCGGGCGGAGAATCCCTTCCATTGCCCAAAATCGGGGGCAGCGCCGGTTTGACACCGGTTTTCGAGTCTCCGCCCCCCTCTGAAAATGCGGTTGGAAAGGTGTTGGCGCATCATCAGAAGCCCCTCCCCTGATGCTCCGCCCACAATGGGCCAAGTTCCCCATGGCACGGGGGCTACTGGGGGTCATTACTTAGCAGGCTGGCTCCGCGTACGGCTGGTGCCATGAGGCATGGCGCAGCCGCTGCAGGTCACCGCCGTACGCGTGCCCGGCCACAGAGCAGGCCATTCTCCAGCCGTTCTTGGCGTGGGAGCCGGGAGCTTTACCCGGCGTGGCTGCTGGCCCCCTGGAATCGGTGCAGTTGTTACGCCGTTTTTTCTGGCATAAAACACCACTGCTCCCACGCTGGCGTCAGCTCTTAGTCTCAAAATCGGAGAATCTAGCCCAATGTTTCTCGAGCAATTTCATGCAAGCACTGTACCCCTCGCGATACTTCAGATTCCTCTGTAGAGGAACACAAAAACTTACCATTACTGTGTCGATTCCAATTATTCCTGTCAGGCTACCTGTACCGTAATGGATTGAGAAAGGGCGCCCATCCCTTGTGTAAGTTGAAGATTTATCCGGAACAAACTTGTCATGGTCTTCTGTAAACGACAACAACCTTCACACTCAGGCACAGTGTAGGTAAAAATATAATCATTTTAACCCACCTCATTTAATACTTCCGCTAATAAAATGTTTAACATCCCTTATACAAGAAAAAGATTACATTCCCTGTTGGTGCGATTAACCCTTATTGCTACAACATCTGTATTCCTTGATAAATAAATCAGTTTTTGGAAGGCTAGGTAGAGAGGGCAAGAATGGATCCTGAAATTGCAGACTGGATCTTTTTTGAGGAGATTCCAGATCTCCGGAATAGGGACCTGGCAGTGAATGTTACCTATTTGGTTTGCGCACTATCCAACTTCACAGGATGCCTTGCTCATGGTGCTATGGGCAAAGTTTGGATGGATGCAAGGTTGGATGATGGATAGCTAAG
Organism: Scyliorhinus canicula; assembly: GCF_902713615.1. Lineage (NCBI taxonomy): Eukaryota > Metazoa > Chordata > Chondrichthyes > Carcharhiniformes > Scyliorhinidae > Scyliorhinus > Scyliorhinus canicula. The sequence goes on from NC_052160.1 coordinate 139,531,816, forward strand.
AGTGATGGTGGCTAGAGAGGTGGCAGATTAGAATCCAGATGCCAGTGGAGGTCAGTGATGTGGGTGCTGTTGGGTTGGAGTTGCCGGCCAATTCCAGCGGCAGGATAATAAATCATAGAATCCCTACAGTCACCAGAAGGAGGCCATTCGGCCCATAGGGTCTGCACCAATACCTAGGCCCAATCCCCCGCTCTTATCCCTGCCCCCCATCTAACATTTTGGGCAATATTACCCTGGCCAATTCGGCTAACCTCCACATCTTTGGACTGTGGGAGGAAACCGGAATCTTTGGACTGTGGGAGGAAAACGGAACACCCGGAGGAAACACACCCAGACACGGGGAGAACGGAGAAACTCCACACAGTCACCCGAGGTCAGAATCAAACCGGGGTCCCTGGCGCTGTGAGGCAGCAGTCCTAACCACTGTGCCACCGTGCCGCCTATCCAACCCTGCTGAAAGTCAATGGGCCTTTGACTTGGCACCACATCCCGCGGTGGGTCCCATGATGGCAGGGCCAGAAACTCCTTCTGATGTTTATGAATGATTTGGAGGATGTAATATTGTCAGGGGTCTCTAAGTTAGCCAATGACACTAAACTAGGTACAATTACGTATGATAAATCTGACAAACTCAAACAATTCGCAGCCAATGAGCTATGAAGTCAATGAAGGGGCAGGGCGTGGGTGGACAGTATTTAGCACTGGCATCTTGAACTCTCAGCTGGAGATGGAACTAACAATTTGGCATCACCCACTGATATTCCCATTAATCCCTCATCCCATCCATACTCTGATGAATTTGCAAGATACAGGGGTACAGTACATTTCAGTGGTCGTAGAACAACCCACAGGAGTGTTTCAGGCAAGTACCAAGGGGCTTGAAATCCTGACATATCCATTATGAAGTTGTCTTCATCGAGAGGGGCTGATTGGCTCTTCACCCAGCTGGACCTCCTGACTCTGCTGCCAATCAGATGGGTACTTTGCATTTTGCAGATTCCCCACCCACCCTGCCGCATCCATCCGTCATGTTTCACCAGTTGTGCCAACACTGCTTTGAGCCCTCACCTACAACTGTGTGAATTGTCTGCTCACAGAAAAACAGACAGAATCAGGCACTTACCTCCTGGATGCACACATATTCCATCCCATCATTGTGTTCAAGGTTTTTGAGGCCTCGATGTTTAATCCTTACAATAGCTTAGCCTCCAAAAATAACAAGAACTAGGTTCACCCTAATATCCCATCTAGTACATGGCTGGAAACAGACAGAAACGTGCATATTATAAGTGAATGGTAAACTGGATTTTAAAAGGAGTACCTATCTGAACAGGAATTTTGGAGATGAATCTGTGCCCAGCAAAAGTCCTAGAAATGGCTGGAAATCATACTCAATCAGGTCCATTTTTGGGGGGACAGAACTGGGGTTGGGCTGGGGTTTGTGCATGTGCAGTTCCAGCTGTCTCCACTGAAGTAGGATTTTGACAGGTCAAGAGTGTGAACCAAACGTGCGCAGGTGAGAGACATCAGGTAAGAGCAGCTCTGAGCTTGGTGGATTCATTTGTATAACCGGGGTACAACTTTGGAGAAGTACGTTACCCCTTTGGATCTGATCCAAGGCCAACTTTGCAAGAGGCAAGGCACCCTTTGGGGGAGGTTATGCACCCTTTAGGATTGTTAAAAGTAAACATGATTTTTGCACAAAAAGTGAATGCAATCAAAGCTGTCAAAGAACTGTCAAGCTATCAAGCAACTGACCAGGTGTCAAAAACTGTCAATCTGTCAAAGAACTGTCAAAAGTAGGTGAGTCGTGCAGCACTGTGGAGCAGTGGTTAGCACTGCTGCCTCAAGGTGCCGAGGACCCAGGTTCAATCCCGGCCCCAGTCACCGCCCGTGTTGAGTTTGCACATTCTTCCCGTGTCTGCGTGGCTCTGACCCCTGCAACCCAAAAAGATGTGCAGGGTCGGTGGATTGGCCACACTAAATCGCCCCTTAATTGGACAAAATGAATTGGGTACACTAAATTTATTTTTGAAAAAGTAGGTGAGTTGGTATGAAGGGGTTAAGAACAAAGGGTGGTGGGTGGGGTCCTCGATTGGCATGAGTTGGCACTAAATTGACACAGAGGTTATACAAGACGATGGGGAATTGGGGTTGTAGTGCATATGAGGGGCCACGGAGGGTGGATAGAGGGGCATGGGTTTGTGCAGAGGGATGAAGGGGCCATGAGGGTAGGTAGGGGCAAGAGGTGGCATGTTGATAGATCACAGGTTTATTGGTTTACTAATGGCTTCGTTGATTTATTTGGCACCTTTAAGAATTGATGCAGCATAATTTTTAAATTTAGACAGAAAATGTAATATCTACAAAGCCAAAGTCATGGTTTCAGATAGAAATGTGATACCTGCTGGTCAAAGCCAATATTGTTTCAAAAGACACTTTCAGAAGGCCTTTGTAATGAATATGTCATTGTTCCACAATACGTTTCAGAATAAAAATGTATCAATAGCATGGTTAACGCAAACACCTTCTCTGTGTAGAAATGGCACGCATGGCAGATGCATGTAGATATTTTGATGAACATTAGTCAATTTTAAGTAATGACCAATGCTTGGATAACAAATCATGTTATGAGTGACAGACAATTGATTGAATAAATCAGAAAGCCTCAGCTGAGAATTAGAACCAATGAAACTAAGTGAGGGGCTAAAACCAGATAAGGATTCCCTGAAGAATGTGATCGGTATGACTGATTAGAAACAAGAGTTTTAGCCGTCCGAGATCCTTGAAGCATTCCTGAAAATTATTTTTAAAAAGGCCTTTTGTTGAAATGACTTTTAATTTGTAAATCTGGAGTCACTTTTATCTTGAAGTTTTTTTGTTTCCTCAATGTCTCAAGGACATTTCAACGTACTAACAGAAAGTTTGGTGATGTAATTTTGTGCAAATGTACCAAATGAATTCTTGAAGAAATAAAGAGTGCTTTATACACCTATTCAACTGAGGCCTTGGCCGGGGTTCTCCGACCTTGCACCGGGTCGGAGAATCCCTGGGCGGAGAAGCGAATCTGGCCCCGCCTCCCCGACGCCGGCTGCCCTATGCTCCGGTGCCATTTTTCGGGAGGAGGCGGGATTCCCACTACTCCGTCCGGGGCCGTTGACAGCGCCCCCCCCCCCCCCCGGCGATTCTCCAGGCCTCGATGGACCGAGCGGCCATCCATTTCTGGCCAGTCCCGCCGGCGTGAATTACTCACCTCACGCACGATGGGACCTGGCAGGTGAGTATGCGGGGGCGGTCCTCGGGGGTGGGGGGGTGGGGGGTGCGGCGTGATCCGACCCGGGGGGGGGGGGCCTCCATGGAGTCCTGACCAGCGATCGGAGCCCACCGATCTACGGGCGGGCTTGTTCCGTTGGGGGACTTCTTTCCTCCGCGCCGGGCCCCTGTAGGGTTCCACCATATTGCCCGGCGGCCGGCGTGGAAAAGAGAACCCCCGTGCATGCGTGGAAAAACGCCGGCCGGTCCGCGCGTTTGCGCGATATCACGCTGGCCGTTCCGCACATGCGCAAACTCCCGATGGCACTTTCTGCCAGCTGGAGAGGCGTCAATGACTCTGGCGTAAACCTAGCCCCCTAGAAAGGTGAGAATTCCTCACCTTGGGGGGCCATTGACGCCGGAATCGTTGCTGCAGTTTTCCCGCCGGCGTTGGGACATAGCCCCATTTTCTGAGGATCCTGCCCCTTATCTATGAGCGAGAGATAAGGGGAATATTACACATGGGTTGCATTGGATGGAAAGAGTATCGGAAGAATATGGGGAGGACGGTGAGTTGAGGGCTGGGGGGTTGTTTCATGCATTATTCTTTTTTAAAAGTTTAATTCAACACAGTGTCGCAGCACAGGGGCAGGCTGGAGCGGCTGGTCTTCACAACAGTGAGGCTCCACACGTGATCTGGGAATGGTGGGCCTGCCCTCTAATCCAGCAACCCCTCTCCCGCCCCGCCCCCAACCCAGATCAAAGCTTCGACACTGGGCCCCCCATTTTTCAAGGAATTCTCCCGGACTCTGCACACCCAACCTGGGAGTCTCCCGCCAATCTGGTTATACTTACTGCATGCTCTGCTGTAGCAATACGCTGAAGGCACCCATAAATTGGAGGATCCGGTGTCAAATACAACTGTGAAATTCTGTGGAGGGGTGCCAATAGAAATCTCCCCTCCGTATTGAGTCTGTTAAGAAACATTAAGAATGATATGAATGTAGGTGGCACCAGATTGCAGTGCAGTCCATGTCGATCCAACAAAACTCTTACTGACCCACCTGTACTGACACACAAGACGCTCCAATTTATAAACTTTGAATAACTTTGAGTGTAAATCTTTTCCCATTAAACTCCATCCATGCAAAATAAATGTTTTCCCGGCACTCTGTTGAAATCCCGAGGAAAACCCTGCTGAAATCTCATTAAAGTGAGGCTCTGCGAGGCCATTCATTGTAACAGGTTGATGTTAACGTGGTGGAAAGGTGTGGAATCGGACTTCGGACTTGCGAGGGCAAACCTTGGAAAAACGCGGCACAGGACATTTTAATCTCTGAAAGCGTTAATGAGTCGCATCATCAGCAGATGGGAATCAAAACCAGAAGGGGGAACGGGGTGGGGATGGGGGGGGGGGGGGGATGGGGGTGTGGAAGAGGGGGGTGAGGGTGCGGCATGAATGACAAATGCTTTCATGTGGAATGGTGAAGCACTCCTATTCCATCCAGTCCACAAGTAACCGTTATTTAGATCAGGCATTGTCAAACTCGGGGGTGCGACCCATGGGTGGGTCGCGGGCGGGTGTAGGGAGGGTCGCAGAGCCGTCCGTCGTGGCGCTCCTGATCGCGCAAATCTACGCGCGACAGCCGTAGCAGGGAGGGGGTCAAAAATGGCATGGGAGGGGTGCTGAAAGGCATGGGGAAAAGATTGGGGCAGCCGGGCAGAATGGCGCCTTGATCTGCAAGGAACGTTTCCCGCTGGGCTTGCCAGCAGGGAATGTCTCGAGTGAGGCCTGAGCGGAAAGTAACTCCTCAAGGCCAAAAATAAACGGCAAAGTGCCTTTGAAGAGCGGGATGTTCCCTCGGCACTGCGGTCACAGAGAAACAGTCCGCTAAACACACCCAAAACCAGACAAAGGTTTATTGCCGTTGAATCGCGCCCAGTTGTCTCAAAGTGATGTGAAGATGCATCGACTGTAACATCTGTAACATCTCTTGAAAGACAAATAAATCAGTAAGAGCGATATTGGTTTCAGAGACTCTGCCAGCGAAGAAAACCAGGTAATTAAAAAAATTTAATTTGGTTAACATGCCAAGTAGAGTCGGGACAAATTGTCAATAACCTTAAATCTTTTCACCGCAGACTATACCAAGCCTCTTGTTTTATGAACTCACCTCTGACAGAGCCAATGAGCTTGAGGCAAGTTATTATATTCTGCTCCCATTTAGCAACTGGGAATAATTTACAGCTTTTCGGGGCTGCATCGCCCTTGCCCAATGCCCCTGATCGGGTTTTGGGAATTATGGCGCAGGCTGCATCACTGGCATCTTGATAGCTGTACAAAGGATCTAGAATAGCGTTTATTTGACATGTATTTGGCTAATAACTATTTTGCTTTGTACTGAAGTTTCTCTGTTGTACTGATGGAGATGGTGTGGTAAGTCTGAATGCTACACACAGCACCATCTTCCTGAATAAACAAAGGTACATCCCTTCAGTCCCAACGCACCTCAGGTGTCATTGACCACAGGACCAGAAGACATTGGAGCAGAATACGGCCACTCGGCCCATCCGGTCTGTTCTGATTTTCAATCATGGCTGATATTTTTCTCATCCCCATTCTCCTGCTTTCTCCCCGTGACCCCTGATCCCTTTATTAATCAAGAACCTATCTTTCTCGGTCTTAAAGACACTCAGTGATTTAGCCTCCACAGCCTTCTGCGGCAAAGAGTTCCACAGATTCGCCACCCTCTGGCTGAAGAAATTCCTCCTTATCTCAGTTTGAAACTTTAGGCCCTTTAGTCTGAGATGGTGTCCTCTGGTTCTAGTTTTTCCTACAAGTGGAAACGTTCTATCCACGTCCACTCTATCCAGGCCTCGCAGTATCCTGTAAATTTCAATAAGATCCCTCCTCATCCTTCTGAACTCCCACGAGTACAGACTCAGAGTCCTCAACCGCTCCTCATACGACATTCCAGGGATCATTCCTGTGAACCTCCTCCAGACCCTTTCCAAGGCCAGAACATCCTTCCTTAGATACGGAGCCCAAAACTGCTCACAATACTCCAAATAGGGTCTGACCAGAACCTTATACAGCCTCAGATGTACATCCCTGTTCTTGAATTCTAGCCCTCTCAACATGAATGCTAACTTTGCATTTACCTTCCTAACTGCCGACTGAATCTGCACCTTAACCTTAAGAGAATCGTGAACAAGGACTCCCAAGTCCCTTTGTTTCATAGTTTCATAGAATTTACAGTGCAGAAGGAGGCCATTCGGCCCATCGAGTCTGCACCGGCTCTTGGAAAGAGCACCCGAACCAAGGTCAACACCTCCACCCTATCCCCATTACCCAGTAACCCCACCCAACACTAAGGGCAATTTATCATGGCCAATCCACCTAACCTGCACATCTTTGGACTGTGGGAGGAAACCGGAGCACCCGGAGGAAACCCACACACACACATGGGGAGGATGTGCAGACTCCGCACAGACAGTGACCCAAGCCGGAATCGAACCTGGGACCCTGGAGCTGTGAAGCAATTATGCTATCCACAATGCTACCGTGCTTCTGATTTCCTAAGCATTTCCCCATTTTGAAAAAAGTCCATGCCTCCATACCTCCTTCCAAAGTGCATAACCTCACTTTTCCACATTGTATTTCATCTGCCACTTCTTTGCCCACTCTCCTAGCCTGTCCAAGTCCCTCTGCAGCCCCCCTTGCTTCCTCAATACTACCTGTCCCTTTTCAGATCTTTGTATCATCTGCAAACGTAGCAACAGTGCCTTCAGTACCTTGAACACGGTCAAGAGGCCACTTCTTAATTTCTCACTCAGGCTGAAAAACAATAGGAGCTACAATTTATGACTTGACTTCCCTCTTGTGATCGCCATCCTCTGATTTAGCGGCACAGAGGTGTTGATGACATCCTCCCAGTACGCATGGAGATTTCACGTTGCTGCGTTCCCATTCCCAATAACAATGTCACAGGTGATTAAATCTCGTGATCAGTGATACAATCGTCAGGGCAGACTTACATCCATGTAGTTGAGAAGAGGCTCAGTGGATTTTTGAATGGCGGAACATTCCTGAGCTTGACCCAGCTGTACCATATCGATCCTATGGTGCTCCCAGAAATAAGAAAGTATCCCTTTTTCTTTCATTGTTTGCTTGATAGACTTGTGCTTCTTCAGTGGAATTCTGTAAAAAGTACATGCGGAAAATCAGATGAAGCCACAGTTATTGCTGGATCACCGGTTCATGATCGCCTTGCTCAACATTAGCCTGACAATGGTTGAATTTTCATATGTCTGCAAAGTATGACTCTTAAATTATTTTACTCATGAAGTGTCTTTAGGATGTACAAGCACGAAGAAGGGAAAGACAGCTAAAATTTGGCTGGCTCAACCAAGTCTTTGGCTCTTAGCACAGCTGTGCAGCATCATCTATACTAAAATTCCACCCCTTCCCGCACACAACTGAGCCATGGAAAAGGCCAAAGAAACAGGAACCACCATTGGGTTAGACTCCAGTTCCAACTTTCACTGTCTGGCTTTCTCAACTGTAACGACGTGCCATAATACCCAAGTATAGATCCCAACTTCAACTACGGAAAAGTGCCTTCATTGCACAGCTGTGAGATTCCCACAATGGCCAACCTCTTATGAAATGAAATGAAAATCGATTATTGTCACGAGTAGGCTTCAATGAAGTTACTGTGAAAAGCCCCTAGTCGCCACATTCTGGCGCCTGTCCGGGAATTGAACTGTGCTGCTGGCCTGCTTGGTCTGCTTTAAAAGCCAGCGATTTAGCCGAGTGAGCTAAACCAGCCCCTTAGCTTCTCAAAGTATGATGTAATTGAGAAATTAGGGCAGTACTGTGTTATGGGACATCAGGTGAAGAAATCACGGGGCTATGTAAACTGATTGTAACACAGTTAGCTAGTTGGATTTCCTAATCTAAAGGAAAAACCATCAAGGTTTATTTTTTATTAAATATTTTTACTCTCCTCCTTTTTCACATTTTCATCAAAATTTACAACATAATTAACAATAACAACAAACACAATAGCAATACCTCAGCCAACAATCCCCTTATCCCACCCACCCTCAAACAGCTCCCAACCTTTTGAATACAAAACCCCTGCTTCTTGACTCCATGGTGAGGGGAGTTGTACGAGGCGCCCTGGAAAAGGTTTAGCCAAACACACCAGGAGGGTCTGGCTGCTCATAATGCTGAAAACAAGGGCTAAAATTTAAAGAAAATTGACACTTAGATACCCCGGTCTGCCCTTGTTCTTCTCCACTGATTTAGATTAAGAGCATAACTCCTTAAGAAAACGTTCTGTTTTGTTACCTCTTCAGGCATTCCGTAAGATGGAGACAGCAAAGAGTAAGGATTATCCACTTCATCCTGTGTTTCAGATCAAGACCAGCAAGTTGAATATAGCCTGTGATTGAGCGCTCGTAGCCCTGTTGATGAAACGCGCCTTCGTTTTAGGCTCTGGATTAATGTAGACCGGAAAACCATGTGATGACCAACCCCAAGTGCAAAGTCGCAAGGAAAGCAAATAAGCTTTTCACTTTGTACAAATTATCAGCTCAGCTTTGTTTAAATGGGCAACTTGAGAACATTCAAGCCAATTTTATGACAGAGTTGGTCCTTCTCTGAGCCAAAACCAATTGGAAAATCTAAAGCTTTAGTATCACTCACTGTGAGAAACGTGATATAAAAGTGTAATAGTCACACCCAGTAAAATAATAAGTGGCTTGTGATAAGTGGAGCCTGGAACCAAACAGGTGAAAGATTTAACTGAAGTGCTTGAGTTGCCAGCTCAAATAATTATTGTTATATGTTACGTAATGTTGAATGACTCAACGCCTATTTGCCAATGTGAGGGCACAGATTGCTAAATAAGTATTCATCATCCATTCAGCCAGAGAAATAAAGGCTGTCCAATGGGACTGATAGTCATCTTATTTCTCTGTGAACCTTAAAAGGTCTGCTCATGCACAGTTTTTAGAATTCCCGTCTAGAGGGCATAATGAAAAGTCATGTACACATCATCTTGAGTCTGCAGTAGGTTCAAAGAGAGCTTCAAGTTATTAGGCATCCAGATCACCAACAACCTGTCCTGGTCCCCTCCATGCCGACACTATAGTTAAGAAAGCCCACCAACCACTCTACTTTCTCAGAAGATGAAGGAAATCTGACATGGCAGCTACGACTCTCATCTACTTTTACAGATGCACCATAGAAATAATTTTTTCTGCTTGTATCACAGCTTGGTATGGATCCTGCTCTGCCCAAGACTGCAGGAAACTACAAAAGGTCATGAATGCAGCCCAGTCCATCACACGAACCAGCCTCCCATTCATTGACTCTATCTATGATTCCCGCTGCCTCAGAAAGGCAGCCAGCATAATTAAGGACTCCAAGCACCCTGGATTTACTCTCTTCCACCTTCTTCCATCAGCAAAAAGATACAAATGTTTGAGGTCATGTACCAACCGGCTCACGGTAGCACAGTGGTTAGCACTGTGGCTTCACAGCGCCAGGGTCCCAGGTTCGATTCCCAGCTTGGGTCACTGTCTGTGCGGAGTCTGTACGTTGTTCCCGTGTCTGCATGGCTTTCCTCTGGTTTCCTCCCACAGTCCAAAGATGTGCAGGTTAGGTGGATTGGCCGTGATAAATTGCCCTTAGTGTCCAAAAAAGGTTAGGAGGGGTTGGGGGGATAGGGTGGAAGTGAGGAAGCCAGGCCTTTGGTGGGTCGATGCAGACTTGATGGGTCGAATGGCCTCCTTCTGCACTGTATATTCTATGTCTATGTCCACTACAATCAGACTTTTGAATGGATCTACCTCGTATTAAGTTGATCGTTTCTCTACACCCTAGCTATGACTGTAACATTACATTCTGCAGCCTGTGCTTCCTTTCCTATGTACGGTATGCGTTGTATACCATGCAAGAAATACTTTTCACTGTATGCTAATATATGTGACAATAATAAATCAAATCAAATCAAATCTAAATCAGTAGGACAGTTAACACTCCGAAATGAAAACACAGGCAATGGACATGCACCTTTCAGAATCCAAGTATTCAAGTCGACACTGCCAGGGGAATTCACAGCTGGTGGCTGCACGTTGCTGGAATTTCTGATCACAAATCGTCTCCCTCTAAGCAGCATCGCGCAAGCGTCCAAACTTTGCCACCGAGGAGGACAAGAGCAGAGAACACATGGGAACACCACCGCCACCTTCAGGTTCCCCTCTGAATCACACGCTTTCCCCACACAAAAATATAGTGCCGTCCCTTCATCTTGCCGGGTCAAATTCCCGGAGCCCTTTGCCGATAGCGGCGGGAGTACTTTCACCACCTGGACTGCAGCGGTTCAAGTAGATGGATCGCCATCACCATCCGAGGATAATAAAGCTATCTTCTTCATAACAGTTATAGTCAAGGAATTAATTAAAAATAATCACTGCCAGATATGTACAACCAGTGGGAAAGACATCTTGTCAGCAGCGCGTCATCAGAAATCTCACTCTATGCACATAATGTTTAGCACAGGGCTAAATCGCTGGCTTTGAAAGCAGGCCAGTAGCACGGTTCGATTCCCGTAACAGCATCCCCGAACAGGCGCCGGAATGTGGAGACTAGGGGCTTTTCACAGTAACTTCATTTGAAGCCTACTCGTGACAATAAGCGATTTTCATTTCATAATGTCCTGCCTTGTTTTTACTTTATCTAAACCACTCAATATTCTGTCCATGTTAGTAAAGTGTCCCTGACATGTCTTCTCCAAGGCAGGAAATTGACCTTGGAATGAAATGTACATAGTCAGGTTAATGAAGGGTTAATTATTACATCTCTGTGTAATTCAAACACTAGAGGGCACCACCACTTCTCTGTATATAAATCAGAGCTGAGGGAATGCTGGGTGGTTAATGAAGGAGAAAGCATGAGAACAGCACTAGGAGAAGATTAGATTAGACAAGAGTGAACACGAGGTTAGATCATAGTATGGTTAGTGACTATTTAGATTATCGGGTACTGTAAGACAGATTCAATATTCTTTTATTATTAATTGTAGCTCAGTAGAGTGTGCAAACTTCATTCAATTAATAATCAACGATAGTGACATTTAAGGGGCATCTTGACAAATACATGAATAGGATGGGAATAGAGGGATACGTAGGAAGTGTAGAAGATTGTAGTTTAGTCGGGCAGCATGGTCGGCACAGGCTTGGAGGGCCGAAGGGCCTGTCCCTGTGCTGTACTTTTCTTTGTTCTTTGTTCTTTGTAGTTTTACAATAAATTAGTTTTGTTTCAATCTAATGATTGGTGGACAAAATAACACGACATTTTACCACCAAGGGGAATATAACAGACCTATTTTATCTTTTCTTTCTAGATTTTGACGTGGAATCGTGCGTTTCCTTTTCCTCACCAGATGGTAAACAAAAGTGGTGATATATAAAGTCACATCCCACTAGAAAGGGGTTTCCATGAAGATTTAATTCAATCAAGTTATTCAAAGAAATTAAATAACCCGCAGTTGCTGATTTTTTCTTTATTCTCTCACATGGGGTGTGGGCACCGTTGGCAGGGTCGGCATTTGTTGCGTATCCCGGAATTCCCTTGATCTGAGAGGTTTGCTGGGGCTATTTCAGAAGGGCGTTTCTCAGCCGACCGCATTGCTGTGGCCCTGAAGTCACATGAGGGGAGACTAGGTAAGGCGGCAGAGTTCCTTCCACAAAGGGATTAATGAACCAGATGGGTTTTTATCACAATCCCGGTCACCGTTACTGAGACTTGTTTTATATCCCAGATTTATTAATTGAATTTAAATTCCCCCACCAGCCATTGAGGGATTCGAACCTTTGTCCCCAAGTTGTTACCTGAGCCTCTGGGTGTCTAGTCCAGTGACTGTGCCACGGTCACTCCATAATAATATCAGGACCATGCTTTCACATTGAGTCTTGGGCACATAACCTAGGCTGACACTCAATGCAGTACTGAGGGAGGAACGCTCAGTCAGAGGTGCGATCTTTCGAAACCACCCGAGCTGGATATAAAAGATCCCATGACACTATCTATTCAAAGGGGAACAGGCAAATTCTCCAGGTGTCCTGGGCAATATTTATTTCACAACCAATCTCCTTAAACAGATGATAAGGTCATTTGTTTTGTTGCTGTTTTTTTGAAGCTTTCTGTGCACAAATTGACTGTCTGTCTCTCACGTCACGATAATGACGGCATTTCACAATCGACCATGAAACATTTTGGAACATCCTGAAATCTTTAAGGTGCTGAATTAAGTCTTTCTTTCCATTTTCCTCTATGATATGCTGTATTTTGGCTGCTAAAATAAAATAGTTGGGCCTCTCAATATAACATCACGCTCAATGGGGTTGGGGAGATGGGGGGGGGCAAAGAATTAAAAAATTGAAGACCAGCTCTACCTCACAGAATATCTACAGTCACACAAGTATATTGACGATCGCCCGAAAAGTAATCCGAATTTTTCCATCTTAAGGCAGAAGAGTTCAAGAATCGGATTTCAGTTTCTGCCTCGTTTAGGTATGTTTTAGAGATTTCCAGACCTCCAGCGAGTTAGCATGAAAAACACCTTCACCTGTCCGCCAACCTTTGCCCAGGTGGATGTGGAAAGGATGTTTCCTCTTGTGGGGGGGTCCAGAACTAGGGAGCACTGTTTTAAAATCAGGGGTCACCCTTTTAGGTCAGAGATGAGGAGAGTATTCTTTCTCCAAGGGTTCTGCGGCTTTGGAATTCTCTGCCCCAGTAGGTGGTGGAGGTGGGGGGTGGGGGGGGGTGGGGGGTCACCCGAATATTTTTAAGGCGGAAGTGAATAGATTCTTGTTGGGCAGGGGGTTGAACGGTTATTGGGGGTAGATGGGAATGTGGAATTCGCACAGATCAGCCATGGCCTTATTGAGTGGGCAAGCAGGCTCGAGTGGATGAAAGGCCTACTTCTGTTCCTATATTGTACTGGTGGATACTAGCAAGGTATCCAGGAAGTTGAGGGTGGCATGCATGCTGCCTGGATACGGGCACAGACGTCCATCATGTGCAGCTGGTGGTCACACAACAACTGTGTGTTGATATGCAGTAACAGTGTATAGAACAGTGTGTATAGCCTCCGACCACTAGGTGTCATACAAGAGGAACAGGACACTGGAACCGGGCAGAAAACCAGTGTTGGTCAGAGTTACAGAAGCTGTTAGCAGCGTGGTTAGAAAATCCACAGTTTGGTTCGCACTAGCTTAGTCTACCCATAGTTTATTCAACATTAAATAACTGGGCTTGAACGAGATGTTCTGCCGTACACTGATTCATTTATTACCGTGGGACATGAACACAACAGGGTGCCGGGAATGACTTGAACGGCACAGTCGTCAAACAAAGAAGAAACATTGCTGCCAGAAAAATGTTGGGTGGGATTCTCCGTCCCGCTCGCCGGCCAATGGCGTTTCCCATTGCCCACGCTGTTGGGAAATCCCCGTACTGCCGGAGAAGCGGAGAATCCTGACAGCAGAGAATCCAGCCCATCGTTCTGCAAATGGAAAGTCTGAAAGTTCCAGCACAGCTTCAACTTGCTGGTAGTGTGGGTGGAAATCGGTGCACGTTTAAGCAGCACTTCACGCTGTGTGTCTCAGCTATTGGGTTGTAGGCACGGCCGGACGCGAGAAAAATTGGGTTGTTGCTCACGGTAGCAGGTCGGCTGCCAATTGAAATATATAATGCATTTGCGTATGAGCAAGAGGAAGGCAGTAATAAATTTGATGCTGTGATCAAAGAAATTTGACGAGCATAGTACACCTAAGAAAAATGTAACAGATGAAAGGTTCATTTTTCAAATGCGTACTCATAAGACTGGTGAATCATTCAATAGTTTTCTTACTGACCTTAAGCTGAAAGTGCAGACATACAACTTCCTGACTCTGAAATCCTCCATGTTTAGAGACCAAATTGTTTGTGGATTGAATGATACTAAGGTGCATAAACGTCTTTTACGAGAAAATGATCAGAAGATGGCATAAAAATTTGCCATGCCTGCGAACTAGTTGCATAACATGTTAATACGTTTAATGCAAGAGGTTTTGCCGTGAATATTGTGACGCACTTAGGAAGGCAACGTGCATGGGCGGGATTCAGACCGGACCGGAGAATCGCCGATCAGCGGACCGGCCTCTGGGGCTGAAGGCTTCTTTTGCTCCGTGCCGGCCCCTGTAGCCCCACGCCATGTTGCGGTGGTGCCGGCGCGGAGGAGGAACCCACCGCGTATGCGCGCATTCCCGCCAGGCGCAGCGCGCATACGCAGACACGCAGTGCCCATTTGAGGCCGGTATCAGCAGCTGGAGTAGCATGGGCCGTTCCAGTGCTGTGCTGGCCCCTGTAGAGCTGCTTGGAATCATGTTTTACGACAGCATCAACACTTAGCCTCAGGATCTGAGAACCACGCCCGTGGTCTTAGGACCCATTCTAAACGGTCTGAACAAACAGCCATTGCATGTAAACGATGTAAACGATAAGCACCTACCAAGGCAACGGGCAACATGGACTGAATGACATATGTGCAACCTGGTCCAGTTATCCCATCCCCTCTGACTCTACTTCATCTATTTCATCTGAGGATTAGACTTGATGGGTGGTATGGTAGCACAGTGGTTACCACTGTTGCCTCACAGCTCCAGGGTCCCAGGTTTGATTCCCGGCTTGGATCACTGTCTGTGTGGAGTCGGCGCGTTCTCCCCGTGTCAGCGTGGGTTTCCCACCAGTGCTCTGGTTTCCTCCCACAAGTCCCGAAAGACGTGCTTGTTAGGTGAATTGAACATTCTGAATTCTCCCTCTGTGTACCCGAACTGGCGCCGGAATGTGGCGACTAGGGGCTTTTCACAGCAACTTCATTGCAGTGTTAATGTAAACCTACTTGTGACAATATAAATTATGGCATAACATGTCCGGCTTTTGGCAAAATGTGCACAAAGTGCAAAGGGAAGAATCACTTCGCGAAACACTGTTCCTCAAATAAGAAAATTAATGCAGGCAGTCGATTAACGTGATTGATGACACTAATTTAAGTGACACATTTTTCGTTGGCCTGGTGTGGGATGAAGACACAGTGAATGAAGCCATACAGAATAAAATGCCACCCAGCAGTGCTGAAAGTGATATTGCAGCAGTAACAAGGGACAAATGGACCGTACCTTTGAGATAATCAATCAATGGCTAATTACTGTTAAATTACTGTTCAATTAGATACTTTGTAAAGGCAAACCTAATCAGTACAAGTGATATTAAGACCATGCAGCTAGAGCTGAGCATTCAAAATGAACCGGTCTTATTTACAGACTACAATGATGAGAAGATTGACACTTTGGGTATGTGCAAAATAGATGTGCAAGTAATAAACAAAGTGCACAAGCTGAAGTTGTCAATTGTTGCTGAAGGTCGTGAATAATTACGATATTGGTCTACCTATTCCCCAAAGCCCCCGTCCCACTCTCCACCCAGACACACACAAAACAGACACATGGTAAGCAGAGGGTAGGGGAAGAAATATATGAATGGGAATAGCAGGAAAAGGTTTGAGATGAATCTTCGCTGCTATAGTTGTGGCCTCTGTAGGCGTCGGTCGTCTCTGAATGTGACCCTCTGGGGAATGGATTTAAAGAAGAGATTCAAGTCGGTGCGATTCTATCTGTTGACCACCAGATGGAGCTTCCGTCTCCCTGAGATATTGCTAAATCAATAAAATAAATAAATAACCTTTTATTGCCATAAGTAGACTCACATTAACATTGCAATGCAGTTCCTGTGAAAAGTCCCCAGTCGCCACATTCCGGCGCCTGTTCGGGATAGAAAATGGGTGACCAAAAGAAAGAGCAAGAGTAGGAAGGCAGTGCAGGTGTCCCCATGCGGTCATCTCCCTGCAAAACAGATATACCGCTTTGGATACTGTTGAGGGAGATGGCTCACCAGGGGAAGGCAGCAGAGGCCAGGTTCATGGCACCGTGGCTGGCTCTGCTGCACAGCAGGGCAGGAAGAAAAATGGCAGGGCTATAGTGATAGGGGACTCGATCGTAAGGGGAATAGACAGGCGGTTCTGTGGACGCAATCGAGACTCCAGGATGGTATGTTGCCTCCCTGGTGCAAGGGTCAAGGATGTCTCGGAGCGGCTGCAGGACATTCTGGGGGGGGGGAGGGTGAACAGCCAGCTGTCGTGGTGCACATAGGCACCAACGATATAGGTAAAAAACGGGATGAGGTCCTACAAGCGGAATTCAGGGAGTTAGGAGTTAAACTAAAAAGTAGGACTTCAAAGTTAGTAATCTCAGGATTGCTACCACTGCCACGAGCCAGTCAGAGTAGGAATGTCAGGATAGATAGGATGAATGCGTGGCTCGAGAGATGGTGCAAGAGGGAGGGATTCAAATTGGTGGGGCATTGGGACCGGTTCTGGGGGAGGTGGGACCAGTACAAACCGGACGGTCTGCACCTGGGCAGGACTGGAACCGATGTCCTAGGGGGGGTGTTTTCTAGAGCTGTTGGGGAGGGTTTAAACTAATGTGGCAGGGGGATGGGAACCGATGCAGGAAGTTGGAAGGTAGTAAAACAGGGACAGAAGCAAAAAGAAGTAAGGGGAAAAGTGCAAGGCAGAGAAGACATAGTCAAAAACCTAAAAGGGCGACAGTACAAGGTAGGGGAGCTCAGTGAATAGGCCCAGTAATAACAAAAGGAATAAAACTGGAGATGTTAAGATTCAAAACAGAGGTAAAAAAACCAACATAAGTGTACTTTACCTGAATGCTCGTAGTATTCGGAATAAAGTAAATGAGTTGATGGCACAAATCATCGTAAATGACTATGATTTAGTGGTCATTACTGAAACATGGTTAAAGGATGGTCACGACTGGGAGTTAAATATCCGAGGGTATCAAACTATTCGGAAGGACAGAGTGGATGGTAAAGAAGGTGGTGTTGCTCTGTTATTTAAGGATGACATCCGGGCAATAGTAAGGGATGACATCGGTGCTATGGAGGATAAGGTTGAATCCATTTGGGTGGAAATCAGGAATAGTAAGGCGAAAAAGTCACTGATAGGAGTAGTCTATCGGCCACCAAATAGTAACGTTATGGTGGGGCAGGCAATAAACAAAGAAATAACTGATGCATGTAGAAATGGTACAGCAGTTATCATGGGGGGTTTTAATCTACATGTCGATTGGTTTAACCAGGTCGGTCAAGGCAACCTTGAGGAGGAGTTTATAGAATGTATCCGCGATAGTTTCCTAGAACAGTATGTAATGGAACCTATGAGGGAACAAGCGGTCCTAGATCTTGTCCTGTGTAATGAGACAGGATTGATTCATGATCTCACAGTTAGGGATCCTCTCGGAAGGAGCGATCACAATATGGTGGAATTTAAAATACAGATGGAGGGTGAGAAAGTAAAATCAAATACTAGTGTTTTGTGTTTAAACAAAGGAGATTACAAGGGGATGAGAGAAGAACTAGCTAAGGTAGACTGGAAGCTAAGACTTTATGGTGGAACAGTTGAGGAACAGTGGAGAACCTTCCAAGCGATTTTTCACAGTGCTCAGCAAAGGTTTATACCAACAAAAAGGAAGGACGGAAGAAAGAGGGAAAATCGACCGTGGATATCTAAGGAAATAAGGGAGAGTATCAAATTGAAGGAAAAAGCATATCAAGTGGCAAAGATTGCTGGGAGATTAGAGGACTGGGAAATCTTTAGGGGGCAACAGAAAG
Organism: Scyliorhinus canicula; assembly: GCF_902713615.1. Taxonomy (NCBI): domain Eukaryota; kingdom Metazoa; phylum Chordata; class Chondrichthyes; order Carcharhiniformes; family Scyliorhinidae; genus Scyliorhinus; species Scyliorhinus canicula. The sequence goes on from NC_052160.1 coordinate 139,549,865, forward strand.
CTACTAAAAAAGCTATAAAGAAGAGTAAGATAGAGCATGAGAGTAAACTTGCTCAGAATATAAAAACAGACGGTAAAAGTTTTTACAAATATATAAAACAAAAACGAGTGGCTGAGGTAAATATTGGTCCTTTAGAGGATGAGATGGGAGTTTTAATAATGGGAAATGAGGAAATGGCTGAGGAACTGAACAGGTTTTTTGGGTCGGTCTTCACAGTGGAAGACACAAATAACATGCCAGCGACTGATAGAAATGAGGCTATGACAGGTGAGGACCTTGAGAGGATTGTTATCACTATGGAGGTAGTGATGGGCAAGCTAATGGGGCTAAAGGTAGACACGTCTCCTGGCCCTGATGGAATGCATCCCAGAGTGCAAAAAGAGATGGCTAGGGAAATTGCAGATGCACTAGTGATAATTTACCGAAATTCACTAGACTCTGGGGTGGTCCCAGTGGATTGGAAATTAGCAAACGTGACATCACTGTTTAAAAAAGGAGGTAGGCAGAAAGCAGGAAATTATAGGCCAGTGAGCTTAACTTCGGTAGTAGGGAAGATGCTGGAATCTATCATCGAGGAAGAAATAGCGAGGCATCTGGATAGAAATTGTCCCATTGGGCAGACGCAGCATGGGTTCATAAAGGGCAGGTCATGCCTAACTAATTTAGTGGAATTTTTTGAGGACATTACCAGTGCAGTAGATAATGGGGAGCCGATGGATGTGGTATATCTGGATTTCCAGGAAGCCTTTGACAAGGTGCCACACAAAAGGTTGCTGCATAAGATAAAGATGCATGGCATTACGGGTAAAGTAGTAGCATGGATAGAGGATTGGTTAATTAATAGAAAGCAAAGAGTGGGGATTAATGGGTGTTTCTCTGGTTGGCAATCAGTAGCTAGTGGTGTCCCTCAGGGATCCGTGTTGGGCCCACAATTGTTCACAATTTACACAGATGATTTGGAGTTGGGGACCAAGGGCAATGTGTCCAAGTTTGCAGATGACACTAAGATGAGTGGTAAAGCGAAAAGTGCAGAGGATACTGGAAGTCTGCAGAGGGATTTGGATAGGTTAAGTGAATGGGCTAGGGTCTGGCAGATGGAATACAATGTTGACAAATGTGAGGTTATCCATTTTGGTAGGAATAACAGCAAACAGGATTATTATTTAAACGATAAAATATTAAAGCATGCCGCTGTGCAGAGAGACTTGGGTGTGCTAGTGCATGAGTCACAGAAGGTTGGTTTACAGGTGCAACAGGTGATTAAGAAGGCAAATGGAATTTTGTCCTTCATTGCTAGAGGGATGGAGTTTAAGACTAGGGAGGTTATGTTGCAATTGTATAAGGTGTTAGTGAGGCCACACCTGGAGTATTGTGTTCAGTTTTGGTCTCCTTACTTGAGAAAGGACGTACTGGCACTGGAGGGTGTGCAGAGGAGATTCACTAGGTTAATCCCAGAGCTGAAGGGGTTGGATTATGAGGAGAGGTTGTGTAGACTGGGACTGTACTCGTTGGAATTTAGAAGGATGAGGGGGGATCTTATAGAAACATTTAAAATTATGAAGGGTATAGATAAGATAGATGCGGGCAGGTTGCTTCCACTGGCGGGTGAAAGCAGAACTAGGGGTCATAGCCTCACAATAAGGGGAAGTAGATTTAGGACTGAGTTTAGGAGGAACTTCCTCACCCAAAGGGTTGTGAATCTATGGAATTCCTTGCCCAGTGAAGCAGTTGAGGCTCCTTCATTACATGTTTTTAAGGTAAAGATAGATAGTTTTTTGAAGAATAAAGGGATTCAGGGTTATGGTGTTCGGGCCGGAAAGTGGAGCTGAGTCCACAAACATCAGCCATGATCTCATTGAATGGCGGAGCAGGCTCGAGGGGCCAGATGGCCTATTCCTGCTCCTAGTTCTTATGTTCTTATTATGTTCTTACACCAGAAAGAGAACGTGCTCTATCTGAGTGCTGGGCCCGCACCTTCTCTTTCTATGAAGCTGTTAGAACAAAGAGAGATCTTCTTTTAAAAAAAATGCAGTTAGAAAGAACAGCTGCTCAAAATAGGAAGTGTTTCAGAGTTAATGGACTCCTGAACAGCTATATAAATAAACACTGGTTTTTCAGAGGCTTTTCAAAGACAATGGCCCTTGAAATTGAATGTAAACAATATAGTTCAAAGCTTTTAGACTTCTATTGCTTGGAGCGAGGCTTGCAGAAAGGGCAATGAAATTGACTGCAGTAAAACCACTTCAATGGTTTCAACCACTTTAAAAGTAAGACTTTTACCTTAATCTCACTGATCTTTGAACCTGGCATCCAGGGACACTGTTTAAAGGTGTTAAGGGTACAGGTGGGAAGATTTCACTTTCTTCTCACAGATCTTTCTTATGGACAAGCTGAAAAACAGTTACAGGGATTAAAGGTTGCAGATGGGAAAACAAGCCAAATGACCCCATCCAGGGACAGACCCCGGCTTGAGCATTCCAGGCTACCCCAAGTCCATCCTGAACCATACCTCCTCTGAAGGACCCCCTCAGCACCCTGGAGGCAAGTGTTAGGAGGGCACCTCACCCCTTTCACCCCTTCGATACCAAGGCGGCAGGTTGGCACTGCAAAGGGATGGGACCTGAGAGTGGGACTGAGGGCGGTGTGGAGTGGAGTGGGCTGAGGGGGGTACTGAGGGGGGGAGCTAAGGTGGGTGGGGGGGGCGAATGATGGGGGACTTGCCTGCGATTGTGGGGGGTAGGCCTTTCTAGCGAATCGGGGGTTTTCTGCAACTTTATTCTGAGACCTGGGTGCCCTTTCAAAAAGCAGTCGGTGCTTGCTATTATTTCTGTCAGGAACCTCAGTCTGTCGTGTTGCCCTTTTCGCAGATGGATTCATTAAACATCATTGATTTGTCGTGAACTTCAATCTGTTCCTCACTATTCATACTGTAAAGAATGAGAGATGATCTTATTCTAATGTATGAGATTCTGATAGGGCGGACAGGGTAGATGGTGGGAGAATATTGCCCCTCCTGGAGCAATCCTGAATCACGAGGTGCAGTTTCAAAACATGGAATCCCCCATGTAAGAGAGATGAGGAAGAATTAGTTTCTCTCAGAGGGTTGGCCGCTCCAGAGGCTGTATAATTGAGTCCCATTGAGCCAGTGACATTCTGGCACAGTGATTAGCACTGCTGCCTCCTGCACCAGGAATCCAGGTTCAATTCTGGCCTTGTCCGTGTGGAGTTTGCACATTCTCTCCATATCTGAGTGGACTTCCTCTGGGTGCCCCAGTTTCCTCCCACAATCCAAAGATCTCCAAGTTAGGTGAATCGGCCACGTTAAGATGCCCCTTGGTGTCCAAAGGTTAGGTGCAGTTACGGGGATAGGCGGAGGGGGTGGGCCTAAGGAGGGTGCTCTTTCAGAGGTCGCTACAGACTCAATGGGCCAAATGGCTTCATTCTGCACTGTAGGGATTCTATGATTCTCTGATTTTCAAGATGGAGTTAAAGAGATTTGTGATATACAAGGTTGTCAAGGGCTATGAGGGACGGAAAGGCAGGGCCATGGAGTTGAGCCCACAATCACGTCAGCCTTAATTGCATTGAATTGTGGAGCGGTCTTGATGGGCTAACTATCCAACTATTAGTTATGTTCTTACTTAACAACATCGCTGGCATTGAAAACAGATTACACAGGCAGCTCAATGCAAAGAAGTTGTTGCTTTTTATTAAAATCTTTCAGATGTTTTAGTTCTGGTATTTTTGATACTCCTTTGATTCCATACACATCTGCCAATTTGTATTTTGCTTTCTGGACATTGATTTAAATGTGAATTATATTCCTACTTTTTACATCCTGCATTGCTGTCTGTGACAATTCTTCAATGTGATTGGACGATCAGCCTACCTGTTGCCTGCCCTGTTTCTGGATGCCATACATCCCCTGGAGAAATTTGAAACTGACTTTGGGAAACAGGAAATTAGTGTTCTAGAACTGATCAAATCCACGTGGATAACTTTTATTAAGGACACAGACAAAACTGTCCCATTGTTACTGACCTGAAATTATGGGCTATCATTTCTCAGAACTTTGGGAAACATTGTTGGCCATTTTAGAATATGCGGAGCAGGGTCACTAAAGTTCAATCTGAAATGGACATAGATCCAACATCTGAAACAACGGGGACTTGTATTCGGATTATTCTGAGACATAAATAGACCAGAATGAGACTTCATCAGGCCATGTCCAAACTCCTGTAAATATTATTCAACAGTGACTTTGTATTTGAAATGAGTTGATCCTCTCACAGGACAATTCAAATGTGAAATTAATTCAACCTCTACCCACACACAGATATCACAGGATAAAGAACATGAAACAGGAAAACTGGGAGTGCGAATTTCAAAATTATATTTTATTGAGCATTTTTAAGAACTATTATAAATGAAGTGATTGCAAAGGACAGAAAAGGCTGCTGTGTGATGTTAGGATCACATTTACATCAAATCGGGTTTCACTGCAGAGTTCATCCACCTTCAGCAGAAATGTGTGTGTGTCTGGAGTGAATCATTGAACCAAGAATATATCACAGCTGAAAGTCAGAATCAGGAAAGAGCTGAGTAAAAGGGTTTCACAATGAGAGAGGGAATAGAATTAGACCAAATTAACATTCTCATTTCCAATCCAGAACCTGTTCTTAACCTGTTCCTTTAGAAGCCCACCCTGACAAGGCATTTCTTGAGTTCTTACTTCTATTTTCATTGCTTTTCAGCGTTCACTCGGTGCAATGTGCTGCTGTGCACAAACCACAGCCAAGTAGCCAATGGTCCGCCTTTGTTTATAGCCATTCTGGAGATGGTGACTTGCTCAATTATACTGTCCAGCTGCACTGGGGAACTATGTGACGGCTCCAAATGCAAATCGGGGTGTGCTTTTAACGAGAACAGGAATAAAGAACTTAGACAGCCTGAGCCAAGCCCACGCGGTTGTTCCCATGGTCGAAAATGGTGTAATATCCTCCAATGAACACGTCTCCCAGAATCCAAAGGCCTCCACCACCTCCACTAAATCCACTGGAGCAGGAGTAGGAGTTCTGTAAGGAAAGGGAGAACGATTAAATTTAACAAATATTCCATTGCAGCTGATGACATTTTGAATGTATTCTCGCAGCCTATTGCTGTCCAATATCATACCTGCAATGTATAGGCTTGTGGGGAAAGAGGGAAGTCCATTCCATTGATTGTGAAGACCACATCGGGCATGCTGCCCATGTTGTTACAGTCTATTGAGGACTGCAGGAAAATAGAAAAAGTACTTAGTCATTGTGTCAGTATATGGATTGACAATAAATCATTTGCGGTGCAATTGCATTACCAACTGACCATAACTCAACTTAATAGGAGGTGACATTCAAATACACAAGCAGGTTACATAAAGTGGTTGAAGAGAAGATTTGGAATTCCCCAGGGTATATTTAATTACCATTTGGCAACCTCACCTCAAAACATTTCTAAACATCAGTATCACCACACTGGTAAAGCAGTTATAGGATTATGCACTTATTCTTCTGACACTATTTCAGCACAAATATTTGCCCTTCAATGAGAAGGTTCCAAAATGGAAAGACTCTTCACCTTAATTTTGTTACAAGTGGTGATTCATTTCCGGATATTTCTGGGGCTGGGCGTCCAGGCTGGAGTGACTGCCTGATATTTATGGAATTGAATTGAACACCACTCCGTGCTCTCACTCACACCCTCAACCTCTCCTTTCCTACCCGCACACTCCCCCCATCCAGCAAGAGGCTGAGGGCATTTTGATGGAGAAAATTCCGTGACAATTTGCAATATTTTTATAATTGTAACTATTTGTACTTTATAATAAGTTAAATGGTCTGCTACAAGCTGCATTAACAATCACTCATCGGTGCACAGTCCGACACTCCGACGCCGCAGCCATTGTTGAAACAGGGGTTTACCTGGCCATAGTAACTTTCGGTTGCTCCAATCCCCTGATTAATGGCGGAGATGCCATAACTGGAACCCACAAGAAGAGAAGTGCCAGTATCAACAATGGCAGCACACCCTCCATCGCAGGCCACAACCTGACCATTGATGGTCACTCTGAGGAAGAAAAATACATGAAGAGTGAGTCAAAGACCTGAAACTGCCTCACGTGTAAGGCAAATGAACATGTAATACCAAGTTGATTTTCTTTGTTAGCCGAGACAATCATACCTTCCATTAATGCTGATTTAACTGAGAACTTTGCTTGTAGCTCGTGGCCAGAATTCTCCGTTTGGGAGACGATGTGTTGTCACCGGGACCGAGAGTGTGCGACTTGCACCTCTGTTGGGGGCCCAATTCAGTGAATGGGTCAGGAAATGCAAATGGGCCCGCACTCTGCCGGCACGATTTAAGACCAAATCCTGGCCCAAAAGTGTTGAAACCATTGGAAAGCTCTCCAGGAGGAGACAGCTGGTGATCCTGAGGGGCGGGGTTCTCAGGTGAGGCCTCTGCCCTGACAGGTGCAGAGAACCAGGGAGGGTTCCAAAGGCCATTCATTAAATCACATCCTACGGCAATGGCGATCTGAGCCAGACCACCCCCGATCCCAAGGGGTCACCCCAAGTCTACGGACATGGCACCAAGACATTTGCTGCGACTGCCCCTGGGACGGGCCTGACATTCTTTGTGGGATCTTCACTGCTTACCTAGCCTCCCACACCCCATCCGTACCCATGGCGCCCAGTCCCCTCTTGTAAATACTTGCACTACCTCAGTCCCACAAGACTCCTGTCTAAGGGGCAGAGCATCGCCAAGGGTGGAACATGAAGTGCCCAAGCCGCTAATGATATAGAAGTCCATGCAAATGACCACTTTACATGGATCTGCCGGTGGGGGGCACAGACTTCGATATGGCCGCCTGCGAGGGGCCAGAGCATGGGTCGGAATCGACGTCTGGCACAAAGCGAGTCTTTGATCACCCACGATTCTCGGGCCTTCAAGGTTCACTGTTCCAGCATCAAGACGCAAAGAATCCAGGCCCATATGTTTCAATATAGTTTGGTAAAATCATCATCTCGGACTTCAGTTGGAGGAGCAGAAAATATCCATCCCAGTTGTGGACGAGGGTAATCACTTACCGGTCAATGTTGATTTGCCAGTAGGCCTCACGAGTGACAGGGACCCAGTGAATTTGTCCTGTGTAGTGGCTCGAGTCAATACCGCCAAACACAATTTCACTTCCGTACCCACCATTCTGTCTGTGAAACAGAAGAGAATTATTAAAAAGCTCAGCAATTGACAGTTTTGTGGTTTCGCGGTTTTGTATTTAGTGATATGACTGCCTATTGGATATCGTATGTAAAATAATCAACTTCTTTAATAAGCAACAAAAAGACACCGACTGGACCATTGCCATAATTTAAAAAAAATTAATTTAGAGTACCCAATTTTTTTTTCCAAAGAAGGGGAAATTTAGCGTGTCCAATCCACCTACCCTGCCCATCGATTTGGGTTGTGGGGTTCAGAGCTATGCAGACACAGGGAGAATGTGCTAACACCACAAGGACAGTGACTGGGGCCGGGATGGAACCCGGGTACTCGGCATATTGAGGCAGCAGTGCTAACCACTGCTCCACCGTGCTGCCCCTCTATTGCCATAAATATTAATAATAAATTCAGGATAATAAATTCAAACTCAGCAACTGTTCCATTAAATGCATCATGCAGAACATAATCTGACTTTGTTTATCGGTTTGAATTCTGAATTTGGTTGATTTTACCACTCAACAGATTCAAAGTTTAGAACCAAATCACTTTGAGAGAAAGCACTAGGATTGATCTAATGTCTTTCAAATCCTTAGGGTGGCCTTATGTTCTTCTCAACCAATTCATACTTTTGAACTGTATTTAACGTTGCCGTGCCGGCAAATGTGGCTAGCCATCTGTACAGAGCAGGATCCCACAGATATGCTGATGGAGCTCAGTGGAAAGGTACCATGGATTTCATTTTCCTGCCTGCATCCCATATCCCTCGACTCCCTGGACAATCTAAACCGTGTCTCTGTCAGTGTTCAGTGAACGATGGAGCATCTGCTCCTCTGGGGTAGAGAATGCCACAGATTCAAAATGTCCTGAGTGAAGGGTTTGAAGAATGGAGAGTGATCGCCGCTCACCGTCCTGAGATTCAGCATCAAACCTGCAAACGTCAACTCTCGAACTCGCACTGGCATTTAACGCTCACTTGAGTGCTGATTGGCAGTGGGCGGGACTTGTCCACACTTAGAAGGAAGTCCCACCCGTCAGAGGTTTTAGCCAGGCACAGCGCCGCAGTGGACAGAAGAGGTATTTCAGCGCCCTGCCTGACACTGAGTGCCAAAACTATTGCAAAGTCAGTTCCAGGATCCTGGGGTTGGGAGGGTAGTGGACACCCTCGGGGTTCAAGAGGGACGTGATCACAGTGTCCTGGGGTCAGCCAGGGGGATAAGTGCTGTGTGTCATGCAACCATCAATTTATTCAATATAATACATTCACCACACCCCCACCCCACCCAAGATGGGGAAAGGTTTTATTGTCATGTTCCCATCCAGTCACACCTGCTCCCGTCAGACTAAAAATTGAGGCTGGGCTGAAAATGTCCCTTAAGTGGCTATTGAGTGGCCACTTAGGTGCCTCGATAGGTAAAAGGGCAGGATTCTCAGCCTAGGATCTGCCCTCCCAAAAGTCTGGGTTTGGGGGGGTGGGTTTCCGAGGGAGAAACCCATCCATTCAATATCACAATCCTGCCACCTCCCCCCCCACCCCCCACCTTCCCCATGCCTCAGAACACACCTTGGCTGCCTCAGTGATTGGCTGCTTGCCTGCTTACCCTGAGACTGTGTGTCCCTGTATTCCAAATTGCACAGCCAAAAAAAACACCTCTCAGGATCTATCCTGTCGAACCCCTTCAGAATCCTGAATGTTTCACTAAGACTGTTGTATTTCATGCCTTGGAGATACGCAGAGATGACACACTATTGTCGACGTGATGAGGATAAGGTTTATTTACAACGATTGAAAGATGCAGTGCAGTCTCTCCCTCTTCAAGTTACCTCACCTATGCTTAACTAATCGCACACTGTGAACATTCAACTGAGACACCTAATCAAACGCCAAACCATTTGAACACTGCAGCGGTCACCTCTAATTCTTCCAAACTCCAGAGAATATAAACCAAATCCATTGAGCATCTTATCAGAGGACAGTCCTCTCACCCAGGGACCGATCCAGTGAACCTTTGATCTACTGCCTCCCATAAAAGTACATGTTCCCTGAGTCATGGGGACCAACATTGCACACGATACTGTGGGGACAATGCCACACGTAACTATTGATGTGCATAATCTGCTCTATTTCACATTAAAATTGAACCCACACCTTTCTGTCTGAAAGGCAAGACTTTGAACAACGAAGGCAAGGCGATGTTTCGATTAAACCAAAATAAGCAGTTTGTGCTTCACTCAGGGAAATGAGGTGCAGAAAAGATGTTTACCTCGTTAGGTAGACGGAGAAGAGAGGCTGATCCACCAGGTTTTGCGTCATCATGTTATGAAATACGGTGGTGGCCCCCGATGCTGCAAGAGATTGATAGCCCATGCCGAGAATGCCATCAAAATTCACGTGGGCGAAGAAACCACCAGGTTCACTTGTAGCCAGACCAAATTCCTGACTACTGATCACCATGTTTGAAATCTAAAAACAAGTAACAAACCATGAGGGATTAAGCAGAACGTTGTCCTATGAATTGCAAGCCAATTGTGAGCACCAATGGGATAGATGGCCAATGAAACGTTATCTTCAGCAATCATATCATAGAATTTACAGTGCAGAAGGAGGCCATTCGGCCCATCGAATCTGCACCGGCTCTTGGAAAGAGCACCCTACCCAAGGTCAACACCTCCACCCTATCCCCATAACCCAGTAACCCCACCCAACATTAAGGGCAATTTTGGACACTAAGGTCAATTTATCATGGCCAATCCACCTAACCTGCACATCTTTGGACTGTGGGAGGATACCGGAGCACCCGGAGGAAACCCACGCACACACGGGGGGGATGTGCAGACTCCACACAGACAGTGACCCAAGCCGGAATTGAACCAATCCTGGCTCATGGACAAATTTTGGAAAAGAAACGGAAAGAAGACATGCCTTCTTCATTGAATAGTAGTCTGGGATTATTTGCACCCCCCTGACGGGGTTCCTGTCACACTGCGGCACTCTCAACATGGATTATCTGCACAAATGCGTTTGAACTCACAGCCTCGGACACAGAGTGACACCACTGAGCTCAGGTAGACAACAAATAGAGATAATATCCCACACTCAACACAAATAGACACAAGGCTGTGAGTCGATTTCAATGGCTGAATGAAGGGAGCATTTACATCAAATACTTTTATCTTTATCTGGAAGATTAAACCTCCGATCTCAATGATCACTGTTGTGTGATTTACTTTATTTGATGAAGGTTACAGTCTACTTACTCTGACAGTGTCATATCCCAGTATTCCATCCATGGCGCCTGTACCATACTGGATAGATACACCCTGGTTGTTTGAAGTGTAGGTTGAAGATCTTCTGGGGTCGAATCTGCGATGCTTCGCTGCAATGGAACATTCATTTCTTGAAGTTAATGTAGGAACTTAGTGATACACCATCAATAACACACAACGAGTGATGAACGTAACTGAGGCTTTGATACACTAAACAGCAAACCTCCTGCCTCTGGACCCAAACTGGGTTGGAGGCGGAGACTTGCCACCTTTATACATAAGCCCGAGGGGAGGAGCCACAGGCGGAGCCAGCCTGGACAAGCCCAGGCATGCACAATACAATACAATGCCATCCAATGCAATACCATGGTGTACCACACTTAGTTTTGCACAAAAAATCATCTCTTACTTCACATTTCAAAAGGTTTCCATTTTAACAAGAGTTTCAACCTATTTCCGCTTGCCTCTGACAGTGTTACTAGTTCCTTTTGCATGGAGGAGCTCCTGAGAATGTGAGTAACATCAGAAAGCTATGTTCATGTTTGCATGAGCTGGATGTGTCTGTGCGTTTGCGTGTGTGTATGTGTGCATGGTGATGTGTGTACATCAGCAAATGGAGATATCTCACACTGGACTGGAAGAGGCCCTCTTCTTGGCCTATGCTTCGGATAGGTTTAAACTGAATCAAATTAAACTCCACACCAGACTGGTTGCAGAGTTGAGGGATTTTAGCTACTAGGTTACGGTGGAGAAAAGGAGATTGATGGCACATTTTACAGAGGTGTAGAAGATTAAAATTAAAACAGGTTAGATAAGGTAGACAAAAAAAAGTTGTTCCCACTCACTGATCGTTCAAGACCCAAGGACATAGATTTATGGGTTTGGATAATGGTTCAGGGAGGTATTATTTTAGTGCAGCAGGTGGCAGTGACCTGGAGCTCGCTGGTGGACGTATAAATATTCAATGATTTTAAAAGCAAATTGGGTAAACTTGAGGAAATAAACTAGCAGTGCTACGGGATAGAGGCAGGGAATGGCGCTGAGCAAATAGCTCCGCAGTGAGGAATGGACCCAATGGGCTGAATGGGCTCCTTCTCGGCAATGATGACACTATTGGTAGGATATTCCAGCCTCCCCCCTCCCACGGTATGATTGGCCTCCTACGGGATCTTCCTGCCCTGCTGATGTCTCTGACGCTTTGTGTGGATCAAACTCTCCGCTGACGGTGAACAGGCCGCGAGGATTCTCCATTGGAGGAACTGGAAGACCGGCCAACAGGAATGGCCGGAATATTCAGCCCGATGACTCTCGGACAGTGTTAAGGAGAATGAACGTTCTCTATAAACTTGTGATTTGTTTAGTTTACTGAAGAAGCTGAATGATCGCTAAGCATCTTTCTGAATTCTTCCAGGTTTCCAACCTGCTCAAGGCCTCCACTCTCCGTTATGTTTACCTGGAACCATCCTATCCAGGAGTGTGAACTGGATATTATTTTACACTGATGCTCATTTCTCCAAGCTCAGAGATAGAACATAGAACATAGAACATAGAACAGTACAGCACTGAACAGGCCCTTCGGCCCTCAATGTTGTGCCGAACCATGATCACCCTACTCAACCCACGTATCCACCCTATACCCGTAACCCAACAACCCCCCGCTTAACCTTACTTTTTATTAGGACACTACGGGCAATTTAGCATGGCCAATCCACCTAATCCAGATAACAAAGCGAAATTCTAGTTTCATCTAATCTTACAGAACGTGCTTTTCAACTGTGATTATTCTGGGAAAATGACTCCCTCCCTATTCTGTAACACAAAAATAATAATAATAATCTTTTATTGTCACAAGTAGGCTGACATCGCTATTAAGTTACTGTGAAAAGTCCCTAGTCGACATATTCCAGCGCCTATTCGGGTACAGAGTGGGAGAATTCAAGATGTCCAAATTACTTTAAATTACCAACTGATATTTGCGAGAAGAAATGTCACAGAGGGAAGCATGTTGCAGAGCAGGATAATGTATACTTACTGCATGATGCTGCATTGCAGGAAACTGATGGGACCCAAAGGTTGGATGAGCCAGTGTCAAAGATGACAGTGAAACTCTGTGGTGGGCTCCCAATGCTGATGCTTCCATAATATGACACCTGTCAGAAAAAAGGAAAAGACCAAAATACATCAACTGGAAATGTATCAGAGTATCAGTGTTATTAGGCTTAGATTCCTCAAGATTCATTGGAAAATCTCAATCTCCCTAACCCTCCTTTTTCAATCACATCATATGTTTCATCTCAACTCCAACTGGTGCTAACAGCATTGCCAGCGCTGTCACAACTCCACCCATAAGCCTTGCTCATTCAGGGTACCCAGAAATATTGGCCCCTTGTAAGCCATCATCATTTATGAGGCAGGCAGCTGGATCGAGTGGAAATCACCAGGAACATCCCACGATGAATCAGAACATTCAACTGCTGGTCTAAACCATTCACTGATGTCATCACCAGTTTTTCATAGAATCAAAGAATGGTTGCAGCACAGAGGAGGCCATTCGGCCCACCCTGCCCTCCTGGCTCTCTGCAACAGCAACCCAGCTGGTCCCACATCACCCGAGCCCTGAAAATATGTTCTCGTCCGATAATTGCCCAACTTTCTTTTCGAAGCTGCAATTGGCTCAGAAATCTCCACCCTTTCCGTCAGGACATTCCTGATCCTAACCACTTGCTGTGTGCAAATGGTTTTCCTGCATGTTACGATCGGCTCTTTTGCCAATCACCTGAAGGCAGTGACCACTCGTCCTTCAAAATTCTGCCGATGGGAGCATTATTTCTCTATCTACTCAGTCCAGGCCCCTCAAGATTTGGAAACCCGCTCTCAGTTATGCTCCTAAACACCTCCTTCTAAATTGTGGTACTCAGAATTGGACACAAGCTCCAGTTGATGCCGAATCAGTATTTTGTAAAGATTCATTATAATTCCCTTACCTTATCCTCTATGCCCCTATTCATAAAGTCCACACCTGTTACATTAAATTTGAAATGCCACGTGTTCACCTAAGACACAAACCTTTTTACGTCACCTTGATGATTCTCAATAATATTCTCACAGTTTGCAATACTTCCAGATTTTATAGTGCTTGCAGATTTTGAAATTGTTCTCTGCCACATCCAAGTCATTAAACTAGGTCAAGAAAAGCCATGGAGCTAAACCCGACTCATGGTGTAAACATCCATACATTCTCCTTCACTCTGAGAATGACCATTGGCCAGTGCTCCCTGTTACCAGTCAGTCAGCCATCCTTGTATCTTTGCTGCCACTGACCCTTTTATTCCACGGGCTTCAACTTTGCAGACAATCCAATAATGTGACATTTTAGCAAATGCCTTTTGGAAGTCCATGAACACCGCATCAACCATGTTACCCTGATCAACCCGCACAGCTACCTCATCAAACAATGTCATCAAATTTCTTTCACGTGATTTTGAAAAAAAGATTTCTCAATTAATGAGAAATATATCATGTCCAAACTCCCTACCTTGAAAATCTTTGGGTTATGGGAATGAGTCCTAGGCAGACACGGGGAGAATGTGCAAACTCTGCACAGACAGTGGTCCGGAGCTGGGATCGAACCCAAGACCACAGCGCCATGAGGCAGCAGTTCAGCACTGTGCCATCCCATTTCACATGATTTCTGTTGAACAATTCCTTGGCAACTTTCCTTACTTAATCCACATTTGCCCAAGTGACTCCCAGCGTCCATCAGCAGCCCAAGCTGGAACATCTGAATCCCATCCACTGAAACTTGCTGTTAAAGATCGCAAGTTAAAGAGAACAACATATGGTACACCAGCCCAGTTTTCCATGCTACTGAATTATTATCATGAACGAACGATTGGTTCTGAAATAACCTGAAACATGAGCAGATAGTTCAATGAAGGTGAGTTAAGATGTCGTTTTCCCTATTGGTTTGGAAAACTGACAGGTTACTTACATCCAGGTAGTTCGTCATCGGTTCATATGTAGCCAGGGATAAAGGTCCTTCAAACTTTGAGCAGGGATCATATGGGTGTTTCTTCAGGAAGTCTTCCAGCAAGCCTTTCTCCTGCAGAACATCCCGAGCAGATTTGCCCTTAAACAAGGGCATTCTGCAGAGAAATAAAGTAAGTTAGACGCTTCATCAGCTTTTACTATTGCTTGATGACAAATGATTTTTTTCCCTCTCTCGCCCTGTGATGATTTCCTACCTGAACAGACATTCAGAGAGCTGAATGCAAGCGAGGGTGATGATCAGCCACTTCATCTTGTCAGTTGGGTTGATTCAGAGACTCTTCAGAACCTAAAGTTTTGGGGTCTGAGCTGCAGCATTTATAGCCACTCTGACCAAACCATTCCATTGTCACGAGGACTCAGATACGATCAGTCAACGTGAGATGGAAGTTTTAATGTACTCAAGATTAGTTTATCTCAAGTGTAATCTCGTTAATTAAGGACAATCTTCAATTTACGTAGTCAGTAATTGAGTTCATTTGGATTGTAACAAATAATGTTAAGTGTTGTATGATTAAAACCTTGTGACTGATAAAACAATCATAAATATACCTGCAAATCGGGCAAAAAAACAATCATATCAGAATCACAAAATGTCAATGTCACAAGTGCGCCAGAGAATAAGTTAACAGGTTTCACGCCAGTATAGCATTTAACTTTGGAGGTTGAAGCCTGTCCGATGGTGAATTTCCTGGAGGGTACTTTGTTCTTATACTTTAATTGAGGGTCTTAATTGACATCATCAGCTGCAAGAGTGATGCTCTGCTCACTTAGAAAAGTTATTTGACTCCAGAAAGATACATTTTCCATTTGATATTTCGAAATACACTCTTCTGCCTCGTGTGGATCTTGGTTTAGTGACAGAAATGTTACTGGTTTGGAAAGCCCCAGACCAGGACTTGAATATGTGATCTATATGTGATAAGATAAATGACCATGTTAAAATATGGACCTTCCGCCTGTTCAAGTAAACTTTATGAGGTAAGACCAGAGGGATTTACCAAATGGTCTACCCAATACTCACCCCCTCAACCCAACCCAGCAAACAAGCTTTTTCAAATTGTTCTCGGGGTGTGAGTGTTTCTGGCCGGTCTATCATTTATCCCTTATTGCCCATGATAACCGATCACCTTCTCTGCTGTGGGATGATGCAACTGAATGGTTTGCTTGGCCATTTCAGAGGGTAACTGGATGTCGGCAACATTGCCTGGGTCCGGAGTCACAGGTAAGCCAGACACGATAAGGGCGGCAGATTCCTGTCCCTGAAGGTCATTAGTGATCCCGGTGGACTTTTAACAATGATTATTACTAAAACAAGCAATTATTCCAGATTTATCAATCAATCAAATTGCAATTCACCAGCTTTGATGGTAGGATTTGAACTCTTCTGGACCATTAACTTCAGTGTCTGGATGGCAACATCACCCAACCGAGCACCCCGATCCAAATTATCCCATCCCATTGTTACTGTGGGATTTTTCTGTCTGAAAGCTGCCTGCTGCAGATCTGTACAAACCCAGTTGTGCTCATGCTGCAGTGATAACTGATTTAATCCGTGGTGATGTAAGTTATTCCAGTCATGGAAACAGGGAAGGTTCCTGCTGCTGTTCCCATATCCGCTGGACACTGTGGATTGTTATATCTCTGGACATTGCGAAAGGACAAGATTGTAAACTGCTGTACCCGCCATTGTATCCAACAACCCACCCGCACGTTGAGAAAAGGTCACTGGCCTGAATTCAGCAGTTGCCAACAGAAGAAAAACTCCACATTTGCTGATAATCTTTAGAAATTAAAGTCACATTCAAGAACTTTTGGCCTGGGAACTGGACCTTCTTTATAAAATGTTGTGACAGGTACTAGTACCTTATAAACTTTGTCACAATACCCTGGGCTAGTGCGTGGACAATTACAGCCCCTCTTAATCGGGAGTCGCAACACAGGTGAAATTAGATATATTAAATATCCAAGGTCCTTAATTAAAGAGAAAAACTACAGTCACCAGGTTTGCAGCTTTGGCACACAAGTAACCTTTTATTCTGCACTGTATTATAATTAATTAAAA
This sequence comes from Scyliorhinus canicula, assembly GCF_902713615.1. NCBI lineage: Eukaryota > Metazoa > Chordata > Chondrichthyes > Carcharhiniformes > Scyliorhinidae > Scyliorhinus > Scyliorhinus canicula. The sequence continues at coordinate 139,566,498 of NC_052160.1, forward strand.
TATAATTAAACTGACAAAAAACGTAACTGAATATCTACTACCCCTTTCCCAAATCCCCCTTCCTAACTCACCCCACTATCTGGACACACACACACAGACAAACAAACTAGAGGGGGAAGAATGGGGTAAAGGGAAATTAAATATTATTAACAAAATAACGATTAGGATCTTTAGTTCACTGGGATTACGTCCAGTCAATGTCTTTCTGAAGTTCACGCTTTTGTTTTGGTACTTCTTCTTTCTAGCCTTGTGATGGTTTCCTCCGGCAAATTTATCTGTTGACCACCAGATGGAGCTTCCGTCTCCCTGAGATATTGCTAAATCAATAAAATAAATAAATAACCTTTTATTGCCATAAGTAGACTCACATTAACATTGCAATGAAGTTCCTGTGAAAAGTCCCCAGTCGCCACATTCCGGCGCCTGTTCGGGTACACAGAGGGAGAATTCAGAATTCTCAGCTGGTACGGGAATTGAACCCGTTGCTTTGCTCTGCATCACAAAGCAGCTGTCTAGCCCACTGAGCTAAACCGTGCAAGGTAACTACAGCCCTTGGAGGGATGAGCGACATGCCCATACAGTGCCCTGGCAGTGCCCCCTGGTGCAGGTTTGCTGTAAGGTTGACACGGCTGGTGGAGCCACCACTCCATCCGTTGTGGGGGCTGTGGGCCGTTAGGTATCAATGCTGATCAGGGCGTCCCGACTTTCACCTCTATAAGGCCCTGCCCCACCAGAGTGACAGTGTGAACTTCACCCCCATCTTTTATTCATTCACGAAGGCTCAAAACTGGAGAGTTACACGCCAGTTTTCACCCTGATCCTGACACTTTTCCAAATTCTGGTGAGATTCCGCCCGGAGTGTGTCAGCTTGCCCGATGGCAAGTGGGCCCCTGATGAAGTGGGCCCCCTATATCAAATAAAAATGCAATAAAGAAGCAAACACAGACAACCGTTTTAGTAATAAAAAGGAATAAGAAAAAAAAGAGAACAGGACACAAATAAGCAGTGCATGAAAAGGAACGAAGCAGGGGAGGTAGTGGAAGGATGTGGAATAGGGGGGCCCGGGTCGGGCATAATTAAGGAAATTCCATGTTTTCAGCAAGAGTGTGTGAATTTAAAGATAAAGTTACAATTCATGATTTGAGATGGTCGGCAACTTCAAAGTGATAAGCCATGGTTCAGCCGGTACATCGGTCTGGGGCCCGGAGAGCCAAGAAGGGGCCCGTGAACCTCTGAAGGGCCCTTAAAAATTATAATTAATTAGATAAATAAATCTCCAACTTCTTTCCTGAGATTTTTATTCTAACTTAATAAAATATAATTGTTTTTAAAAAGAGCAATACCAAATAAAATGAAGTAAAGAAACAAACAAATAATCACTCAGTCTATGAAGGAACAAAGCAGTGTTAAACGGATGTGAAAAGGAGTGGAGGGGGGGGGGGGGGGGGGGCTGGTTCACCCGGGTCGGACATAGTTGGAAATCCACGTTTTCAGCAAGAGTGTGTGAATTTAAAGATAAAGTTACAGTTTGTGATTTGAGATGGTCGGCAACTTGAAAGGATATCAAGCAGTACATAGGGTCGTGAGGTCACCAAAAAGGAGAAGCGGTACCTTTGACCATGAATCATGAGGTCAAAGATATTGAAGTGATAAGCCATGATCGGTAAACTCAAAGGGTTGCGACTTGTAACACTACACTGGTATCAAACTGGGCATGTTAACTTTGGTCGTGGGACCATTCTTAATGTCTTACTATAGTCGGACCAAACTTCTAAGTTTCAACAGTTGTCTCAGTTGCTTGCTGGTGTGAACACTGGACAGTGGATTGTCGCCTCTTCTGAAGCTGCATAGGCCCCAGTAGTATTGACTAATGAACATAGCCTATTGAAGTGTAAGTAAGTTATTTTATATTTTTTATCAAGTAGGGGTTTATCCGGCGTTCCTTCAAGTTATTCTTGCAATCATCAATATTCATTTTTCCCAATGTGGGCTATTTTTAATTAAGTTTTTATTTCAGGAATATTAGCCCTACCAGCATGGAAAAGAAAAACATAAATCTGGGTCACTAAAACGCAAAGAACAAGTACTCGTTTGTATGAGAGGAAAATTATGAATGACTCAGTCCCAAGAAAATATATAACAAAGAAAATAGATGCTTATATTGTTCATACTGCTTAGCCTTTGAGTTGAATCGGCCTACACTCTAGATAACGAGGTTCTGAATCATGGCAATTTTTTAGCTACAGTGCAGTTGATGGCAAAATATGACCCCATTATGGCAGCTCACGTTTCTGCAGTGCAAAACAAGTCTAAACAAAGAATCAAACGATTAGAGCAACAAGGAAAGGCTCAAAGTAAAGGCCGTGGTGGACTTGTTACATACCTGAGTAAAACAACTATAAACATGTTAATCAAAATTATGAAGAATATGATACAAGAAAGAATTAGTCATGAAGTTTCTCAAGCAAAATATTATTCTATTCAGGTTGATTCAACACAAGATAATTCATCCATCGATCAGTTTAGCATTATTATTCGGTATGTGCTTAAAGGTATTATCTGTGAGCGACTACTTTCAGTTGTGCCAAGTAATGATGGTACAGGACAGGGACTTTTTGATCTATTGATTGAAACATTACAGCATCTTAAAATTGACCCCCAAAAATGTTTATCTGATAGCACAGATGGCGCTGCAAGCTACCATGGCCAGTATAATGGTTTACAAAGTAAAATTGCTGATGTGGCTGATCAACATGTTCATATATGGTGCTATGCACATGTCTTGAATTTGGTGATAACTGAAACAACAAAATGTTGTGTGCCTGCAGTTTCATTTTTCAATTTTCTCCAGAATATAGCAACTTTTGTGAAAGCATCATACAAGAGAATGAATGTATGGGTAGAAGTTGTTGGAAAACATCTAGGACAAGAAAAAATGAAACGATTAAAGCTTATTGGTGAGACCAGATGGTCAGGAAAATCCAATGCAGCAACAACTATATTTGGACGTTTTGATGATGCCGCTGCCAGTACTTTCGTAAATCTATTGACATGCTTATCAACGATACAAGATTCAGAAAAGTTTGATGCAAAAACAAAACATGAAGCAAATGTTTTACTTCAAAGTCTTCTAAAGTTTGAAACCATATTGACAGCATTTACTTACTTGTATATATTTCAAACTACAACGCCGTTATCAAGTTATCTACAGACAAGTGGTTTAGATATGTTTACTGCATGGAGTTTGGTAGATACAACAAAGTTGAAGGAACAGACAAGAACATTTGATAACGTTCACAGCAAGGCTTTGTAAATAAATGTAATGACAGGATTTCACAGATGAATATGGATGAAAATCAAACATTGGAAATTGATGCGTTGGAAACAGCATTGCCAGTTAAGAGGCAGAGGAAGAAGAAAAGAATGGCAGATGAGCTTATTGATGATGCAAGAAATTCCTCAGATTCTCTAGCTGATTTTCGAGTAAATGTGTTTAACCTAATAATGGATTGCATTGTCCAGTCACTAGAATCACGCTTTGTACAACACAAACAGTTGTATAAAGATGTGTCCTGCTTGGACCCAGCAAAGTTTAAAACTATTGCAGAGAAGGGCCTTGAAGATGAAGCATTGGAAGGCATTAATAAGCTGTTTCCACAAATCAGCAAAGATCAAGTAATATTGGAATTGTTTTCTTTTGTTTCAAACTTTGATGTATTAAAGCTATTGCTTAATGATGGTGAGAATATGGATTCCAGTTGCAACAATTGTAAAATTTGCAGCACTTGCCCATAGACTAAAAATTCTGGCATCCAACAGACTTCATGACAAGGCATATGATAACCTTTATGAACTTTATAAAGTCATCTGCACACTTACTCAAGTCCAATGTGAGAGGACATTTTCAAAGCTAAAGATCATAAAGACAAGGTTAAGAAATTCACTGACTGAGGAGAATTTGGAATCATACATGTTGCTATCCATTGAAAAGGAATTGTTAGATGAATTGGATGCAGAAGCAATTATTGGCAGATTCGCACAATCATCTAGCGAACACAAACGTTTGCTCTTAATATAGTGGACTGCATGCAATGCTCTATTGTGCGTTTGAACTATCTGTTAATGTGTAAATTGTGCAGGAAACTATTTAAAAATATCAACCAATTACTTAAAATTAAAAAAAAAATTCAATTATAACATTCTGTATTTACATTTGGTATCTACTGCCAGTAATATGTACAGTACATGTACACTGTAATTACTAAGAAATACACATTTTTTTCCACAAAAATTTTAATTGTACCTTTTTTCCATATGTATTTTTTGAAAATTTTATTTATTCGTTATGAAAATTAAATGATAACATTGTAGTTGTGGGTGGGTCCCCTTTGTCTCCTGGCAACCAATATTTTTAGACCCAGTCCGCCACTGTTTATGGGTGGTGGACAGACTTTGGGAAGTCAGGAGAAGACTAACTTGCGTTACTTTTGTATCATGGAGATCTTTGTTGTATATCATAGAGCTTCAATTTTAGCCGGTCACAGTATCATAAAGATCTATTTCATGGCATTTACAGGAAAAGAGTTCCACAATTTCATAAGGGAACAAAGTGGAGATATTGTTGGGACCAGTCTCGGGTGACGTTCCCCAAAAGCTTTTGGGCTGGAATCCTCCAGTTTGTTGGTCCCGCAGGCTGGGCACCCCCCCCCCCCCCCCCCCCCCCAACCCCACGCCCCCGCTGGTTTCCCATGGTGTGGGGCGGCTTCAGAGGGCATTCCCATTGACAGCAGCAGGAGCAGGAAATCCCACTGCCGGCGAAGAGCGATCCGTCTCCCACCACCGAGAATCACATGGCTGTGAGGCCAGTTTTCCGCCCGTGATCCGGACGAGAACTACTCAATTTGTCACAGTCTAGCTGGGATACCCCCAAATCTGGGTGAGGTTGGGGGTGGGGGGGGTGACTGGCTTCATGTCTTTGTTCAATCCACCTTCTCCTGGTAGTAACAAGATTTAATCTAACCAGGTTCCCGTTCCCTTGAATAACTTATCCAGACTCAATGGCTGTGTTTAAAGAGAGCCAATTTAACCAGACTTTCTTGGTTATAGTAGGGGAAATTTATTAATGACTAAAAAGGTAAGGAACAATGGTAAAACACAGACACCTATATTCATACGGATTAAACGTAAGAATTGAGTCCAATTTGGGCAGCAGGGTGGCGCAGTGGGTTAGCCCTGCAACCTCACGGCACCGGGGCCCCAGGTTCGATCCCTGCTCTGGGTCACTGTCCGTGTGGAGTTTGCGCATTCTCCCCGTGTTTGCGTGGGTTTCCCCCCCACAACCCAAAGATGTGCAGGCTAGGTGGATTGGCCACGCTAAATTGCCCCTTCATTGGAAAAAATTAATTGGGTACACTAAATTTTTTTTTTTTAAATTGAGTCCAATAGTAAGTAAATATAAATAACAATTTATCCGGAACGGTCCTTGAGTTGCGAGAAGTAGATGTTGACTTTTGTCACTGCTACAAGTTGATTTGTGGATATTTGCCTTCAGCAAGCGGTTCTTTGATTAAACTCTCCTTTCTGCAATGGCACTGCCTCTGGTGCTTTATCACACACCTTCAGTGGTGGCAATCCTCCAGCTACTTCTCAGCACAACACACACACCCATGCACTGACAGAGCAGCGGGACAGACACAGACATGCAGGCACAGTTTGGGGTAGGGGACCTGCGAAGAGCTGAAGAGGCTGCCAGGTATGACGGTGGGCTGGGAGGCGGGCCTTCCTTGGAGGTCTGGCCCCGTGCTCAAAATTTAAAAGCAATAACTAAAACACGAAACAGCCCTCATTCTTCAGCTCCATACATTCCCCCCTTGTCCCGCCCATGTCAACCGCTGCCATCCCATGCCCTTGGAAGGTAGCCCTTTCAAGGATCCTAATGCCCCCCCATGACAAGGTGTGCCCCTAAACAAATACTATAACCCCCATAAAAACCAGCATACAAACCTATGCCCCTCCACCCTTGGCTACCTATGCCTTCCATGCCAACTGAAACTGTTCTACCCACCTCTATGGACTTTTATAACCCAACAACAATTTAGTCCCCACTGGTGTCAAATTATGATCCACACAAACCACCCTTTGTGCTTTTCCAGGAGACACATCCGGAGTGAGACTCATCTAGAGTGGGATTGCAACTTGGTAATTTGGTGCAGTGAGGTAAATCAGGAAAGGTAAGTGGAAAATCTAATTCTGCTGTTTTTCAGTTAAAAGTGCAGTGTGTAGCTTAGTATCTGATTGGTTGAAGCTGCCCCCACCCTAATTGCTGAGAGGCAGTTATCTGTCAATCACCTGAGGCCTGTTTAGGGGCACATTGTATTCTTCTCTTTAAAGTTTAGGTATTTTTTGAGTCATCGAATAGCTGAGGTCTGTATAAAAGACAGACAGAGATGCACTCAGTAAGCTAGCGCTTTTCCAGGAGACACATCCGGAGTGAGATTCATCTAGAGTGGGATTGCAACTTGGTAATTTGGTGCAGTGAGGTAAATCAGGAAAGGTAAGTGGAAAATCTAATTCTGTTGTTTTTCAGTTAAAAGTGCAGTGTATAGCTTAGTGTCTGATTGGTTGAAGATGCCCCCACCCTAATTGCTGAGAGGCAGTTATCTGTCAATCACCTGAGGCCTGTTTAGGGGCACATTGTATTCTTCTCTTTGAAGTTTAGGTATTTTTTGAGTCATCGATTAGCTGAGGTCTGTATAAAAGACAGACAGAGAGCGCACTCAGTAAGCTAGCGCTTTTCCAGGAGACACATCCGGAGTGAGACTCACCTAGAGTGGGATTGCAACTTGGTAATTTGGTGCAGTGAGGTAATTCGGCGCAGAGTGTGAGGAGGTTCTTTTTCAGAGGTGCTTTTTAACCCTGGAAAGTGACTGGTAAGTAGTTTTTCTTTTCATTCTTTTCATTGTCTAATTTATTTATTTTTATTTTGAAATTGTTATTGTATAAGTTTACCTAAGGTTTAAGACATGGCAGGAGATCCCAGACCCGTGTCATGCTCCTCGTGTGCGATGTGGGAGCTCAGGGACATGTTCACTGTCCCTGGCTCTTTCACATGCAAGAAGTGTGTTCAGTTGCAGCTCTTGTTAGACCGCTTGACGACTCTGGAGCTGCGGATGGACTCACTTTGGAGCATCCACGATGCTGAGGAGGTCGTGAATAGCACGTTTAGCGAGTTGGTCACACCGCAGGTGAAAATTAATGAGGAAGATAGAAAATGGGTGACCAAAAGAAAGAGCACGAGTAGGAAGGCAGTGCAGGTGTCCCCTGCGGTGATCTCCCTGCAAAACAGATATACCGCTTTGGATACTGTTGAGGGAGATGGCTCACCAGGGGAAGGCAGCAGAGGCCAGGTTCATGGCACCGTGGCTGGCTCTGCTGCACAGCAGGGCAGGAAGAAAAATGGCAGGGCTATAGTGATAGGGGACTCGATCGTAAGGGGAATAGACAGGCGGTTCTGTGGACGCAATCGAGACTCCAGGATGGTATGTTGCCTCCCTGGTGCAAGGGTCAAGGATGTCTTGGAGCGGCTGCAGGACATTCTGGGGGGGGGGGGGGGGGGGGAGGGTGAACAGCCAGCTGTCGTGGTGCAAATAAGCACCAACGATATAGGTAAAAAACGGGATGAGGTCCTACAAGCGGAATTCAGGGAGTTAGGAGTTAAACTAAAAAGTAGGACCTCAAAGGTAGTAATCCCAGGATTGCTACCAGTGCCACGAGCTAGTCAGAGTAGGAATGTCAGGATAGATAGGATGAACGCGTGGCTCGAGAGATGGTGCAAGAGGGAGGGATTCAAATTCCTGGGGCATTGGGACCGGTTCTGGGGGAGGTGGGACCAGTACAAACCGGACGGTCTGCACCTGGGCAGGACTGGAACCGATGTCCTATGTGTTTTCTAGAGCTGTTGGGGAGGGTTTAAACTAATGTGGCAGGGGGATGGGAACCAATGCAGGAAGTTGGAAGGTAGTAAAACAGGGACAGAAGAAAAAGGAAGTAAGGGGAAAAGTGTAAGGCAGAGAAGACATAGTCAAAAATCTAAAAGGGCGACAGTACAAGGTACAGTGAGTGAAGGGAGCTCAGTGAATAGGCTCAGTAATACTACAAGGAATAAAACTGGAGATGTTAAGATTCAAAACAGAGGTAAAAAAAACAACATAAGTGTACTTTACCTGAATGCTCGTAGTATTCGGAATAAAGTAAATGAGTTGATGGCACAAATCATCGTTAATGACTATGATTTAGTGGCCATTACTGAAACATGGTTAAAGGATGGTCACGACTGGGAGTTAAATAGCCGAGGGTATCAAACTATTCGGAAGGACAGAGTGGATGGTAAGGGAGGTGGTGTTGCTCTGTTATTTAAGGATGACATCCGGGCAATATTAAGGGATGACATCGGTGCTGTGGAGGATAAGGTTGAATCCATTTGGGTGGAAATCAGGAATAGTAAGGCGAAAAAGTCACTGATAGGAGTAGTCTATCGGCCACCAAATAGTAACGTTATGGTGGGGCAGGCAATAAACAAAGAAATAACTGATGCATGTAGAAATGGTACAGCAGTTATCATGGGGGATTTTAATCTACATGTCGATTGGTTTAACCAAGTCGGTCAAGGCAACCTTGAGGAGGAGTTTATAGAATGTATCCGCGATAGTTTCCTAGAACAGTATGTAATGGAACCTACGAGGGAGCAAGCGGTCCTAGATCTTGTCCTATGTAATGAGACAGGATTGATTCATGATCTCATAGTTAGGGATCCTCTCGGAAGGAGCGATCACAATATGGTGGAATTTAAAATACAGATGGAGGGTGAGAAAGTAAACTCAAATACTAGTGTTTTGTGTTTAAACAAAGGCGATTACAAGGGGATGAGAGAAGAACTAGCTAAGGTAGACTGGGAGCTAAGACTTTATGGTGGAACAGTTGAGGAACAGTGGAGAACCTTCCAAACGATTTTTCACAGTGCTCAGCAAAGGTTTATACCAACAAAAAGGAAGGACGGTAGAAAGAGGGAAAATCGACCGTGGATATCTAAGGAAATAAGGGAGAGTATCAAATTGAAGGAAAAAGCATATAAAGTGGCAAAGATTGCTGGGAGATTAGAGGACTGGGAAATCTTTAGGGGGCAACAGAAAGCTACTAAAAAAGCTATAAAGAAGAGTAAGATAGAGTATGAGAGTAAACTTGCTCAGAATATAAAAACAGACAGTAAAAGTTTTTACAAATATATAAAACAAAAAAGAGTGGCTAAGGTAAATATTGGTCCTTTAGAGGATGAGATGGGAGTTTTAATAATGGGAAATGAGGAAATGGCTGAGGAACTGAACAGGTTTTTTGGGTCGGACTTCACAGTGGAAGACACAAATAACATGCCAGCGACTGATAGAAATGAGGCTATGACAGGTGAGGACCTTGAGAGGATTGTTATCACTAAGGAGGTAGTGATGGGCAAGCTAATGGGGCTAAAGGTAGACAAGTCTCCTGGCCCTGATGGAATGCATCCCAGAGTGCTAAAAGAGATGGCTAGGGAAATTGCAGATGCACTAGTGATAATTTACCGAAATTCACTATACTCTGGGGTGGTCCCGGTGGATTGGAAATTAGCAAACGTGACACCACTGTTTAAAAAAGGAGGTAGGCAGAAAGCAGGAAATTACCTCCACACCTGGAGTATTGTGTTCAGTTTTGGTCTCCTTACTTGAGAAAGGACGTACTGGCACTGGAGGGTGTGCAGAGGAGATTCACTAGGCTAATTCCAGAGCTGAAGGGGTTGGATTATGAGGAGAGGTTGAGTAAACTGGGACTGTACTCGTTGGAATTTAGAAGGATGAGGGGGGATCTTATAGAAACATTTACAATTATGAAGGGAATAGATAAGATAGATGCGGGCAGGTTGTTTCCACTGGCGGGTGAAAGCAGAACTAGGGGACATAGCCTCAAAATAAGGGGAAGTACATTTAGGACTGAGTTTAGGAGGAACTTCTTTACCCAAAGGGTTGTGAATCTATGGAATTCCTTGCCCAGTGAAGCAGTTGAGGCTCCTTCATTACATGTTTTTAAGGTAAAGATAGATAGTTTTTTGAAGAATAAAGGGATTAAGGGTTATGGTGTTCGGGCCGGAAAGTGGAGCTGAGTCCACAAAATATCAGCCATGATCTCATTGAATGGCGGAGCAGGCTCGATGGGCCAGATGGCCTATTCCTGCTCTTAGTTCTTATGTTCTTATGTTGTTATTATGTTCTTACACCAGAAAGAGAACGTGCTCTATTTGAGTGCTGGGCCCGCACCTTCTCTTTCTATGAAGCTCTTAGAACAAAGAGAGAGCTTCTTTAAATAAAATGCAGTTAGAAAGAACAGCTGCTCAAAATAGGCAGTGTTTCAGAGTTAATGGACTCCTGAACAGCGATATAAATAAACAATGGTAAACCTTCCTTTGAAATTGCCTGGACCTGCCAGTCCAGAGGCTTTTCAAAGACAATGGCCCTTGAAATTGAATGTAAACAATATAGTTCAAAGCTTTTAGACTTCTATTGCTTGGAGCGAGGCTTGCAGAAAGGGCAATGAAATTGACTGCAGTAAAACCACTTCAATGGTTTCAACCACTTTAAAAGTAAGACTTTTACCTTAATCTCACTGATCTTTGAACCTGGCATTCAGGCACACTGTTTAAAGGTGTTAAGGGTACAGGTGGGAAGATTTCACTTTCTTCTCACATATCTTTCTTATTGACAAGCTGAAAAACAGTTACAGGGATTAAAGGTTGCAGATGGGAAAACAAGCCAAATGACCCCATCCAGGGACAGACCCCGGCTTGAGCATTCCAGGCTACCCCAAGTCCATCCTGAACCATACCTCCTCTGAAGGACCCCCTCAGCACCCTGGAGGCAAGTGTTAGGAGGGCACCTCACCCCTTTCACCCCTTCGATACCAAGGCGGCAGGTTGGCACTGCAAAGGGATGGGATCTGAGAGTGGGACTGAGGGTGGTGTGGAGTGGAGTGGGCTGAGGGGGGTACTGAGGGGGGGAGCTAAGGTGGGTGGGGGGGGCGAATGACGGGGGACTTGCCTGCGATTGTGAGGGGTAGGCCTTTCTAGCGAATCGGAGGTTTTCTGCAACTTTATTCTGAGATCTGGGTGCCCTTTCAAAAAGCAGTCGGTGCTTGCTATTATTTCTGTCAGGAACCTCAGTCTGTCGTGTTGCCCTTTTCGCTGATGGATTCATTAAACATCATTGATTTGTCGTGAACTTCAATCTGTTCCTCACTATTCAAACTGTAAAGAATGAGAGATGATCTTATTCTAATGTATGAGATTCTGATAGGGCGGACAGGGTAGATGGTGGGAGAATATTGCCCCTCCTGGAGCAATCCTGAACCACGAGGTGCAGTTTCAAAACATGGAATCCCCCATTTAAGAGAGAGATGAGGAAGAATTAGTTTCTCTCAGAGGGTTGGCCGCTCCAGAGGCTGTATAATTGAGTCCCATTGAGCCAGTGGCATTCTGGCACAGTGATTAGCACTGCTGCCTCCAGCACCAGGAATCCAGGTTCAATTCTGGCCTTGTCCGTGTGGAGTTTGCACATTCTCTCCATATCTGAGTGGACTTCCTCTGGGTGCTCCAGTTTCCTCCCACAATCCAAAGATCTCCAAGTTAGGTGAATCGGCCACGTTAAGATGCCCCTTGGTGTCCAAAGGTTAGGTGTAGTTACGGGGATAGGCGGAGGGGGTGGGCCTAAGGAGGGTGCTCTTTCAGAGGTCGGTACAGACTCAATGGGCCAAATGGCTTCATTCTGCACTGTAGGGATTCTATGATTCTCTGATTTTCAAGATGGAGTTAAAGAGATTTGTGATATACAAGGTTGTCAAGGGCTATGAGAGACGGAAAGACAGGGCCATGGAGTTGAGCCCACAATCACGTCAGCCTTAATTGCATTGAATTGTGGAGCGGTCTTGATGGGCTAACTATCCAACTATTAGTTATATTCTTACTTAACAACATCGCTGGCATTGAAAACAGATTACACAGGCAGCTCAATGCAAAGAAGTTGTTGCTTTTTATTAAAATCTTTCAGATGTTTTAGTTCTGGTATTTTTGATACTCCTTTGATTCCATACACATCTGCCAATTTGTATTTTGCTTTCTGGACATTGATTTAAATGTGAATTATATTTCCTACTTTTTACATCCTGCATTGCTGTCTGTGACAATTCTTCAATCAGATTGGATGATCAGGTTGCCTGTTGCCTGCCCTGTTTCTGGATGCCATACATCCCCTGTAGAAAGTTGAAACTGACTTTGGGAAACAGGAAATTAGTGTTCTAGAACTGATCAAATCCACGTGAATAACTTTTATTAAGGACACAGACAAAACTGTCCCATTGTTACTGACCTGAAATTATGGGCTATTGTTTCTCAGAACCTTGGGAAACGTTAGCCATTTTAGAATATGCGGAGCAGGGTCACTAAAGTTCAATCTGAAATGGACATAGATCCAACATCTGAAACAACGGGGACTTGTATTTGGATTATTCTGAGACATAAATAGACCAGAATGAGACTTCATCAGGCCATGTCCAAACCCCTGTAAATATTATTCAACAGTGACTTTGTATTTGAAATGAGTTGATCCTCTCACAGGACAATTCAAATGTAAAATTAATTCAACCTCTACCCACACACAGATATCACAGGATAAAGAACATGAAACAGGAAAACTGGGAGTGCGAATTTCATAATTATATTTTATTGAGCATTTTTAATAACTATTATAAATGAAGTGATTCAAAAGGACAGAAAAGGATGCTGTGTGATGTTAGGATCACATTTACATCAAATCGGGTTTCACTGCAGAGTTCATCCACCTTCAGCAGAAATGTGTGTGTCTCTGGAGTGAATCATTGCACCAAGAATATATCACAGCTAAAAGTCAGAATCAGGAAAGAGCTGAGTAAAAGGGTTTCACAATGAGAGAGGGAATAGAATTAGACCGAATTAATATTCTCATTTCCAATCCAGAACCTGTTCTTAACCTGTTCCTTTAGAAGCCCACCCTGACAAGGCATTTCTTGAGTTCTTACTTCTATCTTCATTGCTTTTCAGCTGTGACGCGGTAAATGTGCTGCTGTGCACAAACCACAGCCAAGTAGCCAATGGTACGCCTTTGTTTATAGCCATTCTGGAGATGGTGACTTGCTCAATTATACTGTCCAGCTGCACTGGGGAACTATGTGACGGCTCCAAATGCAAATCGGGGTGTGCTTTTAACGAGAACAGGAATAAAGAACTTAGACAGCCTGAGCCAAGCCCACGCGGTTGTTCCCATGGTCGAAAATGGTGTAATATTCTCCAATGAACACGTCTCCCAGAATCCAAAGGCCTCCACCACCTCCACCAAATCCACTGGAGCAGCTCACTTGGCCATTGTAAGAGCTCTGTAAGGAAAAGGAGAACAAGTAAAATTAACAAATATTCCATTGCAGCTGATGACATTTTGAATGTATTCTCGCAGCCTATTGCTGTCCAATATCATACCTTCAATGTATAGGCTTGGGCGGGAAGAGGGAAGTCCATTCCATTGATTGTGAAGACCACATCGGGCATGCTGTTCACCTTGTTACAGTCTATTGAGTACTGTGGGTAAATAGAAACAGTGTTTAGTCACTGTGTCAGTATATGGATTGACAATAAATCATTTGCGGTGCAATGCCATTACAAACTGACCATAACTCAACTTAATAGGAGGTGACATTCAAATACAGAAGCTGGTTAAATAAAGTGGTTGAAGGGAAGCCTTGGAATTCCCCAGATTTTATTTAATTTCCATTTAGGAACCTCACCTCAAAACATTTCTGAACATCAGTATCACCTCACTGGTAAAACAATTACAGGATTATGCACTAATTCGTCTGACACTGTGTTCTATTTCAGCACAAATATTTGCCCTTCAATGAGAAGGTTCCAAAATGGAAAGACTCTTCACCTTAATTTTGTTACAAGTGGTGATTCATTTCCAGAAATTTCTGGGGCTGGGCGTCCAGGCTGGAGTGACTGCCTGACATTTGTGGAATTGAATTGAACACCACTCCGTGCTCTCACTCACACCCTCCACCTCTCCTTTCCTTACCCCCCACCACCCACCCATCCAGCAAGAGGCTGAGGGCATTTTGATGGAGAAAATTAGGTGTCGCAATTTGCAAGATTTTTACAATTGGATCTATTTGTACTTTGTAACAATTTAAATGGTCGGCGACCAGCTGCATTAACAATCACTCATCAGTGCACAGTCAGACATTCCGACGCCGCAGCCATCAATGAAACAGGGGTTTACCATGCCATAGTAACCTTCGGTTGCTCCAATGCGGTTCTGAATGGTGTCAATGGCTGAGGTTGAGCCAACGAGAAGAGAAGTGCCAGTATCAACAATGGCAGCACACCCTCCATCGCAGGCCACAACCTGACCATTGATGGTCACTCTGAGGAAGAAAAATACACAAAGAGTAAGTCAAAGACCTGAAACTGCCTCACATTTAAGGCAATTGAACAAATAATACAAAGTTGAATTTCCTCGTTCGCTGAGACATTAATTATATTTTCCAACATTGCTGATGTGGCCGAGAATTAAAAATTAGTCTCAGTGTTTTCTTCTTTCTTTGCTTTCAGTTCATGGTCAGAATTCTCCATTTGGGAGACGATTTGGCTGGATTCTCTGATTTTGAGGCTACGTTCCCATGCTCGCGTGGGAACGGTGGCGTTTTACGACAGAAGAAATGGCGTAAAACGGCCACCGATCCTCCGTTTGGCTGGGGGCGAGCATCAAGGCAGCGTAGAGCATCCAGCTCTAGCTGCCAATACGGCCCGGAGAATTGCCGGATCCGTGGTCGCAAATGCGCAGGGCGCCGGCCTGCAGCACTGCGCTGCGCAACATGGCACCGGCTGCGCACTGACCCGGCCTGCCAAATAGTGGGCCCCCTTTGACCAGTTCGCGTGCCCCGGATCACCCCCCAAAGTGCCCCCAGCCCCTGATGACGTCCCCCTCCTGCCCGCGGATCAGCGCTCGCCGACTGTGGCGGCGCTGGACCTATTTCACAGCCGCCACGCCGAGTTCCCAACGGATGAGACGATGAGAGACACACACCCTCGGGAACTCGGCCAGTAGGGGGCGCAGCATCGGGGGGGGGGGGCCTCAGGAAATGTCCTGAGGCCATCGATACGTTGCGCGGCGTTCTCAGAGAGTTTGCCGCTTTGGAGGGGGCGGAGCATCATGAATGTGGCTCCGCCCCCGTTTTGGTCGTAAACCTTGAGCGGAGAATTGAGCCCGATGTGTTGCCAGAGCGACTGAATACTGTGCAATTTGCCGTTCCGTTGGGGGAGTAATTTGGTGAACGAATCATGACACGCAAATGGGCCCGCACTCTGCCGGCGCGAATTAAGCACAAAATGGGGGTGTTTAAATCACATCCTGCAGCAAGGAAGGCCAGAGCCGGACCATTCCCGATCCTGAGGGGGTCACCATAGTCCACGGAATTGACACTAAGTCACTCCCCGCTACTGCCGCTGGTCCGGGACCCCACCACCCAGCAAGCCTGACAGTCTTTGAGGGTTTTCACTGCTTATTTAGCCTCCCGCTCCCCCTTCGTAACCATGGCACCCAGTCCCCTCTTGTAAATACTTGCACTAACTCATGCCCATGGCAATTCTGCCCAAGAGGGGCAGAACATCGCGAAGGGAGGAACATGAAGTGTGCCAAGCCGTTAATCATATAGAAGTCCATGCAAATGACCATTTTACATGGATCTGCCAGTGCGGGGCACAAACTTTGATATAGCCGCCTGCGAGGGACCAGAGCATGGTGTCGGAATCGATGGCGGGCACAAAGCTAGTCTTTGATAACCCGCGATCCTCAGGCCATGGAGATTCTCGATACCAGCGATGTGAAGCATAGAATCCAGGCCCATATGTTTCAATATAGTTTGGTAAAATCATTATCTTGGACTTCAGTGGAGAAGCAGAAAATATCCATCCCAATTGTAGATGAGGGTAATCACTTACCGGTCAATGTTGATTTGCCAGTAGGCCTCACGTGTGACAGGGACCCAGTGAATTTGTCCTGTGTAGTGGCTCGAGTCAATACCGCCAAATAGAATTTCACTTCCGGACTGACCGTTCTCTCTGTGAAACACAAGAGAATCATTAAAAAGCTCAGCAATTGACAGTTTTCCGGTTTAGTGGTTTTATACCAAGTGATGTGACTGCCTGTTGGATATTGTAAAATAATTAATTTTCCAAGTAATAACAAAAGACACCGATTGAACCATGGCCATAAATACCAAACTCTGTTTTCTTTCCACTTAAGGAGCAATTTAGGCTGTCCAATCCACCTACCCTGCACCCCTGGCTGTCGGGGTGAGACCCACGCCATCACGGGGAGAACGCGCAAACTCCACATGGACAGTGAGCCAGGGCCAGGATCAAACGCAGGTCCAGGGCGCTGGGAGGTAGCAGTGCTAAACACTGCTCCACCGTGCTGCGTCTCCGTTGCCAAAAATACTAATGATAAATTCAAGATAATAAATTTAAACTCAGCAACTTGCCTTTTAAATGGAATATGCAGAACATAGTCTGACTTTCTTTATCGGTTTGAATTCTGAATTTGGTTGATTTTACCACTCAACAGATTCAAGGTTTAGAACCAAATCACTTTGAGAGAAAGCACTAGGATTGATCTAATGTCTTTCGAATCCTCAGGATGGCCTTATGTTCTTCTCAACCAATTCACACTTTTGAACTGTATTTAACATTGCCGTGCCGGCAAATGTGGCTGGCCATCTGTACAGAGCAGGATCCCAGAGATACGCTGACGGAGCTCAGTGGAAAGGTACCATGGATTTCATTTTCCTTCCTGATTCCCGTATCCATCGTCTCCCTGGACAATCTAAACCGTGTCTATGTCAGTGTTCAGTGAACGATGGAGCATCTGCTCCTCTGGGGTAGAGAATGCCACAGATTCAAAATGCCCTGAGTAAAGGGTTTGAAGGATGGAGAGTGATCGCCGCTCACCGTCCTGAGATTCAGCATCTAACCTGCAAACGTCAACTCTCGAACTCGCACTGGCATTTAACGCTCACTTGAGCGCTGATTGGCAGTGGGCGGGACTTGTCCACACTTAGAAGGAAGTCCCACCCGTCAGAGGTTTTAGCCAGGCACAGCGCCGCAGTGGACAGAAGAGGTATTTCAGCGCCCTGCCTGACACTGAGTGCCAAAACTATTGCAAAGTCAGTTCCAGGATCCTGGGGTTGGGAGGGTAGTGGACACCCTCGAGGCTCAAGAGGGACGTGATCGCAGTGTCATGGGGTAGCCAGGGGGATAAGGTATCCTGAAGTTCTAAATTCCTGGGTGGGAGTTAACCCCCTCCCCTCCCCCCCCCCCCCTTCCCCCCCCTGCCCCCTCACCCACCTGAGATGGGGAAAGGTTTTATGGTCACGTTCCCATCCAGTCACACCCGCTTCCGCCAGACTAAAAATTGAGGCTGGGCGGAAAAGGTAGCTTTGGTGGCCATTAAGTAGGTTTGGGTGGATGGGTTCCCGAGGGAGAAACCCATCCATCCAATATTACAATCCTGCCCCACTCCCACCTCCCCCATGCCTCAGAACACACCTTGGGGGGGGGGTGAGCGTAAAATTCTGCATCAGTGATTGGCTGAGACTGTGTAACCCTGCGTTCCAAATTGCACAGCCAAAAAAAAACCTCTCAGGTTCTATCCCATTGAACCCCTTCAGAATCCTGAATGTGTTTCATGCCTTGGAGATACGCACAGATGGCACACCATTGTTAATGTGTTGAGGATTTGGTTTATTTACAATGCTTGATGAATGCAGTCCAGTTTCTCTCTCTTCAAGTGACCTCACCTATCCAGTGAACCTTTGATCTACTGCCTCCCATAAAAGTACACGTGTCCTTAGATATGGGGACCAACACTGCACACGATACAAAGAACAAAGAACAAAGAAAAATTACAGCACAGGAACAGGCCCTTCGGCCCTCCAAGCCTGCGCCGATCCAGATCCTCTATCTAAAACTGTCGCCTATTTTCTAAGGATCTGTATCCCTCTGCTCCCTGCCCATTCATGTATCTGTCTAGATACATCTTAAATGACGCTATCGTGCCCGCCTCTACTATCTCCACCGGCAATGCGTTCCAGGCACCCACCACCCTCTGCTTAAAGAACTTTCCATGCATATCTCCATTAAACTTTTCCCCTCTCTCCCTGAACTCGTGACCCCTAGTAATTGAGTCCCCCGCTCTGGGAAAAAGCTTCTTGCTGTCCACCCTGTCTATACCTCTCATGATTTTGTAGATCTCAATGAGGTCCCCCCTCAACCTCCGCCTTTCTAATGAAAATAATCCATGATACCATGGGGACAGTGCCACACTTAAGTATTGGCTGACACAACGGGCTCAATTTTCACATTAGAATTTCCCACAAATTTCTGACTGAAAGACAAGTCTGTGAACAACGAAGGCAAGGTGATGTTTCGCGTGAAAATAAAATAAGCAGTTATGCTACACGTAGGGAAATGAGGTACAGAAAATATGTTTACCTCGATAGGTAGACGGAGAAGAGATGCTGATCCACCAGGTGTTGAGCCAGCATGTTATGAAATACGGTGGTGGCCCCCGATGCTGCAAGAGATTGATAGCCCATGCCGAGAATTCCATCAAATTTCACATAGCCAAAGAAACCACCAGGTTCACTTGTGGCCAGGCCAAATTCCTGATTCCGGATCGCCATGTTTGCAATCTAGGAACGAGTAACGAATCATGAGGAATTAAGCAGAACGTTGTCCTGTGAATTGCAACTTCCCCATAAATTAGGTTTTCCCACACAGTCAATTGTGAGCACCAATGGGATAGATGGCCAATTAAATGGTTTCTTCAGCAATCCTGGTTCATGAATACATTTTGGAAAAGTAATGGAAAGAAGACATGCCTTCTTCATTGAATAGTACCCTGGGATAATTTTCCCCTCCCCCCACCCCGGTATTATTCCCTCCCTCCCTGACGGGGCACCGATAACACCAGGAACGGGATTCTCCGGTCGCCGATGCCGAAATTGCATTCGACGACCGGCCAGAGATTCCCTGTTTACGGCAAAATCGGGGGCGGTGCCACTTTGGCGATGCTCCGGCCCCAGCCCCCGAAGCGGTGTCCTCTAGGAGTACGCTGCACGCTGTATCGATGACTTCAGGACATTGCCTGAGGCCCTCCACCCATTGCTCCGCCCCCGACCGGCCGAGTTCCCGACGGCGTGGCTCTCTCATGGTCCCACCCATCAGGAACTCAGCTTGGCGGCTGCGGACTCAGTCCAGCGCCGCCACAGGCGGGCAGGGGGCGGGGGGGGGGGGGGGTGGGGGGAGACGATCCACAGGTAGGAGGGACTTTGGCAGGGGCTGGGGGGTTGGTCAAGGGCGTGGGAGCCAGCCAAAGTGGGCGGCACTATTTCGCAGGCCGGGTCCACGGGCTGCCAACATTATGTTGCACGACACGGCCGCTGCCGGCTGCCACCGTGCAAAGGCACGGCCACAGACCCGGAAATTCACCGGTGCCGTATCGGCAGCCAGAGCCCGGGGCTCTACACTACTCGGCTGCTAGCCCCCAGCCAAATGGCGGAACGGTGGCCATTTTGCACTGAATTTCCAGGCGTAAAACACCACGGTTCCCACGCCTGCGTCAGAACGTAGCCTCATAATCAGAGAATTCAACCCCGTGGCACTTTCAATCTGGATTATCTGCACAAGTGGGTTTGAACTCACAGCCTCGGACACAGAGTGACACCACTGAGCTCAGGCAGACAACTAATAGAGATAATATCCCACATTCAACACAAATACACACAAGGTTGTGAGTCGATTTGAATGGCTGAATGAAGGGAGCATTTTCAACAAATATTTTTATCTTTAGCGAGAAGATTAAACCTCAGACATCAATTATCACTGTTATGTGATTGACCTTATTTGATGAAGGTTACAGTCTACTTACTCTGACAGTGTCATATCCCAGTATTCCATTCATGGCACCTGTACCATACTGGATAGATACACGCTGGTTGTGTGTAGAATATGTTGAAGACCTATTGGGGTAGAATCGTCGATGCTTCGCTGCAAAGGAGCATTCATTTCATGAAGATAATGTAGGAATATTCAGAAAAAATAATCTATTACTTCACATTTAAATGCTATCCACTTTAACAAGAATCTCAACCCATTTTCTTTAGCCTCCTACAATGTTACTAGTTTCCTTTTGCTTGGAGGGAGCTCCTGAGAATATGATGACGATCAGAAAGCTGTGCACATGTTTGAGGTGGAGCTCTGAGCTGGACATATGTGTGTATGTGTGTGTGTGTACATGTGTGTGTGTGTGTGTGTGACCATGTGCGTGCGTGTGTCTCCATGTGTGTGTGCGTACATGTGTGTGTATCCATGTGTGTGTGTGTGTGTGTGTGGCCATGTGTGTGTGTGTGTGTGTGTGTCCATGTGCGTGTGTGTGTGTGTCTGCCATTGGAGGACCCGGAAGACCAGCTAGTGGGAATGGCCGGAACATTCAGCCCTGTGACTCTAGGACAGGGTTAAGGGGAATGGACCTTCTCTGTAAACTTGTGATTTGTTCAGTTTACTGATGAAGCTGAATGATCACTAACTATCTTTCTAAATTCTTCCAGGTTTCCAATCTGCTCAAGGTCTCCACTCTCCGTTATCTTTGCCTGGTGTAACCATCCTATCCAGGAGTGTGAACTGGATATTATTTTACACTGATGCCTCATTTTCTTTTAGGGTAAATTCATCCTAAGATTTACCCAGATCCAGAGGAAGACAAAGAACCGCAGCAAAAAGATCTGAGAAATCAAAGCTCAGATTCAATTCTCTCCAAGCTCAGAGATAAAAAAGCGAAATTCTACTTTCATCCAATCTTACAGAACTCACTTTTCAACTGTTATTATTCTAGGAATATAACTCCCTCCCTATTCCTGCCATTAGCGAGAAGAAATGTCACAGAGGGAAGCATGTTGAAGAGCAGGGTAATGTATACTTACTGCAGGATGCTGCATTGCAGTAAATTGATGGGACCCAAAGGTTGGATGAGCCAGTGTCAAAGATAACAGTGAAACTCTGTGGTGGGTTCCCAATGCTGATTGTTCCATAATATGACAGCTGTCAGCAAAAATGAAAAGACAAAAATACATCAACTGGAAATGTATCAGCACATCAGGTGTTATTAGGCTCAGATTCCTCAAGATCCATTGGAAAATCTCAAACTCCCTAACCCTCCTTTTCCAATCACGTGATATGGAAACAGAAGAATACAGCTATTCAAATGGAAGAGAGATAATGATTGGGAATAATTGAGCGCTCTGTTTGTATGTATTATACTGAATAATATATCTCATGGTTCAGATGATGTTACGCTGCCGTACATTCATTGGCTCTTTCGATTTCAGGTTTCATCTCAACTCCAACTGGTGCTAACAGCATTGCCAGCGTTGTCACAACTCCACCCATAAGCCTTGCTCATGAAAATGAAATGAAAATCGCTTATTGTCACGAGTAGGCTTCAATGAAGTTAATGTGAAAAGCCCCTAGTCGCCACATTCCGGCGCCTGTCCGGGGAGGCTGGTATGGGAATCGAACTGTGCTGTTGGCCTGCTTGGCCTGCTTTAAAAGCCAGCGATTTAGCCGAGTGAGCTTATTCAGGTTACCCAGAAATATTGGCCCCCTGTAAGCCATAACCATTTATGAGGCAGGCAGCTGGATCGAGTGGAAATCACCAGGAACATCCCACGATGAATCAGAACATTCAACTGCTGGTCTAAACCATTCACTGATGTCATCACCAGTTTTTCATAGAATCAAAGAATGGTTGCAGCACAGAGGAGGCCATTCGGCCCACCCTGCCCTCCTGGCTCTCTGCAACAGCAACCCAGCTGGTCCAACATCACCCGAGCCCTGAAAATATGTTCTTGTCCGATAATTGCCCAACTTTCTTTTCGAAGTTGCAATTGGCTCAGAAATCTCCACCCTTTCCGTCAGGACATTCCTGATCCTAACCACTTGCTGTGTGCAAATGGTTTTCCTGCAGGTTACGATCGGCTCTTTTGCCAATGACCTGTAGTTAGTGACCACTCGTCCTTCAAAATTCCGCTGATGGGAGCAGCTTTTCTTTATCTACTCTGCCCAGGCCCCTCAAGATTTGGAAACCCGCTCTCAATTATGCTCTTCAACTTCTCTTTCTAAAATGTGCTGCTCAGAATTTGACACAAGCTCCAGTTGATGCCGTAACAGTATTTTGTAAAGATTCATTATAATTCCCTTGCCTTATCCTTTATGCCCCTATTTATAAAGTCCAGGGTCCTGAATGTCCTTTTAACCACTTTCTCAACCTGCCCTGCCACCTCCAACAATCTTTGGGTACATAAACCCGGACCCATTTGCTCCTGAACCCCTTTTATAATTGTCCCCTTTATTTTATATTGCATCTTCTTGTCCTTCCAACCAAAATGAATCACTTTACACCTCTTTGCAATAAATTTGAACTGGTAGGTGTTCCCTCAGACACCAACCTCACTATGTCCCCTTGATGTTTCTCACTGATATCCTCACAGTTTGCAATACTTCCAAATTTTGTATCACCTGCAGATATTGAATTTTTCTCTGCCACACCCAAGTCATTAAACTAGATCAAGAAAAGCCATGGAGCTAAAACCGACTCATGGTGTAAACACCCATACACTCTCCTTCACTCTGAGAATGACCATTGGCCAGTGCTCCCTGTTACCAGTCAGTCAGCCATCATTGTATCCTTGCTGCCACTGACCCTTTTATTCCACGGGCTTCAACTTTGCTGACAATCTTATAACGTGACGTTTTAGCAAATGCCTTTTGGAAGTCCATGAACACCGCATCAACCATGTTACCCTGGTCAACCCGCACAGCTACCTCAGCAAACAATGTCATCAAATTTATTTCACATGATTTCTGTTGAACAATTCCAAGCCAACTTTCTTTACTTACTACACATTTGTCCAAGTGACTCTCAGCGCCCATCAACAGCCCAAGTTAGAACATCTGAAACCCATCCACAGTCACTAGCTGTGTAAGTTATCGCAGGTTAAAGATCGACAACATATGGTACACTTGCACAGTTTTCCATGTGAATGGAATTGTTATCCTTCTCTAACAATTGGCTCTGGAATTACATGAAATATAAGCGGATGGTTCAATGAAGGTGAGTTAAGATGTAGTTTTCCCTTTTGGTTTGGAAAACTGACAGGTTACTTACATCCAGGTAGTTTATCATCGGTTCATTTGTAGCCAGGGATAAGGGTCCTTCAAACTTTGAGCTGGGATCATGTGGGTGATTCTTCAGGAAGTCTTCCAGCAAGCCTTTCTCCCGCAGAACATCCCGAGCAGATTTGCCCTTAAACAAGGGCATTCTGCAGAGAAATAAAGTAAGTTAGACGCTTCATAAGCTTTTACTATTGCTTGATGACAAATGATTTTTTTCCCTCTCTCGCCCTGTGATGATTTCCTACCTGAACAGACATTCAGAGAGCTGAATGCAAGCGAGGGTGATGATCAGCCACTTCATCTTGCCAGTTGGGTTGGTTCAGAGACTCTTCAGAACCTAAAGTTTTGGGGTCTGAGCTGCAGCATTTATAGCCACTCTGACCAAACCATTCCATTGGAAATTTTAATGTACTTGAGATTAGTTTATCTCAAGTGTAATCTCGTTAATTAAGGACAATCTTCAATTGACGTAGTCAGTAATTGAGAGCATTTGGATTGTAACAAATAATGTTAAGTGTTGTATAATTAAAACCTTGTGACTGATAAAACAATCATAAATATACATGCAAATTGGGCAAAAAAACAATCATATCAGAATCACAAAATATCAATGTCACAAGTGCGCCAGAGAATAAGTTAACAGGTTTCGTGCCAGTATAGCATTTAACTTTGGAGGTTGGAGCCTGTCCGATGGTGAATTTCCTGGAGGTTACTTCGTTCTTATACTTTAATTGAGGGTCTTAATTGACATCATCAGCTGCAAGAGTGATGCTCTGCTCACTTAGAAAAGTTATTTGACTCCAGAAAGATACATTTTCCATTTGATATTTCGAAATACACTCTTCTGCCTCGTGTGGATCTTGGTTTAGTGGCAGAAATGTTACTTTAGAGTCATTGCATTCTGGTTTGGAAAGCCCCAGACCAGGACTTGAATATGTGATCTAAGCTTTCGGATAAATGGCCATGTTAAAATATGGACCTTCCGCCTGTTCAAGTAAACTTTATGAGGTAAGACCAGAGGGATTTACCAAATGGTCAACCCAATATTCACCCCTCAACCCAACCCAGCAAACAAGCTTTTTCAAATTGTTCTTGGGGTGTGCGTGTTTCTGGCCGGTCTATCATTTATCCCTTATTGCCCATGATAACCGATCACCTTCTCTGCTGTGGGATGATGCAACTGAATGGTTTGCTTGGCCATTTCAGAGGGTAACTGGATGTCGGCAACATTGCCCTGGGTCTGGATTCACATGTAGGCCAGACCAGGTAAGGGTGGCAGTTTCCTGCCCCTGAAGGACATTACTGCGTGTCCTTGATATGTATATCCCTGTCAGGCAGGGAGGAAGTGATCGAGTGAGGGAACCATGGTTTACAAAAGAGGGTGAATGTATTTTCAAGAGGAAGAAGGGGGCTTATGTAAGGATGAGAAAACAAGGGTCCATTCGGGCACTTGAGGGATACAAGATAGATAGGAAGGAGCTCAGGAAAGAGCTTAGGAGAGCTAGGAGGGGGCATGAGAAGTCCTTGATGGGTAGGTCAAGGAAAACCCCAAGGCTTTTACACTTATGTGAGGAAAAAAAGAATGACCAAGGTGAAGTTAGGGCCAGTCAAGGACAGTAGTGGGAACGTGTACATGGAGTCTGAAGATATAGGAGAGGCCCTAAATGAATACGTTTCTTCAGTGTTCACAAAGGAGAGGGGCCATGTTGTTGAGGAGGATAGTGCGATACAGACAGGCTGGTAGGCTGGAGGAGGTAGATATTCAGAATGAAGATGTGTTAGAAATTTTGAGAAGCCTGAGGATAGATAAGTCCCCTGGGCCTGATGGGATATATCCTAGGATTCTTTGGGAGGCGAGGGATGAGATTGCAGAGCCTTTGGCTTTGGTCTTTATGTCCTCACTGTGTACAGGAATAGTGCCAGAAGACTGGAGAGAGGCGAATGTTGTCCCCTTGTTCAAGAAAGGGAATAGGTATAACCCTGGGAATTATAGGCCGGTTAGTCTAATTTCGGTCACAGGCAAATTATTGGAAAAGGTCCTGAGGGATAGGATTTCTGATCATTTGGAAAGATACAGCTTAATCCAGGATAGTCAGCACGGATTTGTGAGGGGTATGTCTTGCCTCACAGGTTTGATTGTATTCTTTGAGGTAACTAAGCACATAGATGAAGGTAGAGCAGTTGATGTCGTATACATGGATTTTAGTAAGGCATCTGATAAGGTGCCCCATGGTCGGCTCATGCAGAAAGTAAGGAGGCATGGCATAGAGGGAAATTTGGCGGATTGGCTCAGTAACTGGCTGTCACATAGAAGACAGGGGGTGGTGGGAGATGGTAAATTTTCATCCTGGAGCCCAGTCACCAGCAGTGTACCACAGGGATCAGTGCTGGGTCCTCTGTTATTTGTGATTTTTATCAATGACTTGGATGATGGAGTTGAAGGTTGGGTTAGTAAATTTGCTGATGACACCAAGATTGGTGCAGTAGTGGGTAACGTGGAGGGATGTTGTAGGCTGCAAAGAGACATTGATAGGATGCAGAGCTGGGCTGAAAAGTGGCAGATGGAGTTTCACCCTGATAAGTGTGAGGTGATTAATTTTGGTCGGACAAATTTGAATGCTGATTACAGGGTTAATGGCAGGGTTCTGAAAAATGTGGAGGAGGAGAGACATATCGGAGTTCATGTCCATGGACCTCTGAAAGTTGCCACCCAAGTGGATAGAGCCGTGAAGAAAGCCTATAGTGTGCTAGCATTTATTCACAGGGGGATTGAGGTTAAGGGCCGTGAAGTTATGCTGCAACTGTACAGGACCTTGATTAAACCATATTTGGAGTATTGTGTGCAGTTCTGGTCACCTCATTATAGGAGGGATGTGGAATCATTGGAAACGGTGCAAAGGAGATTTACCAGGATGCTACCTGGATTGGAGGGTAGGTCTTATGAGGAAAGGTTGAGGGAGTTAGGGCTTTTCTTATTGGAGTGAAGGAGGATGAGAGGTGACTTAATTGAGGTGTATTAGATGATGAGAGGGATAGATAGCATGGACGTTCAACGACTTTTTCCTCGGGAGGATGTAGCTGTTACAAGGGGGCATAACTATAAGGTTCATGGTGGATGATATAGGAGGGATGTCCGAGGTAGGTTCTTCACTCAGAGAGTGGTTGGGGTGTGGAACGCATTCCCAGCCATGGTAGTGGAGTCGGACACTTTAGGAACTTTCAAGCGGTTATTGGATAGGCCTATGGAGTGCACTAGAATGATTGGGAGTAGGTTGATTTGATCTTAGTTTCAGACAAGTTCGGCACAACAACATGGGCCGAAGGGCCTGTACTGTGCTGTACAGTTTTATGTTCTATGTAGGGATCCCGGTGGACTATTAACAATAATCCAATTGTCAATGATTATTACTAAAACAAGCATTTTATTCCAGATTTATCAATCGATCGAATTGCAATTCACCAGCTTCGATGGTAGGATTTGAACTCTTCTGGACCATTAACTCCAGTGTCTGGATGGCAACATCACCCAACCGAGCACCCCAACCAAATTATCCCATCCCATTGTTACTGTGGGATTTTTCTGTCTGAAAGCTGCCTGCTGCATATCTGTACAAACCCAGTTGTGCTCATGCTGCAGTGATAACTGATTTCATCCGTGGTGATGTAAGTTATTCCAGTCATGGAAACAGGGAAGGTTCCTGCTGCTGTTCCCTATCCGCTGGACACTGTGGATTGTTATATCTCTGGACATTGCGAAAGGACAAGAGTGTAAACTGCTGTACCCGCCATTGTATCCAACAACCCACTCGCACTCGCTTGAAATGCTCAAGTTGAGAAAAGGTCACTGGCCTGAATTCAGCAGTTGCCAACAGAAGAAACACTCCACATTTGCTGATAATCTTTAGGAATTAAAGTCACATTCAAGACCTTTTGGTCTGGGAACTGGACTTTCTTTATAAAATGTTGTGACAGGTTCCAGTACATTATAAACTTTGTCACAATACCCTGGGCTAGTGCGTGGCCAATTATAGCCCCTCTTAATCGGGAATCGCAACACAGGTGAAATTAGATATATTAAATATCCAAGGTCCTTGATTGAGCCCAAAATTACAGGCATCAAGTTTATAACTTTGAAGAAAGACAAAGAACAAAGAACAATACAACACAGGAACCGGCCCTTCGGCCCTCCAAGGCTGTACCGATCATGATACCAACCTTGGCCAAAACCCTCATCACTTCCTTGTGCCATACCCATCCTATCCATGTGTTTGTCAAGATGCCTTTTGAACGCCGTTAATGTAGCTGCTTCCACAACCTCCCCAGGCAACTCGTTCCAGGCACTCACCACCCTCTGCGTAAAAAACCTGCCTCATACATCTCCTCTAAACTTTGGCCCACCGGCTTTAAACCTATGCCCCTGGTGACTGAGCCCTCCACCCTGGCAAAGAGTGCCTGCCCATCCACTCTATCCATGCCCCTCATACTTGCAAGTAACCTTTTATTATGCACTGCATTATAATTAAACAAACAGAAAACGTAACTGAATAACTACTACCCCTTTCCCAAATCCCCCTTCCTAACTCACCCCACTGTCTAGACACACACACACACACACAGAAACAAACGGGAGGGAAAATGATGGGAGGGGAAATATTAATAACAATATAACGATTAGACCCTTTAGTTCACTGGCTCAGAATCATTTTAACTTTGCAGGAAAGGATGTGCCAGGCACTCACTGCTTTCAAAACAGTGAAGCAGTTATATCGCTTCAGCAAGCAGGAGAGAGGGAGAGAGAGAAAAAGAGCGTTTCTTTCACTGCCAAGGACCAGATAAGTCTGTTCAGTTCTGTCCGAAAGCATCAAGCAGGAATCAATCACTCACGTTATCAGGCAGAATACTGTCCCTGGCCAACTCACCGGCTGCCATTAAGCCAATCAAACGGACCTCCTCCAAAGCAGGTTCCTCAGATCCACTCAATGTCGAAGTGTCTGACTTCTCCCTTCCAAAGTACACACTCTGGGAACCTGGGAAAACCTGGCAAGCAGCTGCTTCAACTTTCAACTTCTGCTTAAAGGCACACCCCGATTATGGATTCACCAACCAAAATAATTTTAAAAAAGAAATAGAAACAAAAGAAATAAATAGGAAGTATTCTTACAACTTTCAGGCACTAGTTTAAGATTTAGCACACAAACAATACGCTTTGGAAAAAGCACTTTGAACTTTGGACAATTCACGTGAGAAGGATGGCATTTCATTGCTTCATTTTAATACAAGAGTGAAAGTTGCTCTGAGCACAAAGTTCCATCAGAAAGCTGTCCAACAAGCTGCAAGGTGATGAATCGGACAAGTCCATTATCTTCTGTAATTAAAACCAGACTGAAGAACTCTGTGAAATCCCCATCAACCTCTGTTCTTAACTGTAAGAAGTCTTACAACACCAGGTTAAAGTCCAACAGGTTTGTTTCAAACACGAGCTTTCGGAGCACGGCTCCTTCTTCAGGTGAATGGAAAGGCTTGTTCCAGAAATGTTTATATAGACACAGTCAGAGATGCCCCGGAATGCGAGCACCTGCAGGCAATCAAATCATCAAAGATGCAGAGAGAGAGGTAACTCCAGGTTAAAGAGGTGTGAATTGTCCCAAGCCAGTTCAGTCGGTAGGCCTCTGCAAGTCCAGAGCCTCTGCAAAGAAGCCATCCCCTATGGACAAGCCCTCCGTATACACAGGATCTGCTCAGACAAGGAGGAGCGCAACAGACACCTACAGATGCTGAAAGATGCCCTCGTACGAACGGGATATGGCGCTCGACTCATTGATCGACAGTTCCACCGCGCCACAGCAAAAAACCGCACCGACCTCCTCAGAAGACAAACACGGGACACCACTGACAGAGTACCCTTCGTCGTCCAGTACTTTCCTGGGGCGGAGAAACTACGACATCTTCTTCGCAGCCTCCAACACATCATCAGCGAGGATGGACATCTTGCCAAGGTCATCCCCACACCCCCACTACTGGCCTTCAAACAACCGCGCAACCTCAAACAAACCATCGTTTGCAGCAAATTACCCAGCCTTCAGAACAGCAACCACAACACCACAAAACCCTGCCAGGGTAATCTCTGCAAGACATGCCAGATCATCGACATGGACACCACCATTACACGTGGAAACACCACCCACCAGGTACGCGGCGCATACTCGTGCGACTCGACCAATGTAGTCTACCTCATACGCTGCAGGAAAGGATGTCCCGAAGCGTGGTACATTGGCGAGACCATGCAGACACTGCGACAATGAATAAACGGGCATCGTGCGACTATCAACAGGCAGGACTGTTCCCTTCCAGTTGGGGAACACTTCAGCAGTCAAGGACATTCAGCCTCTGATCTCCGGGTCAGCATTCTACAAGGAGGCCTTCAGGAGACGCGACAACGCAAAATTGCTGAGCAAAAACTTATAGCTAAGTTCCGCACGCATGAATGCGGACTCAACCGGGATCTGGGATTCATGTCGCATTACATTCGGCCCCCATCAACAAGCCTGGACTTGCAGAGGCCTACCGACTGAACTGGCTTGGGACAATTCACACCTCTTTAACCTGGAGTTACCTCTCTCTCTGCATCTTTGATGATTTGATTGCCTGCAGGTGCTCGCATTCCGGGGCATCTCTGACTGTGTCTATATAAACATTTCTGGAACAAGCCTTTCCATTCACCTGAAGAAGGAGCCGTGCTCCGAAAGCTCGTGTTTGAAACAAACCTGTTGGACTTTAACCTGGTGTTGTAAGACTTCTTACTGTGCTCACCCCAGTCCAACGCCGGCATCTCCACATCATGTTCTTAACTGAACAGCGACGGCATTTTGTTTCCGTTCAAGACAACTGATTCGTTTACCACGTAACTGCCAACTGAAAACAACTTGATAACTCGTTCCTTCTGCAATGTTTAATATTTCGCTTACCATTCCAAAGATGTGCAGGTTAGGTGGATTGGCCATGATAAATTGCCCTTAGTGTCCAAAATTGCCCTTAGTGTTGGGTGGGGTTACTGGGTTATGGGGATAGAGTGGAGGTGTTGACCTTGGGTAGAGTGCTCTCTTTCCAAGAGCCGGTGCAGACTCGATGGGTCGAATGGCCTCCTTCTGCACTGTAAATTCTATGAAATCTTGCTTCAATTCATATCCATTATGTGCCTGACCCAACCAAGGCAGAGGAACAGTTCAGAGCAGGGTATGGTAGGAGAACCTGTTCTTACAAAAGCTGTTTCTTTCCTATGTTAGTAATTTATAGCTCCTGCATTTTGCCAACTCCATTTTCCCCAAGTTAGATTATTGCACTTTCTGTGAGACAGTTGTGAAAAATGTATTGAAACAACAGGTGAATGAAACAATGCACCAGGTTTAGCCTTTTGCGCTATTGAGACAGTAACATTTAATTCTTTAAGGTTGAGATAACCTGTTTCAGTCCTGCAAGCAATCTCCTGTGCAATTATCACATGGTGCATTATCCTTGAAATGTTCTTGCTATGCCTGGATCAAGACTTGGAGTCATGTCAATGTTTTTCTGTACCGTCCAGCCCCTGGTTGTGCTCAGGGATCTGTTTCAGCGGTGATTGTGACTAGATTGACATTAACGCAAGTTGAAATTCCCAAACATTTGTTCTCTATTTACTGTCATCTGTCATTTCCAAGGCATTAATGTTGAAAGCTAGAGTTCTTCGTGCAGTGCCGATGGGCATACAAGATGCCATCAAAAGTTAATTCTCTTCAAACGAACAATTTCAGGAACCTCCCTAAAAGGACATAACTGTAGCCCTTCATGTACTATTGCCTCGTGCAATTTTGCAACATATGTCCAAGCATCCTAGAGATCCAACTCGCTGTGTACAGGCTGGGAGAGTCTGTACCAATGAGGAGGTGCACCAATGTCACAGCTTTGATATGAAAATAAATATTTTATTTGTTAATGAAATCGGAATAAGATGCAGGGAAGTTAAAAGTCTTTTGTATATTTTTAGAATTTTATGAGAATACTGTTATCAGCAATCTCTCTGCTCGGTGGTGAAGTCATTGACCATGTACAGTATCGATAAAATCTCCATTGACACACATTGTACAAAATATTTTTTGTCTTTTTCTCTGTGTCTTCTAATATCTTTCCTTCAATGCTCTTAAATACGTCTCAATAGGTGTGTAAATGTTAAACCTCTCCAAAGGTTTTCTTGAATGTACAATTTAACGTAATCAAATATGTATCACTGATATGAGGTATTATGGTGAATAATTGTTCTTGTAGTCTGTTCACTGGACAAGTTAGATTTTATAACATTGAGTGTAAATATTGAATTCGACAGTAACAATATTCTTAGGCGGGATTGGATCCCCCCCCCCGGCCCCGCCCTCGATGTACTATCCAGAAGTGAGGGCGACTCGCTATTGGTCAGCAGTGGAATCTCCTGGTTTTCGGCTGAACAGGGAGATCTTGTGCCACCTCTGCCTGCGATGGCACACCAGGAACCGCGGGGGTTTGGAAAAGAACACCTGCTGTCGGTGGACGTCTAGTTGACAGCCGCCCCGAACATCATTGCCTCGGGATCTTTCCTGGCGACGATTGGGGACCTGTCTGGAATATCCCAGTCATCCGTGTATAAGTACATCCGTACCGTTATGGACCGCCAATATGCCAGGGCAGCTGACTTCATTATCTTCAGTCGGGACCTGGCTCACAATGTTCCCGGGCAGCAGGGCTCATCTCCTCACTGGCATGTGCCAGGTCCAGGAGGTGATTGGGGGGGACACATGTCCAACGACGGGCACTGGTCCATGAAGGGGTGTCCTTCATGTGTGACCAAGCCAAGGGGGGACGTGCTGGAGGGGAGGATGAATACCAGGCCTCAACAGACAATGAGGAGATGGGTGATGTCAAGGGGGACAGGGGCCTAGAACCAGAGCAGGCACAGGAAGCCGTCCAACGTGTGCGGCAGGGAATCTCATTGTCTCCAGGTTCACCCACTAGGGGGCCTTGCCAATAGCAGCACATCCTCCTCCCTGTCCTACCTGCCTATATATCTCCATAGCCACTCGCACCCTCCCATGTCCCAGCTCCTCACACCCCCACCCTTGCTCCCACATCACCCTCTGAGGTTCCTACTAGCATCGCCAAAGGTCCCCACTCGGTGCCTGGAAAGACCCTCTGGCAAAAAGGGCAACAGTCACCTTGATGGCCACCAGGAGCGGGTGACCTCCCCCATGTCCCCATGGTTTCAGATGTGCCATGACCCGGCAGATGTGCCATGACCCGGCAGATGTGCCATGACCCGGCAGATGTGCCATGACCCGGCAGATGTGATATGCAGTCTCCCTGGTTAGCCGGAGTCTTCAGCAGCATGCCCGTTCAGACAGGTCCTCTTGGGACAGGCGCTGCCGGTCTACACAAGGGCTGATGCAACACCTTCTTCCCACCTCCTCCTCGGCCTGTTGGGCAGCCGGGTCTCCATCCTCACCTGCTGGCTCCTGCTCCTCTGGGCAGGCTCTGGTTCTGCAGGGCCTTCCCTGGAGCAGCTCCTGCCCGTGCAGCCTCAATGCCAAGGTTGCGGCAACCAGGCAGATGCCAACCACTCGTGGTTCGACACCAGAGTCCATCTTCTGCAGGGGGTGAACGACATACATGTTAGCACGGTTAATACTCCTGTGCCCAAACAGGCCCAATGGGCTGAACTGTGGCCCTGTCCTGCACTGCAGGCTCTGCTCCTGCATGTCCCCCACCAACTCCTCCCATTCACACCCTACCCAGGACATTGCCCCTGATACTTTGCCCTCCGCTCTGTATCCCTGGTTTCGTTGGTGCCTGACATTGAGGAGCCTCTAACCCCGCCATACATCCCTTCCGGCAGGGGCACCGCTGACTGCTGCTACCCATGCCAGCAGTATGCTCTGCGGCCCCTGTTCTGCGCCCTTCTGTGGGGTATACTGTGGGCGTTCGTCTTGGATGTGCCATGTGATACTCTGCCAGTGGGCTTGTACCTGGTTGTTGGGGGTAATTTGGGTCCAGTGCGCCACTGACCTGCGCCGTGCTTGGTGGCATGCATGTAGGCAGGACCCACGGGTGGAGTTCAGCAGGGGGGGGCGACGGGAGTGGGTGGGCACCTGTTCGGACTGTAGCTATGGTGCCCTGCGGATCCTATGTGCACTGGGGTGCGCCAACACTTGATGGGCCAAGGGCTCTGCTGGACCACGCCCACCCTATGATGGGTTGGCTGGGGCAGTCAGCGGGGTGCAGAGCCAGATGCTGCCTTGTGGGCCGCAGCACTGCCGGTCCATGCCTGGGCACCGCAACCTGACGACCCATTCCCTGGTCACACCCCGCTACTCCCCCCAGCCCAGGGAGACCTAACTGCCGTCTCCCTCAGCAGCCATGGTGCTCGTTACCAGATTCTAAATACCATATGTGAACGGCGCCATCGTCACTTCCGCCTGTCAGACGTGCTGCATCATGGGAGGCCGGAGACTATTGTGTCTGGCCCGTTAATAAGAAGTTAATGAATGCATTCCATGCAGTGTGGAATGCATTCACGCTCCATCAATTTGCATCGATGCACCGGAGCATGCCGTTCCGTTAGGCGCCTGACACCGATCTCAATGTTCGGCTGACGCCCGATTATCCAGCTAGTCGCCATTCTGGTGTCAGTGGGCGGAGAGTCCCGCAAACAATGTTTCCGCCTCAACTACTTTCTGTGGTCGCAAATTCCACAGGTTCACAACTCTCTAGTTGGAGAAATTTCTCCCTATCGCACTTCTAAATGATCTACTCCGCATCCCCAGACTGTAACCCTGGTTCTGGAT
Organism: Scyliorhinus canicula; assembly: GCF_902713615.1. Taxonomy (NCBI): domain Eukaryota; kingdom Metazoa; phylum Chordata; class Chondrichthyes; order Carcharhiniformes; family Scyliorhinidae; genus Scyliorhinus; species Scyliorhinus canicula. The sequence goes on from NC_052160.1 coordinate 139,600,731, forward strand.
TCTTCCTGCATCTACCCTGTCTAGTCCTGTTAGAATTTTATAAGAATCACCAAAATTCCCCCTCATTCTTCTGAACTCCAGCCAATGGAATCCTAACCGACTCAATATCTCCACATATATCCACCATGCTGTCCCAGAAATCAGTCTGTTAAAACTTCACTGCACTCTCTCTAGATCAAGTAAGAAGTGTTACAACACCAGGTTAAAATCCAACAGGTTTGTTTTGAACCACCAGGGCCTGTTAAGGGGCTGTTTAACACAGGGCTAAATCGCTGGCTTTGAAAGCAGACCAAAGCAGGCCAGCACCACCGTTCAGTTCCCGTAACAGATGCTGGAATGTGGCGACTAGGGGCTTTTCACAGTAACTTCATTTGAAGCCTACTTGTGACAATAAGCAATTTTAATTTCATTTCATTTCAAAGACTCGTGGGCTGTTTAGCACACTGGGCTAAATCGCTGGCTTTGAAAGCAGACCAAGGCAGGCCAGCAGCACGGTTCAATTCCCGTACCAGCCTCCCCGAACAGGCGCCGGCATGTGGCGACTAGGGGCTTTTTACAGTAACTTCATTTGAAGCCTCCTTGTGACAATAAGCTATTTTCATTTAATTTTTCATTCAAAGTACCATCTTGCATCATTGAATTTGTCTATATATATGTTTCCGAGGAAGGAGCTGAGCTCCAAAAGCAAGTGATTCCAAACAAACCTGTTGAACTTCAACCTGGTGTTGTAAGAAGCACAGGGGGCTAAATAGCTGGCTTGTCATGCAGAACAATGCCAGCAGCGCGGGTTCAATTCCCGTGCCGGCCTCCCCGAACAGGCGGCAGAATGTGGTGACTAGGGGCTTTTCACAGTAACTTTGTTGAAGCTACATGTGGCAATAAGCGATTAGTATATTATTATTATTCTGAGACTTATTCGTGTGCCCACCCCAGCCCAACGCCGGCATCTCCACATCATCTCTAGGTCAAGAACACCCTTCCTCAGATAAGGAAGCCAAAACTTCCCACAATACCCATTACACGCATTGACCCAACCAAGGCAGAGGAACAGTTCAGAGCAGGGCATGGTTGGAGAACCTGTTCTTACGAAAGCTGTTTCTTTCCTATGTTGGTAATTTATAGCTCCTGCATTTTGCAAACTTTGGATGGGATTCTCTGTCCCGCAACCCCACATCATCGGGAAATGGCCGAGTGTGGGTGCGTTGCCGACGCAACAGAGAATCCCACCGCCGGAGAATCCACCCCTTGGTTTTCCCCAAGTTAGATTGTTGCCCTTTCTGTGGGACAGTGGTGAAAAATGTACTGAGACAACAGGTGAATGAAACAATGCATCGGGTTTAGCCTTTTGTGCCATTGAGGCAATAACCTTTCATTCTTTAAGGTTGAGATAACCTCTTTCAGTCCCGCAAGCAATCTCCTGTGCAATTATCACGTGGTGTGTTAACCTTGAAATGTTTTTGATATGCCTGGATCAAGACTTGGAGTCAAGCACACGTCAATGTTTTTCTGTACCGTCCAGTCCCTGGTTGCGCGCAAAGGTCATGGGTGGGATTCTCCGTCTGCTGACGCCAGGTTGGGAAACGTGCTTGTGTGGAGAGTTGGTACTGACGGCAAAACCGTGGTGGGCACCGGTTTCACATGAAATCACAATTCTCCGGTGCCTCGACAGCAGCGTCAATGCGCTCCACTCTGCAGAACAGTAAACGCCGTTGGCGTATCATTAGCGGACCTGACCCGGTATTCTCCGGGGCCTCCGCGATTCTCCATCTCGACTGGGGGGGAATTCACGCCGGCGAAGTTCTCTTGTGCTTTTAAGAGTCGAGAAACAGGCACCATGGCTGATGAGGGAGAGAGAGGACATGGAGAGGGCTCCGGGTTCTGACACTGGTCAGGCTGGGGTTAGGGGGCCAGGGTTGGTGGGGGGGGGGGGGGGGGGGGGGGGGAACCTGTGCAGTGTTGGCCTGGGTGGCACACATGGTTGGCACCACCTCCTGCTCCTGCACGCGATTGGACTCCTCCGCCTGCACCTGCAGCTGCTGGATCCTGCGACATCCCCTCCTGTGGTCCCTGGCTCTGTGACTGCATCTCTGCTATGGATGGGACTGTCCAATCCAGAAGCTCGAGACCCGTCAGGATGGCAGCTAGTCCCTGGGGTCGGCCTGCCCTCCAATCATCCGCCCCCCAGGAGTTCCTGCCTCCATCTGTTGTACCAGGTCTGCTGCGTGGTGCACACCAGATAGTGTCCCAGGAGCATCTTCACTGAAGCGCCCAACCGAGGCGAGCATCTCTGGATTGGTGGAGGGTGTTGGAGAAGCTGTGATGGGAAATCGATGTCATCCCCGGGCTCGAGCTGTGGGGTAGACTGGATTTCAGGTTGAGGGCTTCCATCTGTGTCGGTATCGACCTCGTCGCTGCCCGGCACCCGGGGCTCTGGCTGTGGCTGGGGGTGGGGTTCACCAGAAGGACCCCACCTATCTCCAGGCGGTCCTGCAAGACACAAGACAGAACGCATGGTTAGGCTGCGGGATTGGGGGGGGGGGGGGGGGTTGTGGGTCTGAGTGCAGCATGGGTGAGGGGGGATGCAGATGAGAAGGTGGTGTGAGGGTGAGGGTGGAGTGGGGGTGGTGTGGGGTGAGGGTGGAGTGGGAGTGGTGTGGGGTGAGGGTGGAGTGGGGGTGGTGTGAGGTGAGGGTGGAGTGGGGGTGGTGTGGGGTGAGGGTGGAGTGGGGGTGGTGTGGGGTGAGGGTGGTGTGGGGGTGGTGTGGGGTGAGGGTGGAGTGGGGGTGGTGTGAGTTGAGGGTGGAGTGGGGGTGGTGTGGGGTGAGGGTGGAGTGGGGGTGGTGTGGGGTGAGGGTGGTGTGGGGGTGGTGTGGGGTGAGGGTGGAGTGGGGGTGGTGTGGGGTGAGGGTGGAGTGGGGGTGGTGTGGGGTGAGGGTGGAGTGGGGGTGGTGTGGGGTGAGGGTGGAGTGGGGGTGGTGTGGGGTGAGGGTGGAGTGGGGGTGGTGTGGGGTGAGGATGGTGTGGGGGTGGTGTGGGGTGAGGGTGGAGTGGGGGTGGTGTGGGGTGAGGGTGGAGTGGGGGTGGTGTGGGGTGAGGGTGGTGTGGGGGTGGTGTGGGGGTGAGGGTGGTGTGGGGGTGGTGTGGGGTAAGGATGGAGTGGGGGTGGTGTGGGGATGTGGGTGGTGTGGGGTGAGGGTGGTGTGGGGGTGGTGTGGGGGTGGTGTGGGGGTGGTGTGGGTGTGGGGATGTGGGTGGTGTGAGGGAGATGTGGGTGGTGTGAGGGTGGTGTGGGGGTGTGGGTGCTGTGGGTGTGGTGTGGGGTTGAGGGGGTGAGGGTGGTGTGGGTGTGGGTATGGTATGGGGGTGAGGGTGGTGTGGGGGTGAGGGTGGTGTGGGGTGGAGTGGGGGTGAGGGTGGTGTGGGTGTGGTGTGGGGTGAGGGTGGTGTGGAGGTGGTGTGGGGGTGAGGGTGGTGTGGGGGTGATTTGGGAGTGAGGGTGGTGTGGGGGTGAGGGTGGTGTGAGGGTGGTATGGGGACGTGGGTGGTGTGGGGTGGTGTGGGGGTGAAGGTGGTGTGGGTGTGGTGTGGGGGTGAGGGTGGTGTGGAGGTGGTGTGGGGGTGAGGGTGGTGTGGGGGTGATTTGGGAGTGAGGGTGGTGTGGGTGTGGTGTGGGGGTGAGGGTGGTGTGGAGGTGGTGTGGGGTGAGTGGATGGCTCCTGGGGATGCTGGCTTTTAAAGCAGACCAAGCAGGCCAGCAGCACGGTTCGATTCCCGTACCAGCCTCCCCGGACAGGCGCCGGAATGTGGCGACTAGGGGCTTTTCACAGTAACTTCATTGAAGCCTACTCGTGACAATAAGCGATTTTCATTTCATTTCATTTCATTTCACCTAGACATAACAATAGAGCAAGAAAGGCAAAGCACGTTGAGGATCACTGAGGGCACCAGGGAAGGGGTGAGTCGGTGGAGGAGAATAGGTAGGGGGTGCGGTGGGGTGAAGGGGTGGTGGGGACTGTGGGGCGGTACCATCAGGAGAGTGGGGCATTGTTGGACATTAATAATCCTTCACCACAACCAGTATGACTCCACTTTCACTTTCTTCTGCAATGGGAACTGACCTCTGAACCCTTTGCCCATCTCTCCAGTCATCTCGCCCTCTCCAGGCACACCGCGTACATGTGATGGGTGTGAGCGAGTACTCAGCAGGCAGGCAGGGGTCAGATTAAGGCACAGATTGAGGAGCACCAGAGCTCAGCTCTCTGCGGCTTATCATCAACCCCCTGTCCTCGACTGTGACCCGCTGACAGTGCCAAAACTCTGTCCCAGCACCCTGGAGTGATGTGACACAGATCCTGGGAGGATTGGAAAAAGGGGGGGCGGGGAGTGGGGAAGATAGCGATGAAGGACCATGCCATTTCCTATGTGAAGCGGGTGAGAATGAGGGTGTATCAGGCCCTCTGGGCTTGCCCCACCCCCTCCCCCCCCCCCTGCTGCAGCCTGTCCTGCAGCCTCCCCCCCCCCCCCCCCCCCCCACCGCTACAGCCTGTCCTGCAGCCCCCAGCTGGCCCTCCAGTTCCTCTCTGGGCTCTTCCTCCAGACCCTGCTGGACCGTCACTTCCTCATCAATCTGGTCCTCCTCCTCCTTCTTGGAGCTGGACACATGTTCCTTTTCTCAACCACCAGCACATCATCCTGCTGCTGTGCCAAGCTGTTAAGGGCAAAGCGGACCACGACAAAGCGGGCAGCCTCCGAGGCGTGTACCACAGGGCACCACCGGAGCAGTCGAGGTGTTGGAACTGCATTTTGAGCAGTTCGATGCACCACTCAATAACAGCCCGGGTGGCACATGGGCCTCGCTGTATCGGGCCTCCACTTCGCTGTCTGGCCTCCGCACTGGCGTCATTCGCCAGGTCCTCAGCGGGTATCCCTTACCCCACAAGAGCCAGCCGACCATCCTGGGGTGCTCCTTGAAGTCATCTTGTTCCAGGGATGTCTGATTGCCCCAGGATGTAGCTGTCATGTCCCTCCATTCCTCCATTGATATCACCCCCCTCCCCCATGCCTGTAACTCCCCCAGCCCACACACGCCTGGTTGCAGGTACCCCCTCAATGGACCCCAAACCCTGCACTCTGCTCATAGCTCCACCTGGACTGAGCGCTGGGCCACATGGCTGTGGATATGTCCCCAGAGCTGTGTCCCATCCCCTGGGTGTATGGATGTTGGCTGCTACGAGTGCGGTGTTGCTTCCTGCAGTATTCAGGCATCACGGTCTGATTGGGGTGCTGGACAATGACTCCCACTTGCAACATGGCCAGCCCACCCACGGCAATCCACTTGGATTGTGTGAAGTGCTCACTTAACCATGACTGCCAATTTCCTATTAGCGATAGCCTTTAGCCGCACAGTCCGAAATCCCAATTTTGTCTGTGGGAATGGGCCGGTTGCTTCGCAAACTGTAGGGCCCCTTGCTCAGTTCTCATTTCCAGCCTCTCCCGCTGCTCACCAGCCTCGTTATACTCGAACAAGAACGCAATAGGGCCGGAAGCTCGCACCCTCTCTCTCCTGCTTGCAGAAGGGAAATAATTGCTCTATTGTTCTGAAAGCAGTGAGCGCCTGGCACATCCTTTCCTGCAAAGCTGAAATGATTCCGATTTCGCAGCGAAAATAGATAAACTTGCCGGAGGAAACCATCACAAGGCTAGAAAGAAGAAGTACCAAAACAAAAGCGTGAACTTCAGAAAGACATTGACTGGACGTAATCCCAGTGAACTAAAGATCCTAATCGTTATTTTGTTAATAATATTTAATTTCCCTTTACCCCATTCTTCCCCCTCTAGTTTGTTTGTCTGTGTGTGTGTGTCTAGATAGTGGGGTGAGTTAGGAAGGGGGATTTGGGAAAGGGGTAGTAGATATTCAGTTACGTTTTTTGTCAGTTTAATTATATTTTAATTAATTATAATACAGTGCAGAATAAAAGGTTACTTGTGTGCCAAAGCTGCAAACCTGGTAACTGTAGTTTTTCTCTTCAACCAAGAACCCTGGATATTTAATATATCTAATTTCACCTGTGTTGCGACTCCCGATTAAGAGGGGCTGTAATTGTCCACGCACTAGCCCAGGGTATTGTGACAAAGTTTATAAGGTACTAGTACCTGTCACAACATTTTATAAAGAAGATCCAGTTCCCAGACCAAAAGGTCTTGAATGTGACTTTAATTTCTAAAGATTATCAGCAAATGTGGAGTTTTTCTTTTGTTGGCAACTGCTGAATTCAGGCCAGTGACCTTTTCTCAACGTGCGGGTGGGTTGTTGGATACAATGGCGGGTACAGCAGTTTACAATCTTGTCCTTTCGCAATGTCCAGAGATATAACAATCCACAGTGTCCAGCGGATATGGGAACAGCAGCAGGAACCTTCCCTGTTTCCATGACTGGAATAACTTACATCACCACGGATTAAATCAGTTATCACTGCAGCATGAGCACAACTGGGTTTGTACAGATATGCAGCAGGCAGTTTTCAGACAGAAAAATCCCACAGTAACAATGGGATGGGATAATTTGGATCGGGGTGCTCGGTTGGGTGATGTTGCCATCCAGACACTGAAGTTAATGGTCCAGAAGAGTTCAAATCCTACCATCGAAGCTGGTGAATTGCAATTTGATTGATTGATAAATCTGGAATAATTGCTTGTTTTAGTAATAATCATTGTTAAAAGTCCACCGGGATCACTAATGACCTTCAGGGACAGGAATCTGCCGCCCTTATCGTGTCTGGCTTACCTGTGACTCCGGACCCAGGCAATGTTGCCGACATCCAGTTACCATGCGAACCATTCAGTTGCATCATCCCACAGCAGAGAAGGTGATCGGTTATCATGGGCAATAAGGGATAAATGATAGACCGGCCAGAAACACACACACCCCAAGAACAATTTGAAAAAGCTTGTTTGCTGGGTTGGGTTGAGGGGGTGAATATTGGGTAGACCATTTGGTAAATCCCTCTGGTCTTACCTCATAAAGTTTACTTGAACAGGCGGAAGGTCCATATTTTAACATGGCCATTTATCCGAAAGCTTAGATCGCATATTCAAGTCCTGGTCTGGGGCTTTCCAAACCAGAATGCAATGACTCTAAAGTAACATTTCTGCCACTAAACCAAGATCCACACGAGGCAGAAGAGTGTATTTCGAAATATCAAATGGAAAATGTATCTTTCTGGAGTCAAATAACTTTTCTAAGTGAGCAGAGCATCACTCTTGCAGCTGATGATGTCAATTAAGACCCTCAATTAAAGTATAAGAAAGAAGTACCCTCCAGGAAATTCACCATCGGACAGGCTTCAACCTCCAAAGTTAAATGCTATACTGGCGTGAAACCTGTTAACTTACTCTCTGGCGCACTTGTGACATTGATATTTTGTGATTCTGATATGATTGTTTTTTTGCCCGATTTGCAGGTATATTTATGATTGTTTTATCAGTCACAAGGTTTTAATCATACAACACTTAACATTATTTGTTACAATCCAAATGCTCTCAATAACTGACTACGTAAATTGAAGATTGTCCTTAATTAACGAGATTACACTTGAGATAAACTAATCTTGAGGACATTAAAATTTCCATCTCACGTTGACTGATCGTATCTGAGTCCTCGTGACAATGGAATGGTTTGGTCAGAGTGGCTATAAATGCTGCAGCTCAGACCCCAAAACTTTAGGTTCTGAAGAGTCTCTGAACCAACCCAACTGGCAAGATGAAGTGGCTGATCATCACCCTCGCGTGCATTCAGCTCTCTGAATGTCTGTTCAGGTAGGAAATCATCACAGGGCGAGAGAGGGAAAAAAATCATTTGTCATCAAGCAATAGTAAAAGCTGATGAAGCGTCTAACTTACTTTATTTCTCTGCAGAATGCCCTTGTTTAAGGGCAAATCTGCTCGGGATGTTCTGCAGGAGAAAGGCTTGCTGGAAGACTTCCTGAAGAAACACCCATATGATCCCAGCTCAAAGTTTGAAGGACCTTTATCCCTGGCTACATATGAACCGATGACGAACTACCTGGATGTAAGTAACCTGTCAGTTTTCCAAACCAATAGGGAAAACTACATCTTAACTCACCTTCATTGAACTATCTGCTCATGTTTCAGGTTATTTCAGAACCAATCGTTCGTTCATGATAATAATTCAGTAGCATGGAAAACTGGGCTGGTGTACCATATGTTGTTCTCTTTAACTTGCGATCTTTAACAGCAAGTTTCAGTGGATGGGATTCAGATGTTCCAGCTTGGGCTGCTTATGGACGCTGGGAGTCACTTGGGCAAATGTGGATTAAGTAAGGAAAGTTGCCAAGGAATTGTTCAACAGAAATCATGTGAAATGGGATGGCACAGTGCTGAACTGCTGCCTCATGGCGCTGTGGTCTTGGGTTCGATCCCAGCTCCGGACCACTGTCTGTGCAGAGTTTGCACATTCTCCCCGTGTCTGCCTAGGACTCATTCCCATAACCCAAAGATTTTCAAGGTAGGGAGTTTGGACATGATACATTTCTCATTAATTGAGAAATCTTTTTTTCAAAATCACGTGAAAGAAATTTGATGACATTGTTTGATGAGGTAGCTGTGCGGGTTGATCAGGGTAACGTGGTTGATGCGGTGTTCATGGACTTCCAAAAGGCATTTGCTAAAATGTCACATTATTGGATTGTCAGCAAAGTTGAAGCCCGTGGAATAAAAGGGTCAGTGGCAGCAAAGATACAAGGATGGCTGACTGACTGGTAACAGGGAGCACTGGCCAATGGTCATTCTCAGAGTGAAGGAGAGTGTATGGATGTTTACACCATGAGTCGGGTTTAGCTCCATGGCTTTTCTTGACCTAGTTTAATGACTTGGATGTGGCAGAGAACAATTTCAAAATCTGCAAGCACCATAAAATCTGGAAGTATTGCAAACTGTGAGAATATTATTGAGAATCATCAAGGTGACGTAAAAAGGTTTGTGTCTTAGGTGAACACGTGGCATTTCAAATTTAATGTAACAGGTGTGAACTTTATGAATAGGGGCATAGAGGATAAGGCAAGGGAATTATAATGAATCTTTACAAAATACTGATTCGGCATCAACTGGAGCTTGTGTCCAATTCTGAGCACCACAATTTAGAAGGAGGTGTTTAGGAGCATAACTGAGAGCGGGTTTCCAAATCTTGAGGGGCCTGGACTGAATAGATAGAGAAATAATGCTCCCATCGGCAGAATTTTCAAGGACGAGTGGTCACTGACTTCAGGTGATTGGCAAAAGAGCCGATCGTAACCTGCAGGAAAACCATTTGCACACAGCAAGTGGTTAGGATCAGGAATGTCCTGACGGAAAGGGTGGTGATTTCTGAGCCAATTGCAGCTTCGAAAAGAAAGTTGGGCAATTATCGGACGAGAACATATTTTCTGGGCTTGGGTGATGTGGGACCAGCTGGGTTGCTGTTGCAGAGAGCCAGGAGGGCAGGGTGGGCCGAATGGCCTCCTCTGTGCTGCAACCATTCTTTGATTCTATGAAAAACTGGTGATGACATCAGTGAATGGTTTAGACCAGCAGTTGAATGTTCTGATTCATCGTGGGATGTTCCTGGTGATTTCCACTCGATCCAGCTGCCTGCCTCATAAATGATGATGGCTTACAGGGGGCCAATATTTCTGGGTACCCTGAATGAGCAAGGCTTATGGGTGGAGTTGTGACAGCGCTGGCAATGCTGTTAGCACCAGTTGGAGTTGAGATGAAACATATGATGTGATTGGAAAAGGAGGGTTAGGGAGATTGAGATTTTCCAATGAATCTTGAGGAATCTAAGCCTAATAACACTGATACGCTGATACATTTCCAGTTGATGTATTTTGGTCTTTTCCTTTTTTCTGACAGATGTCATATTATGGAAGCATCAGCATTGGGAGCCCACCACAGAGTTTCACTGTCATCTTTGACACTGGCTCATCCAACCTTTGGGTCCCATCAGTTTCCTGCAATGCAGCATCCTGCAGTAAGTATACATTATCCTGCTCTGCAACATGCTTCCCTCTGTGACATTTCTTCTCGCAAATATCAGTTGGTAATTTAAAGTAATTTGGACATCTTGAATTCTCCCACTCTGTACCCGAACAGGCGCTGGAATATGTCGACTAGGGACTTTTCACAGTAACTTAATAGCGATGTCAGCCTACTTGTGACAATAAAAGATTATTATTATTATTTTTGTGTTACAGAATAGGGAGGGAGTCATTTTCCCAGAATAATCACAGTTGAAAAGCACGTTCTGTAAGATTAGATGAAACTAGAATTTTGCTTTGTTATCTGGATTAGGTGGATTGGCCATGCTAAATTGCCCGTAGTGTCCTAATAAAAAGTAAGGTTAAGGGGGGGGGTTGTTGGGTTACGGGTATAGGGTGGATACGTGGGTTGAGTAGGGTGATTATGGCTCGGCACGACATTGAGGGCCGAAGGGCCTGTTCAGTGCTGTACTGTTCTATGTTCTATGTTCTATGTTCTATCTCTGAGCTTGGAGAGAATTGAATCAGAGCTTTGATTTCTCAGACCTTTTCGCTGCGGTTCTTTGTCTTCCTCTGGATGTGGGTAAATCTTCGGATGAATTTACCCTCAAAAAAAAATGAGCATCAGTGTAAAATAATATCCAGTTCACACTCCTGGATAGGATGGTTCCAGGTAAACATAACGGAGAGTGGAGGCCTTGAGCAGGTTGGAAACCTGGAAGAATTCAGAAAGATGCTTAGCGATCATTCAGCTTCTTCAGTAAACTAAACGAATCACAAGTTTATAGAGAACGTTCATTCTCCTTAACACTGTCCGAGAGTCATCGGGCTGAATATTGCGGCCATTCCTGTTGGCCGATCTTCCAGTTCCTCCAATGGAGAATCCTCGCGGCCTGTTCACCGTCAGCGGAGAGTTTGATCCACACAAAACGTCAGAGACATCAGCAGGGCAGGAAGATCCCGTAGGAGGCCCATCATACCGTGGGAGGGGGGAGGCTGGAATATCCTACCAATAGTGTCATCATTGCCGAGAAGGAGCCCATTCAGCCCATTGGGTCCATTCCTCACTGCGGAGCTATTTGCTCAGCGCCATTCCCTGCCTCTATCCCGTAGCACTGCTAGTTTATTTCCTCAAGTTTACCCAATTTGCTTTTAAAATCATTGAATATTTATACGTCCACCAGCGAGCTCCAGGTCACTGCCACCTGCTGCACTAAAATAATACCTCCCTGCACCATTATCCAAACCCATAAATCTATGTTCTTGGGTCTTGAACGATCAGTGAGTGGGAACCACTTTTTTTTGTCTACCTTATCTAACCTGTTTTAATTTTAATCTTCTACACCTCTGTAAAATGTGCCATCAATCTCCTTTTCTCCACCGTAACCTAGTAGCTAAAATCCCTCAGCTCTGCAACCAGTCTGGTGTGGAGTTTAATTTGATTCAGTTTAAACCTATCCGAAGCATAGGCCAAGAAGAGGGCCTCTTCCAGTCCAGTGTGAGATATCTCCATTTGCTGATGTACACACATCACCATGCACACATACACACACGCAAACGCACAGACACATCCAGCTCATGCAAACATGAACATAGCTTTCTGATGTTACTCACATTCTCAGGAGCTCCTCCATGCAAAAGGAACTAGTAACACTGTCAGAGGCAAGCGGAAATAGGTTGAAACTCTTGTTAAAATGGAAACCTTTTGAAATGTGAAGTAAGAGATGATTTTTTGTGCAAAACTAAGTGTGGTACACCATGGTATTGCATTGGATGGCATTGTATTGTATTGTGCATGCCTGGGCTTGTCCAGGCTGGCTCCGCCTGTGGCTCCTCCCCTCGGGCTTATGTATAAAGGTGGAAAGTCTCCGCCTCCAACCCAGTTTGGGTCCAGAGGCAGGAGGTTTGCTGTTTAGTGTATCAAAGCCTCAGTTACGTTCATCACTCGTCGTGTGTTATTGATGGTGTATCACTAAGTTCCTACATTAACTTCAAGAAATGAATGTTCCATTGCAGCGAAGCATCGCAGATTCAACCCCAGCAGATCTTCAACCTACACTTCAAACAACCAGGGTGTATCTATCCAGTATGGTACAGGCGCCATGGATGGAATACTGGGATATGACACTGTCAGAGTAAGTAGACTGTAACCTTTATCAAATAAAGTAAATCACACAACAGTGATCATTGAGATTGGAGGTTTAATCTTCCAGATAAAGATAAAAGTATTTGATGTAAATGCTCCCTTCATTCAGCCATTGAAATCGACTCACAGCCTTGTGTCTATTTGTGTTGAGTGTGGGATATTATCTCTATTTGTTGTCTACCTGAGCTCAGTGGTGTCATTCTGTGTCTGAGCTTGTGAGTTCAAACGCATTTGTGCAGATAATCCATGTTGAGAGTGCCGCAGTGTGACAGGAACCCCGTCAGGGGGGTGCAAATATTCCCAGACTACTATTCAATGAAGAAGGCATGTCTTCTTTCCGTTTCTTTTCCAAAATTTGTCCATGAGCCAGGATTGGTTCAATTCCGGCTTGGGTCACTGTCTGTGCGGAGTCTGCACATCCCCCCCGTGTGTGCGTGGGTTTCCTCCGGGTGCTCCGGTATCCTCCCACAGTCCAAAGATGTGCAGGTTAGGTGGATTGGCCATGATAAATTGCCCTTAGTGTCCAAAATTGCCCTTAGTGTTGGGTGGGGTTACTGGGTTATGGGGATAGGGTGGAGGTGTTGACCTTGGGTAGGGTGCTCTTTCCAAGAGCCGGTGCAGATTCGATGGGCCGAATGGCCTCCTTCTGCACTGTAAATTCTATGATATGATTGCTGAAGATAACGTTTCATTGGCCATCTATCCCATTGGTGCTCACAATTGGCTTGCAATTCATAGGACAACGTTCTGCTTAATCCCTCATGGTTTGTTACTTGTTTTTAGATTTCAAACATGGTGATCAGTAGTCAGGAATTTGGTCTGGCTACAAGTGAACCTGGTGGTTTCTTCGCCCACGTGAATTTTGATGGCATTCTCGGCATGGGCTATCAATCTCTTGCAGCATCGGGGGCCACAACCGTATTTCATAACATGATGACGCAAAACCTGGTGGAGCAGCCTCTCTTCTCCGTCTACCTAACGAGGTAAACATCTTTTCTGCACCTCATTTCCCTGAGTGAAGCACAAACTGCTTATTTTGGTTTAATCGAAACATCGCCTTGCCTTCGTTGTTCAAATTTCTGCCTTTCAGACAGAAAGGTGTGGGTTCAATTTTAATGTGAAATAGAGCAGATTATGCACATCAATAGTTACGTGTGGCATTGTCCCCACAGTATCGTGTGCAATGTTGGTCCCCATGTCTCAGGACACATGTACTTTTATGGGAGGCAGTAGATCAAAGGGTCACTGGATCGGTCCCTGGGTGAGAGGACTACCCTCTGATAAGATGCTCAGTGGATTTGGTTTATATTCTCTGGAGTTTGCAAGGATTAGAGGTGACCGCTGCAGTGTTCAAATGGTTTGGCGTTTGATTAGGTGTCTCAGTTGAATGTTCACAGTGTGCGATTAATTAAGCTTAGGTGAGGTAACTTGAAAAGGGAGAGACTGCACTGCATCTTTCAATCGTTGTAAATAAACCTTATCCTCAACACGTCGACAATAGTGTGTCATCTCTGCGTATCTCCAAGGCATGAAATACAACAGTCTTAGTGAAACATTCAGGATTCTGAAGGGGTTCGACAGGATAGATCCTGAGAGGTGTTTTTTTTGGCTGTGCAATTTGGAATACAGGGACACACAGTCTCAGGGTAAGCAGGCAAGCAGCCAATCACTGAGGCAGCCAAGGTGTGTTCTGAGGCATGGGGAAGGTGGGGGGTGGGGGGAGGTGGCAGGATTGTGATATTGAATGGATGGGTTTCTCCCTCGGAAACCCACCCTCCAAACCCAGACTTTTGGGAGGGCAGATCCTCGGGTGAGAATCCTGCCCTTTTACCTATCAAGGCACCTAAGTGGCCACTCAATAGCCTCTTAAGGGACATTTTCAGCCCAGCCTCAATTTTTAGTCTGACGGGAGCAGGTGTGACTGGATGGGAACATGACAATAAAACCTTTCCCCATCTTGGTTGGGGTGGGGGTGTGGTGAATGTATTATATTGAATAAATTGATGGTCGCATGACACACAGGACTTATCCCCCTGGCTGACCCCAGGACACTGTGATCACGTCCCTCTTGAACCTTGAGGGTGTCCACTACCCTCCCAACCCCAGGATCCTGGAACTGACTTTGCAATAGTTTTGGCACTCAGTGTCAGGCAGGGCGCTGAAATACCTCTTCTGTCCACTGCGGCGCTGTGCCTGGCTAAAACCTCTGACGGGTGGGACTTCCTTCTAAGTGTGGACAAGTCCCGCCCACTGCCAATCAGCGCTCAAGTGAGCGTTAAATGCCAGTGCAAGTTCGAGAGTTGACGTTTGCAGGTTAGATGCTGAATCTCAGGACGGTGAGCGGCGATCACTCTCCATCCTTCAAACCCTTCACTCAGGACATTTTGATTCTGTGGCATTCTCTACCCCAGAGGAGCAGATGCTTCATCGTTCACTGAACACTGACATAGACACGATTTAGATTGTCCAGGGAGTCGAGGGATACGGGAATCAGGCAGGAAAATGAAATCCATGGTACCTTTCCACTGAGCTCCATCGGCGTATCTGTGGGATCCTGCTCTGTACAGATTGCCAGCCACATTTGCTGGCATGGCAACGTTAAATACAGTTCAAAAGTATGAATTGGTTGAGAAGAACATAAGGCCATCCTGAGGATTTGAAAGACATTAGATCAATCCTAGTGCTTTCTCTCAAAGTGATTTGGTTCTAAACTTTGAATCTGTTGAGTGGTAAAATCAACCAAATTCAGAATTCAAACCGATAAACAAAGTCAGATTATGTTCTGCATGATGCATTTAATGGAACAGTTGCTGAGTTTGAATTTATTATCCTGAATTTATTATTAATATTTATGGCAATAGAGGGGCAGCACGGTGGAGCAGTGGTTAGCACTGCTGCCTCAATATGCCGAGGACCCGGGTTCCATCCCGGCCCCAGTCACTGTCCTTGTGGTGTTAGCACATTCTCCCCGTGTCTGCATAGCTCTGAACCCCACAACCCAAATCGATGGGCGGGGTAGGTGGATTGGACACGCTAAATTTCCCCTTCTTTGGAAAAAAAAATTGGGTACTCTAAATTAATTTTTTTTAAATTATGGCAATGGTTCAGTCGGTGTCTTTTTGTTGCTTATTAAGGAAGTTGATTATTTTACATACGATATCCAATAGGCAGTCATATCACTAAATACAAAACCGCGAAACCACAAAACTGTCAATTGCTGAGCTTTTTAATAATTCTCTTCTGTTTCACAGACAGAATGGTGGGTACGGAAGTGAAATTGTGTTTGGCGGTATTGACTCGAGCCACTACACAGGACAAATTCACTGGGTCCCTGTCACTCGTGAGGCCTACTGGCAAATCAACATTGACCGGTAAGTGATTACCCTCGTCCACAACTGGGATGGATATTTTCTGCTTCTCCACTGAAGTCCGAGATGATGATTTTACCAAACTATATTGAAACATATGGGCCTGGATTCTTTGCGTCTTGATGCTGGAACAGTGAACCTTGAAGGCCCGAGAATCGTGGGTGATCAAAGACTCGCTTTGTGCCAGACGTCGATTCCGACCCATGCTCTGGCCCCTCGCAGGCGGCCATATCGAAGTCTGTGCCCCCCACCGGCAGATCCATGTAAAGTGGTCATTTGCATGGATTTCTATATCATTAGCGGCTTGGACACTTCATGTTCCACCCTTGGCGATGCTCTGCCCCTTAGACAGGAGTCTCGTGGGACTGAGGTAGTGCAAGTATTTACAAGAGGGGACTGGGCGCCATGGGTACGGATGGGGTGCGGGAGGCTAGGTAAGCAGTGAAGATCCCACAAAGAATGTCAGGCCCGTCCCAGGGGCAGTCGCGGCAAATGTCTTGGTGCCAAGTCCGTAGACTTGGGGTGACCCCTTGGGATCGGGGGTGGTCTGGCTCAGATCGCCATTGCCGTAGGATGTGATTTAATGAATGGCCTTTGGAACCCTCCCTGGTTCTCTGCACCTGTCAGGGCAGAGGCCTCACCTGAGAACCCCGCCCCTCAGGATCACCAGCTGTCTCCTCCTGGAGAGCTTTTCAATGGTTTCAACACCTTTGGGCCAGGATTTGGTCTTAAATCGTGCCAGCAGAGTGCGGGCCCATTTGCATTTCCTGACCCATTCACTGAATTGGGCCCCCAACAGAAGTGCAAGTCGCACACTCTCGGTCCCGGTGACAACACATCGTCTCCCAAACGGAGAATTCTGGCCACGAGCTACAAGCAAAGTTCTCAGTTAAATCAGCATTAATGGAAGGTATGATTGTCTCGGCTAACAAAGAAAATCAACTTGGTATTACATGTTCATTTGCCTTACACGTGAGGCAGTTTCAGGTCTTTGACTCACTCTTCATGTATTTTTCTTCCTCAGAGTGACCATCAATGGTCAGGTTGTGGCCTGCGATGGAGGGTGTGCTGCCATTGTTGATACTGGCACTTCTCTTCTTGTGGGTTCCAGTTATGGCATCTCCGCCATTAATCAGGGGATTGGAGCAACCGAAAGTTACTATGGCATGGTAAACCCCTGTTTCAACAATGGCTGCGGCGTCGGAGTGTCGGACTGTGCACCGATGAGTGATTGCTAATGCAGCTTGTAGCAGACCATTTAACTTATTATAAAGTACAAATAGTTACAATTATAAAAATATTGCAAATTGTCACGGAATTTTCTCCATCAAAATGCCCTCAGCCTCTTGCTGGATGGGGGGAGTGTGCGGGTAGGAAAGGAGAGGTGGAGGGTGTGAGTGAGAGCACGGAGTGGTGTTCAATTCAATTCCATAAATATCAGGCAGTCACTCCAGCCTGGACGCCCAGCCCCAGAAATATCCGGAAATGAATCACCACTTGTAACAAAATTAAGGTGAAGAGTCTTTCCATTTTGGAACCTTCTCATTGAAGGGCAAATATTTGTGCTGAAATAGTGTCAGAAAAATAAGTGCATAATCCTATAACTGCTTTACCAGTGAGGTGATACTGATGTTTAGAAATGTTTTGAGGTGAGGTTGCCAAATGGTAATTAAATATACCCTGGGGAATTCCAAATCTTCTCTTCAACCACTTTATGTAACCTGCTTGTGTATTTGAATGTCACCTCCTATTAAGTTGAGTTATGGTCAGTTGGTAATGCTATTGCACCGCAAATGATTTATTGTCAATCCATATACTGACACAATGACTAAGTACTTTTTCTATTTTCCTGCAGTCCTCAATAGACTGTAACAACATGGGCAGCATGCCCGATGTGGTCTTCACAATCAATGGAATGGACTTCCCTCTTTCCCCACAAGTCTATACATTGCAGGTATGATATTGGACAGCAATAGGCTGCGAGAATACACTCAAAATGTCATCAGCTGCAATGGAATATTTGTTAAATTTAATCATTCTCCCTTTCCTTACAGAACTCCTACTCCTGTTCCAGTGGATTTAGTGGAGGTGGTGGAGGCCTTTGGATTCTGGGAGACGTGTTCATTGGAGGATATTACACCATTTTCGACCATGGGAACAACCGCGTGGGCTTGGCTCAGGCTGCCTAAGTTCTTTATTCCTGTTCTCGTTAAAAGCACACCCCGATTTGCATTTGGAACCGTCACATAGTTCCCCAGTGCAGCTGGACAGTATAATTGAGCAAATCACCATCTCCAGAATGGCTATAAACAAAGGCGGACCATTGGCTACTTGGCTGTGGTTTGTGCACAGCAGCACATTGCACCGCGTCAATGCTGAAAAGCAATGAAAATAGAAGTAAGAACTCAAGAAATGCCTTGTCAGGGTGGGCTTCTAAAGGAACAGGTTAAGAACAGGTTCTGGATTGGAAATGAGAATGTTAATTTGGTCTAATTCTATTCCCTCTCTCATTGTGAAACCCTTTTACTCAGCTCTTTCCTGATTCTGACTTTTAGCTGTGATATATTCTTGGTTCAATGATTCACTCCAGAGACACACACATTTCTGCTGAAGGTGGATGAACTCTGCAGTGAAACCCGATTTGATGTAAATGTGATCCTAACATCACACAGCAGCCTTTTCTGTCCTTTGGAATCACTTCATTATAATAGTTCTTAAAATTGCTCAATAAAATATAATTATGAAATTCGCACTCCCAGTTTTCCTGTTTCATGTTCTTTATCCTGTGATATCTGTGTGTGGGTAGAGATTGTATTAATTTCACATTTGAATTGTCCTGTGAGAGGATCAACTCATTTCAAATACAAAGTCACTGTTGAATAATATTTACAGGGGTTTGGACATGGCCTGATGAAGTCTCATTCTGGTCTATTTATGTCTCAGAATAATCCGAATACAAGTCCCCGTTGTTTCAGATGTTGGATCTATGTCCATTTCAGATTGAACTTTAGTGACCCTGCTCCACATATTCTAAAATGGCTAACGTTTCCCAAGGTTCTGGGAAACAATTGCCCATAACTTCAGGTCAGTAACAATGGGACAGTTTTGTCTGTGTCCTTAATAAAAGTTATCCACGTGGATTTGATCAGTTCTAGAACACTAATTTCCTGTTTCCCAAAGTCAGTTTCAACTTTCTCCAGGGGATGTATGGCATCCAGAAACAGGGCAGGCAACAGGTAGGCTGATCGTCCAATCACATTGAAGAATTGTCACAGACAGCAATGCAGGAAGTAAAAAGTAGGAAATATAACTGTGGAAGGGAAGTTAATTTTTTCCACGACAATAACTCACATTTAAACCAATACAGAAAGCAAACTACCAATTCGGAGATGTTTATTGGGTTAAAGGAGAATCAAAAGTACCAGAACATTAATTTCTAAAATATTTTATTAAAAAGCAGCAACTCCTTTGCATTGAGCTGCCTATATAATCTGTTTTCAATGCCAGCGATGTTGTTAAATAAGAACATTACTCATAGTCGGATAGTCAACCCTTCAAGACCTCTCCACAATTCAATGCGATTTAAGCTGACTTGACTGCGGCCTCAACCCCACGTCCCTGCCTGTCCACCACTCATAACACTGGACAACCTCGTATTTCATAAATCTCTTTAACTCGGCCTTGATAATCAGAGAATCATAGAATCCTTGCAGTGCAGAATGAAGCCATTAAGCCCATTGAGAGTGCACCGACACTCTGAAAGAGCACCCTCCCTTGGCCAACTACCCCCTCTCCCCCCCACCCTTCCTGTCCATCCCCGTAACCACACCTAACCTTTGGGCACCTTTGCATGGCCGATTAACCTAACCTGGAGATCTTTGGATTGTGGTAGGAAACCGGAACACCCAGAGGAAATCCACTCAGAATGTGCAAATTCCAACAGACTAGGCAGGAATTGAACCTGGGTCCCTGGTGCCGCTAGGCAGTGGTGCTAACCACTTTGCCAGCGTAACACTGGCTCAATTATACTTAATTATACAGCCTCTGGAGTAACCAACCCTCTGAGAGAAACTAATTCTTGCTCATCTCTCTCTTAAATGGAGGATTCTATTTTTTGAAACTGCACCCCATTGTTCTGGATTCCTCCAAGATGGGAAGTATTTTACCAACATCTACCCAGTCGGGCCCTATCAGAATCTCAAACATAAGATCACCTCTCATTCTTCTAAACATCGACAAATATCGGCCCAACCTGCTCAACCTTTCCACCCATTCATCTCAGGAATCAATCTATTGAACCCCTAGGTGGGGTTACTGGGTTATGGGGATAGTGTGGAGGTGTGGGCTGAAGTAGGGTGCTCTTTCCAAGGGCTGGTGCAGACTCAATAGGCCAAATGGCCTCCTTTGGCACTGTGAATTCTTTGATTCTATTATCCTATGAATCATCTCTGAACTGCCTCCAATGCAAATATATCCTGACTTAAATACCAACATTGTGCACAATACTCTCGGCCTATGACAATCTACACCATTCAAAACTACCTTACTCTTAATTCAACAAGGCTTACCTGTTCCATCAGCCTTTACCATGAGAATAGTGAGGAACAAATAGAAGTTCACGACAAATCAATGATGTTTAATGAATCCATCTGTGAAAGAGCAACACCACAGCCTAAGATTCCTGACAGAATGAATAGCAAGCACCGACTGCTTTTTGAAAGGGCGCCCAGATCTCAGAATAAAGTTCCAGACGCCTCCCAAATCGTTAGAAAGACCTCCACCCCCACAACTGCTGGCAAGTGACCACCTCATTCGCCCCCCTGCCTCAGCTCCTCTACTGAGCCCCCCCCCCCTCACGCCACTCCACTGGACACCCCCCTCAGTCCTCCCCCTCAGACCCAACCCCTTGGCAGTGCCAACCTGGTGCCTTGGACTTCAAGGGGTGATAGCCCATTATCTTGTTAAACCATACCGGCCATTGTTCTGTTTTTAAATCAATCGCTTATGGGATGTGGGTGTCGCCGGCTGGGCCAGCATTTATTGCCCATCCCCGAGGGCAATTAAAAGTCACCCACATTGCTGTGGGTTGGGAGTCTGGAGTCACATATAGGCCAGACCAGGTAAGGATGACAGATTTCCTTCCTGAAAGGATATTATTGAACTAGATGGGTGTGGTAGTCAGTTTTAGAGGTATTACGGTACCCAGGTTGAGGCTGTAAGACCATTGGTGTGGGAGGTACCTGACCCAGCAATATCATTGGTGAAGCCTGCCTGCTGGTTCCGCTCAGTAAGGCGGAGTATAAGAGTCTGTGTCTCCCCAGCTGCTGCATTCTGTACCTGCGCTGCTGGGGGAAACATCTAATCCAATAAAGCCTTCAACTGTACTCCAATCTCGCTTCGGGAGTTATTGATCGTGCATCAATGGTTTTTGTACGACAATCGACAATGGTCATCATTAGACTTTTAATTTCAGATTATTTTTGTTCAATTCAACCATCTGCCGCGGTGGGATTCGAACCCAGATCCACAGAACATTACAGTGTGTTTCTGTATTACTAGTCCAGGGACAATACTACTACGCCACTGCCTCCCCCACTTAAACTATCTCTGCTCTTTCCCAATTTTACCTATTTTTTAAAGAATTGAATAGACCTCCTCATCTGTACATTTTGACATACTCTCCTTTGTGACCGAATACTAATTATTTTATACATCTGGACATTAGTTTGTGCTGCAAGGTGCACAACAGGAACTCACCCAGGCTCCTTAGACAGCACCTCGCAAACCCAAGACCATCTGGAAGGACAAGGGCAGCGTACACATAGCAATCCCACCACTCACCATTCTGATTTGGAAATATATTGCCATTCCTTCACTGTCACTGGGCCAAAATCCTGAAACCCCCTCCGCAGGAGGGAGGGAGCCACTGATGCCCATACCCTGTGAATGAATTTTTAAAAACTGGGATATCAACAATGATTGGAGACCCGGACCCCTGTGGATGACTGTTTGATGAATAAAGCTCTGTGTTATCATAGAATTTACAGTGCAGAAGGAGGCCATTCGGCCCATCGAGTCTGCACCGGCTCTTGGAAAAAGCACCCTACCAGAGGTCAACACCTCCACCCTATCCCCATAACCCAGTAACCCCACCCAACACGAAGGGCAATTTTGAACACTAAGAGAAATTTATCATGGCCAATCCACCTACCCTGCACATCTTTCGACTGTGGGGGGAAACCGGAGCACCCGGAGGAAACCCACGCACACACTGGGAGGAAGTGCAGACTCCGCACAGACAGTGACCCAAGCCGGAATCGAACCTTGGACCCTGGAGCTGTGAACAATTATGCTATCCACAATGCTACCGTGCTGCCCGCCGGAAGGCATTTTGTGATACTGGACTATGATATAAATTATAGGTGGCCCCGTAACGACATTTGTGCTCCTATATTACTTTTGAATAGTTCTGATGAAACAAAAGGTAATCATTGGCTTAGATGTCTGTTCAGAAGAGGCAATTTGTAGAAATAGATAGTGTATACACAATGCTGTTAATATCAGAAAAGACAGAAAATGGCTGTTAGCTATTTTGTGATATTAATGACACAAAATGGCTGAACAAGCCACATTCGCTGTAAACTGTCTCATGAGACCCAGGCATGGGTATGTATAGAGAGTGTCCCAACAGCCGCTGGTAACAGCTTCACAGAACAAGACATGCAATGTATCCTTGATAAAGCTCAAGGTCTACAGCTGTAGACAGGACACATCATTATGTTAGTTTTGAATGACTTCCGTATGAAATTAGGAGCGGGTAAGACAACACCCGCTTTATCCATATATGTGACGATTGACTGCATGTAATAAGTGTGACGTGAATATAGTTGATTGATTGTATGTAAATGAGAATACAAACTAATTCCGTCCCTTGAATCTGTATATTAACCCGTGTGAGCTTTAGCTCAAGTGAGAGAAGGTGCTGTCACAGGCTGCGGAGTCTTCCCTCCCAGAATTCTGACATAATAAACTGCTTTTTTACTTATACTCACGCCTTTGTGTGAATATTTTCACCCCTAACACTCTGCATCTGAAATTTAGCAGCGGTTCATTTGTTGTAATGTTTTGGAATATTGAATTGCTTCCATTCTCGTCTGTCTGACAGGAAAACAGCAGCAGAGAATGAGGATTTCTCAACAGCATCTTCCAAACCGATGTTCTGCACCATCTAAAGGGAGAGGAGCAGTGGGCACGTGAATGGCACCATCTCCAATTGCCAACCCCCTCCCAACACCCCCACCAAAGTGGTCAATCCCTCCTAAGAATATCATTTCTGTATAATTCAATATTTACACTAGACGTTATCAAATCTAACTTGTCCAGCGAACAAACTAGAAGAACAATTATTCATTATACTAGCTCATGTAAGTGACACATATTTGATTACATTAAACTGCACATTCAAGAACAATTTTGGCGAGGTTTAACATTGAGACGGATCTAAGAGCATTGAAGGGAAAATATTGGAAGACAGAGAAAAAGACAAAACACATTTTGTATAATGTGTGCCAATGCAGATTTTATCGATACTGTACATGGCCAATGATCTCACCACCTAGTGGAAGGATTGCTGATAACAATATTCTTACAAAATTCCAAGCAAATATAAAAGACTTTTAAATTCCCTGCATCTTAATCCAGTTTTATTAACAAGTAAAATGCTTCTTTTCATATCAAAGCTGTGACATTGGTGCACCTCCTCATTGGGACAGACTCTCCAAGCCTGTACACGGTGAGTTGGATCTCCAGATTGGTGGGACATATGTTGCAAAATTGCACGAGGCAATAGTACACGAAGGGCTGCAGTTATGTCCTTTTAGGGAGTTTTCTGAAATTTTTCGTTGGAAGAGAGTGAACAGTTGATAGCATCTTGTATGCCCATCGGCACTGCATGAAGAACTCTAGCTTTCAACAATAACGTCTTGGAAATGACAGTTGACAATAAATAGAGAACAAATGTTAGGGAATTTCAACTTGTGTTAATGTCAATCGAGTCACAATCACTGCTGAAACAGATCCCTGAGCACAACCAGGTCGAGAAAAACATTGACGTGCCTCCAAAGCCTTGATCCAGGCATAGCAAGAACATTTCAAGGTTAACACACCACGTGATAATTGCACAGGAGATTGCTTGCAGGACTGAAACAGGTTATCTCAACCTTAAAGAATCAAATGTTACTGTCTCAATAGCGCAAAAGGCTAAACCTGATGCATTGTTTCATTCACCTGTTGTGTCAATACATTTTTCACCACTGTCTGACAGAAAGTGCAATAATATAACTTGGGGAAAATGGAGTTGGCAAAATGCAGGAACTATAAATTACCAACTTATGAAAGAAACAGCTTTTGTAAGAACAGGTTCTCCTACCATACCCAGCTCTGAACTATTCCTCTGCCGAGTCGGGTCAGGCACATAATGGATATGAAGTGGAGCAATAAATAGAAAGCTAAACATTATACATTGCTGAAGGGACAATGAGTTATCAAATTGTTATCAGTTGGTAGTTATGTGGATCAGTTGTCCTGAATGGAAAGATAAAGCTTCTTGAGGTTTTTGGGCAACAGAATAATATAAGATGGCCAATTGTAACCAAAGTAGATATAACCAAAGACATGAGCCAATCGGGAAACAGAGACAAAATGGCGTCTCAGTTCAGTTAGCGAGGTTGATGGGGATTTCCCAGAGTTCTTCAGTCTGGTTTTAATTACAGAAGAGAATGGACTTGTCCGATTCATCATCTTACAGCTTGTTGGATAGCTTTCTGATGGAACTTTATCTCTCAGAACAGCTTTCACTGTTATATTCAAATCAAACAATGAGATGCCACCCTTCTCACGTGACTTGTCCAAGTTCAAAGTGCATTTTCCAAAGAGAGGGCGTATTGTTGTTTGAACCTTGAGATGCACCCATCCTCGTTTGGACAAGGAGAATACAGCGAAATGGTGATTTGATGCATTCACATGTGTGTACAAATGTTGGATTTAAATGTGTCCTTTGCCCATGGTGAAACAGATTTTGTTGTTTGTTGATGGCCCCTGCTTAAACAAAGGGATGTGTGAATTCCCAGATGGCTGAGAAGGTCCACATATTTCAGTATTTAGTTGACTATGACAAGTGTCTAGAGTTCAAAATGCAAAAGGTCACATGGTAGTGGCCAGTTGGTTTGTGTGAAAAATTCTAAAGTAAGTGCCTGAATAGTTGTAAGAACAAAATATTTTTTTTGTTCCCATTTCTTTATTTTGCATTATTTTGGTTGGTGAATCCATAATCAGGGTGTGCATTTAAGCAGAAGATTCAAAGTTGAAGCAGCTGCTTGCCAGGTTTTCCCAGGTTCCCAGATTGTGTACTTTGGAAGGGAGAAGTCAGACACTTCGACATTGAGTGGATCTGAGGAACCAGCTTTGGAAGGGAGTCCATTCGATTGGTTAAATGGCAACCGGTGGGTTGGCCAGGGACAGTATTCTACCTGATAACTGTGGTGAATGTGATTCACACTATATATAGTTGCCAATATCACTCCATGTATATATGTTCGTTATCTACCCGTTGTAAGATCAATGCTGTATATAGTTGCCAATATAACCCCGTGTATATATGTTCACTATCCACCATTGTAAGTGCAGTTGCACTATCCAACCACCAGGGGGAGTCGCTCTAGGAGTACGCAAGAGTTTGTACTGGGCTCCTCCCTTGGCTCCACCCAGGACTCCTCCCCCTGGGACCGATGTATAAAGATCAGTGCCTTAGAGCCAGGCTGCCAGTTCATGGAGTTCTACGACGAATAGGCTGGCTCTGCTGTAAGTGTATTAAAGCCTCTGTTAAGATCCAACTACACGTGTTCGCTGAATTGATGGTTCCATCAATAACCGTGACTGGTTGATTCCTGCTTGATGCTTTCTGACAGAACCGAAGAGAAGTTTTTGGACTGTCTCTCTCTCTCTCTCTCTCTCTCTCACTCCCCCTCTCTCCTGTTTACTGAAGTGAAAGACTGCACTACTGTTCTGAAAGCAGTGAGTGCCTGACACACCCAAAGCTGAAATTATTCTGAGTTTGCAGAGAAAGTATAATAATAATCTTTATTGTCACAAGTAGGCTTACATTAACGCTGCAATGAAATTACTGTGAAAAGTCCCTAGTCGCTACACCCCGGTGCCTGTTTGGGTATACTTAGGGAGAATTCAGAATGTCCAATTCACCTAACAGCACGTCTTTCGGGGACTTCTGGGAGGAAACCGGAGCACCCGGAGGAAACCCACGCGGACACGGGGAGAACATGCAGACTCCACACAGACGGTGACCCAGTCTGGGAGTGCCGGCCATAGGAACCTCACCTCTTGGTTTTATCTGGCAAGTTTGTGGCACGGTAGCACAGTGGTTAGCACTATTGCTTCACAGCACCAGGGTCCCAGGTTCGATTCCCCGCCCTGGGTCACTGTCTGTGTAGATTTTCCACATTCTCCATGTGTCTGCATGGGTCTCACCCCCACAATGCTAAATTGCCCCTTAATTGGATAAAATTAATTGGTTACACTAAATTTATAAAAAAAATAAAAATAAAGAGTAGCATTGCCGGCCTCGCTGGACAGAGCGCCGGGAAGCTCACAGCAGTTCCCGCTCGCTACCACGCTTAGAACTCTTTTTGGAGAACTCCACGCTGAACATATTTTGCATTAATCCAAATGATCTCAATTACTAGTGACTTAAGTTGTACATTGTCATTAACTAAAGAGATTATATTTGAGATAAACGAGTCATGAGTACATTAATATTTAATTCTCATGTTGAATGATCGTATCTGAGTCCTCGTGACAATGGAATGGTTTGGTCAGAGTGGCTATAAATGCTGCAGCTCAGACCCCAAAACTTTAGGTTCTGAAGAGTCTCTGAATCAACCTAACTGACAAGATGAAGTGGCTGATCATCACCCTTGCTTGCATTCAGCTCTCTGAATGTCTGTTCAGGTAGGAAATCATCACAGGGTGAGAGAGGGAAAAAATAATTTGTCTTCAAGGAATAGTAAAAGGTGATGAGATTTCTAACTTACTTTATTTCTCTGCAGAATGCCCTTGTTTAAGGGCAAATCGACTCGGAATGTTCTGCGGGAGAAAGGCTTGCTGGAAGACTTCCTGAAGAATCACCCACATGATCCCAGCTCAAAGTTTGAAGGGCCCTTATCCCTGAATGTAAATGAACCGATGACGAACTACATGGATGTAAGTAATCTGTCAGTTTTCCAAACCAAAAGGGAAAACTTCCTCTTAACTCACCTTCATTGAACTATCTGCTCGTATTTTATGTTATTCCAGAATAACATAAGGATAATAGTTAGGGATAATAATTCAGTCACATGGAAAACCGAGCTGGTGTATCATATGTTGTAGATCTCTAACCTGCGATAACTGACACAACAAGTGACAATGGATGGGTTTCAGCTGTTCTAGCTTGGGCTGTTGATGGACGCTGAGAGTAATATGGAACTCTGGGCAATGGTTATTCTCCAGACTGGAGAACAGTGTATGGGTTTTTACACCATGAATCTAGTTTAATGACTTGGGTGCAGCGGGGCACAATTTCAAAATCTGCAGGCGATACACAATTTGGAAGTATTGCAAACCCTGAGGATATTGGATTGGATTGAATTTGTTTATTGTCACATGTACCGAGGTAAAGTGAAAAGTATTTTTCTGCGAGCAGCTCAACAGATCATTAAGTACATGGAAAGGAAAGGGAATAAAAGAAAATACATAATAGGGCAACACAAGGTGCACAATGTAACTACATGAGCACAGGCATCGGATGAAGCACACAGGGTGTAGTGTTAATGAGGTCAGTCCACAAGAGGGTCATTTAGGAGTCTGGTAACAGCGAGGAAGAAGCTGTTTTTGAGTCTGTTCGTACGTGCTCTCAGACTTCTGAATCTCCTGCCTGATGGAAGAAGTTGGAAAAGTGAGTAAGCCGGGTGGGAGGGATCCTTGATTATGCTGCCCGCTTTCCCCAGGCAGCGGGAGGTGTAGATGGAGTCAATGGATGGGAGACAGGTTCGTGTGATGGACTGGGCGGTATTCACGACTCTCTGAAGTTTCTTGCGGTCCTGGGCCGAGCAGTTACCATACCAGGCTGGGATGCAGCCCGATAGGATGCTTTCTATTAGTGAGAAACATCAAGGGGACATAGTGAGGTTGGTGTCTGAGGGAACATGTAGCAGATCAAATTGAATGCAAAGAGCTATCAAGTGATTCAATTTGGTGAGAAGGACAAAATAAGGAATAAAATTCTACAAGGGGTCCAGGTGTATGTAGCCAAAGATTGTTGGAGGTGGCAGGGCAGGTTGAGAAAGTGGTTAAAAGGACATTTAGGACCCTGGACATTATGAATAGAAGCACAGAGGAGCAGGCATGTGAATTGCGACAAAACTTTACAAAACACTGATTCAGCATCAACTGGAGCATTGTGTCCAATTCTAAGCACCACAATTTAAAAAGATGTGAACTTATTAGTAAGCGTGCAGAAAAGATTTCCGAGAATGGTCCAGGGATGGGGAATTTCAGTTCCATGGATTGCTTGAAGAAGCTGCAGCATTACCAATAGATCTTGAGGAATCTAAGCCTAATAACACCTGATGTGCTGATACATTTCCAGTTGATGTATTTTGGTCTTATCTTTTTTTCTGACAGATGGATTATTATGGACGCATCAGCATTGGGAACCCACCACAGAGTTTCACTGTTATCTTTGACACTGGCTCATCCAACCTTTGGGTCCCATCCGTTTACTGCTCTCAAGCATCATGCAGTAAGTATACATTACCCTGCTCTTCAACATGCTTCCCTCTGTGACATGTCTTCTCGCTAATGGCAGGAATAGGGAGGGAGTTATATTCCCAGAATAATCACAGTTGAAAAGCGAGTTCTGTAAGATTGGATGAAACTAGAATTTCGCTTTGTTATCTCTGAGCTTGGAGAGAATTGAATCAGAGCTTTGATTTCTCGGATCTTTTCGCTGCGGTTCTTTGTCTTCCTCTGGATTTGGGCAAATCTTCGGATCAATTTACCCAAAAGAAAATGAGCATCAGTGTAAAATAATATCCAGTTCACACTCCTGGCTCGGATGGTTACACCAGGCAAAGATAACGGAGAGTGGAGACCTTGATCACATTGGAAACTTGGAAGAATTTAGAAAGATAGTTAGTGAAAATTCAGCTTCATCAGTAAACTGAACAAGTCACCACAAGTGTACAGCGAAGGTATATTCCCCTTAACCCTGTGTCATAGAGTCATAGAGCTGAATATTCCGGCTGTTCCCGCTGGCTGGCCTTCCAGTTCCTCCAATGGAGAATCCTCGCGGCGTGTTCACTGTCAGCCGAGTGTGTAATCCACACAATACGCTGTAGACATTGACGGGGCAGGAAGATCCCGCAGGAGACCAAACACACCGTGATGGGGAGCGGGTAGGTTTGGGAAATCCCACCGATAGTCATCATTGCAGAGAAGGAACCCATTCAGCCCATCGGGTCCATTCCTCACTGCGGAGCTATTTGCTCAGCACCATTCCCTGCCTCTATCCCGTAGCACTGCTAGTTTATTTCTTCAAGTTCACCTTTCACAATCATTGATTATTTATATGTCCACCAGTGAGCTCCAGCTCACTGCCACTTGCTGCATTAAAATAATATCTCCCTGACCATTATCCAAACCCATAAATCTATGCCCTTGGTTCTTGAATGACCAGTGAGTGGGAACCACTTTTTTTGTCTACCTTATCTAAAACTGTCTTAATTTCTAATCTTCTACATCTCTGTCAAATGTTTCCTCAATCTCTTTTTCTCCAAGGGGAAAAAACTCACATTCTTCACCCTAACCTGGGCTAAAATCCCTCAGCTCTGCAACCAGTCTGGTGTGGAGTTTAATTTGATTTGGTTAAACCTATCCACTGAGTTGGCCAATAAGGGGGCCTCCTCCTGTCCAGAATGAGATATCTCCATTTGCTCATGTATAAACGCACACACACACACACACACACACAAATACTCACGCACAGACATACACCCACACACACGTGCCCACAAACAAACAAACACACTCACGCACGCACACACAGTCACACACACACACTCACACATGTCCAGCTCAGAGCTCCTCCTCAAACATGAACACCGCTTTCTGATCGTCATCACATTCTCAGGAGCTCCCTCCAAGCAAAAGGAAACTGGTAACACTCTAAGGGGCTAAAAAAAATGCGTTGAGATTCTTGTTAAAATTGAAACCATTGAAAATGTGAAGTAATAGATAATTTTTTTTGTGCAAAACTAAGTTCCTCCATTAACATCATGAAATGAATGCCCCTTTGCAGCGAAGCATCGCAGATTCTACCCCAGCAGGTCTTCAACTTACACTTCAAACAACCAGGCTGTATCTATCCAGTATGGTACAGGCGCCATGGTGGGAATACTGGGATATGACACTGTTAGCGTAAGTAGACTGTAACTTTCATCAAAGAAAGTAAACCACATAACAGTGATAATTGATGTCTGAGGTTTAATCTTCCAGATCAAGATACAAAGATCTTGGGATCAAGAAGCATGAGTTTGATCAATTAGAAGTTGAGTTGCTGTGTGGATGCTATAATGATGGAGCAGAGTGTGTTTCCAAACTACAAGTTGATTATTTGAAACAAAACCCGCCTGAAATTATTTCCAATGGAACTGAAGAAATTTGATGTAAATGCTGCCTTTAATCAGCCATTCAAATCGACTCACAGGCTTGTGTCTATTTGTGTTGAATGTGGGATATTATCTCTATTAGTTGTCTACCTGAGCTCAGTGGTGTCACTCTGTGTCCGAGCTTGTGAGTTCAAACCCACTTGTGCAGATAATCCATGTTGAGAGTGCCACGGTGTGATAGGAACCCTGTCAGGGGGGTGTAAATAATCCCAGGGTACTATTGAAAGTAGAAGGTGTGTCTTCATTCCGTTTCATTTCCAAAATGTATCTATGAGCCAGGATTGCTGAAGAAAACGTTTCATTGGCCATCTATCCCATTGGTGCTCACAATTGGCTATGTGGGAAACCTAATTTACTGGGGAACTTGCAATTCACAGGGCAACGTTCTGCTTAATCCCTCTGGTTTGTTTCTAGATTTCAAACATGGTGATCCGTGATCAGGAATTTGGTCTGGCTACAAGTGAACCTGGTGGTTTCTACTCCTACGTGACTTTTGATGGCATTCTCGGCTTGGGCTATCCATCTCTTGCATCAGCAGGGGCCACAACCGTATTTCATAACATGGTGGCGCAAAACCTGTTGGATCAGCCTCTCTTCTCTGTCTACCTAACGAGGTAAACATCTTTGCTGTATCTCATTTCCCTGCGTGAAACAGAAACGGCTCATTTTGGTTTAATTGGAAACATCACTTTGCCTTCGTTGTTCGCAAACTTGTCTTTCAGTCAGAAAGTTGTGGGTTCAATTCTAATGTGACAATTGAGCACATTGTGTAAGTCAATAGTTACATGTGGCATTATCCCCATGGTATCGTGTGCAATGTTGGTCCCCATGTCTCAGGACACATGTACTTTTATGGGAGGCAGTAGATCAAAGGTTCACTGGATCGGTCCCTGGGTGAGAGGACTATCCTCTGATAAGATGCTCAGTGGATTTGGTTTATATTCTTTGGAGTTTGCAAGGATTAGCGGTGATCGCAGCAGTGTTCAAATGGTTCGGCTTTTGATTAGGTGTCTTAGTTGAATGCTCACTGTGTGCGATTAGTCAAGCTTAGGTGAGGTCACTTGAAGAGAGAGAAACTGGACTGCATTCATCAAGCTTGTCAATAAACCATATCCTCAA
This sequence comes from Scyliorhinus canicula, assembly GCF_902713615.1. Classification (NCBI taxonomy): domain Eukaryota; kingdom Metazoa; phylum Chordata; class Chondrichthyes; order Carcharhiniformes; family Scyliorhinidae; genus Scyliorhinus; species Scyliorhinus canicula. The sequence continues at coordinate 139,632,178 of NC_052160.1, forward strand.
CACGTAGACAATGGGGTGTCATCTCTGTGTATCTCCAAGGCATGAAATACAACATTCTTGTTGAACATTCAAGATTCTGAAGGGGTTCGACAGGATAACCCTTCCATGTGTGGACAAGTCCCGCCCACTGCCAATCAGCGCTAAAGTGAGCGTTAAATGCCAGTGCGAGTTCGAGAGTTGACGTTTGCAGGTTAGATGCTGAATCTCAGGACGGTGAGCGGCGATCACTCTCCATCCTTCAAACCCTTCACTCAGGACATTTTGAATCTGTGGCATTCTCTACCCCAGAGGAGCAGATGCTCCATCGTTCACTGAACACTGACAGAGACACGGTTTTCGATTGTCCAGGGAGTCGAGGGATATGGGAAGCAGTCAGGAAAATGAAATCCATGGTACCTTTCCACTGAGCTCCGTCAGCGTATCTGTGGGATCCTGCTCTGTACAGATTGCCAGCCACATTTGCCGGCACGGCAACGTTAAATACAGTTCAAAAGTGTGAATTGGTTGAGAAGAACATAAGGCCATCCTGAGGATTTGAAAGACATTAGATCAATCCTAGTGCTTTCTCTCAAAGTGATTTGGTTCTAAACCTTGAATCTGTTGAGTGGTAAAATCAACCAAATTCAGAATTCAAACCGATAAACAAAGCCAGATTATGTTCTGCATGATGCATTTAAAGGAAAAGTTGCTGAGTTTGAATTTATTATCCTGAATTTATCATTAGATTTTATGGCAATGGTTCAATCAGTGACTCATGTTGCTGATTTAGAAAGTTGATTATTTTCCATACAATATGCAATAGGCAGTCACATCGCTAAATACAAAACCGGTGGACCAGAAAACTGTCAATTGCTGAATTTTTTAATGATTCTCTTCTGTTTCATAGAGGGTATGGTGAGTCCGGAAGTGAAATTCTATTTGGTGGAATTGATTCAAGCCACTACACAGGTCAAATTCGCTGGGTTCCTGTCACTCGGGAGTTCTACTGGCAAATCAACATTGATCGGTAAGTGATTTCCCTCGTCTACAACTGGGATGGGATATTTTCTGCTTCTCCACTGAAGACCGAGATAATGATTTTACCAAACTACATTGAAACATATGGGCCTGGATTCTATGCTTCACGACACTGGAATCGCAAATCTTGATGGCCCGAGGATCGCGGGTGATCGTAAACACAGTTTGTGCCAGGCGTCGATTCCGATGCCATGCTCTGGTCCCTCGTTGGCGGCGATATCAATGTTTGTGCCCCGCACTGGCAGATCAATGTAAAATTGTCCTTTGCATGGATTTCTATACCATTAGTGGCTTGGACACTTCATGTTCTATCCTTCCACGATGCTCTGCCCCTCTTTGGCAGACGTCTCGTTGGTGTGAGTTATTGCAAGTATTTACAAACAGGGAGTGTGTGCCATGGATACGGAGGGGGTGAAAGAGGCTAAAAATACATTGCAACATCCTCAAAGATTGCCAGGCTTGCTGGGTGGTGGGGGCCGGGCCAGGGGCAGTAGCCTTGGTGTCACTTTAGGGTGACCCATCGGGTTCGGGACGTCTGGCTCAGACCGCCATTGCTGCAGGATGTGATTTAAATGCTCCCCTTCTGTGCTACGTAAAGGCTCCTGACTGCTCACACCGCTGGGTGCTGCCTCTATCCTTTGAATGTTCTTAAGGCCTCTGTTCATCTGGGTACCCACACAAGTTGCCCTTCTGGACACCCTCATCTGCTTCATCAAGGGGATTGCCCTGGCCAGACTGTGGTGAATGTAATTTACTCTGTAATATATATGATACCATATTATTGTAAGCGCAGTTGCGTTGCCCGACCACTAGGGGGAGTAGCACTGGGAATGCATAGGAGTTTGTACAGGGCTCCATCCTTGGCTCCGCCCATGGCTCCTCCCCCTGGACTGCTGTATAAAGATCGATGCCCAGAGCCAGCCGACCAGTTCATCCAGGGTTCATCGTGTTACAGGCTGGCTCTGTTGTAAGTAGATTAAAACCACTGTTCATATCTTAAAACACGTGTCTCGTGAATTGATGGTCTCATCACAGACAGAATCAGGGGCCCACCAGGAGGTGGCACTCCTCAGAAGCGTTGCCCCAATGCAGAGGATGTCTCAGCTAACGAGGAAACTTAACTTTCTATGATTTGTTCAATAGTCTTACACGTGAGGCAGTTTTAGGTCTTTGACTCACTCTTCATGTATTTTTCTTCCTCAGAGTGACCATCAATGGTCAGGTTGTGGCCTGTGATGGAGGGTGTCCTGCCATTGTTGATACTGGCACTTCTTATCTTACTGGATCCACCTCAGCCATCGACACCATTCAGCAGTATATTGGAGCACGCGGAAGCCCAACTAGCGTGGTAAACCCGTGTTTCAGCAATGGGTTTGGCATTGGGGGTCTGAGTGTGCACCGATGAGTGATTGCTAATGCAGCTTGTAGCAGACCATCTAAGTTATTACAAAGTGCAAATAGATGGAATTGTAAAAATATTGCAAATTGTCACACGTATGTTGAGCCAGAGAAAATGGGCGAGTTACTAATACTTTGCATCAGTGTTCACCAAAGAAAAGGACTTTGTGGAAGATGATCCTTGGGTAGTGTGTGTGGATAGACTGGGTCATGTTGACATGAAAAAGGAGGAGGTATTGGATGTTTTAGAAGACATTAAGGTAGATTAGGCTCCTGCGCCGAATGGGATTTACCCCAGAATACGGAGGGAAGCGAGGTAGGAAATTGCTGGGGCCTTCACTGACATCTTTGTATCCTCATTGGTGATAGGTGAGATCCCAGAGGACTGGAGAATAGCTAATGTGGTACAGCTGTTTAAGAAAGGTAGCAGAGATAATCCAGGAAACTATAGGCCGGTGAGCCTCACGTCGGTAGTAATAATAAGAATTGCTTATTGTCACAAGTAGGCTTCAACAAAGTTACTGTGAAAAGCCCCTCATCGCCACATTCCGGCGCCTGTTCGGGGAGGCCTGTACAGGAATTGAACCCGCGCTGCTGGTCTTGTTCTGCATTACAAGCCAGCTGTTAAGCCCACTATGCCAGTAGGTAAATTATTGGAGAGAATTCTCAGGACAGGATTTATATCCATTTAGAAACAAATGGACTCATTAGCGATAGACAGCATGGTTTTGTAAAGAGGAGATCGTGCCTCACTAACTTGATTGAGTTTTTTGAGGAGGTGACAAAGATGATTGATGAGGGGAGGGCGGTGGATGGTATTTACAGGGACTTCAGTAAAGCCTCTAACAAGTTGCCTCATGACAGACTGGTATAAAAGGTAAAGTCACACGGGATCAGAGGCGAGGTGGCAAGATGGATACAAAACTGGCTCAGTCACAAAGGCAGAGGGTAGCAGTGGAAGGGTGTTTTTCTGAATGGAATGTTGTGACTCGTGGTGTTCAACAGGGGTCTGTACTGGGGCCTCTGTTGTTTGTAGGAAAACATAAACAATTTGGAGGAGATTATAGCTGGTCTGATTAGTAAGTTCAGAGATGGCACCAATGTTGGCGGAGTGACGGATAGTGTTGATGATTGTCAGAGGATACAGCAGGACAGATAGGTTGGAAAATGTGGCAGAGAAATGGTAAATGGAGTTTAATCCGGAAAAATGTGAGGTAATGCATTTTGGTAGATCTAGCATAGAAGGGAAATATACCGTAAATGGCAAAACTCTTATGAATATATAAAGTCAGAGAGATCTGGGCGTGCAGGTCCACAGATCTTTGAAAGTGGCAACACAAGTGGACAAGGTAGTCAAGAAAGCATAAGGAATGCTTGCCTTCATTGGATGGTGTATTGAGTATAAAATCTGCTGTCATGCTACAGTTGTATTGAGCATTGGTGAGGCAGCACTTGGAATAGTACGCACATTTCTGTTCGTCACACTACCAGAAGGATGTGGAGGCTTTGGAGAAGGTGCAGAGGAGGTTTACCAGGATGTTGCCTGTTCTGGACGGTGTTAGCTATGCGGAGAGGCTGAACAGACTCAGACTGTTCTCATTAGAATGATGGAGGTTGAGGGCCGACCTGATAGAGGTCTAAAAGGGAGAAGAGGGACATGGATAGAATGGATGGGTAGGCATTCTTTCCAAGGATGGAGGGATCAGTCACTAGAGGGTTAAGGTCCATGGGGCAAATTTCAGAGCATGTGCAAGGTAGTTTTTTTTACACAGAGGGTAGTGAGTGCTTGTGTCACGCTGCTAGGGCACATAGAACATAGAACATAGAACAGTACAGCACAGAACAGGCCCTTCGGCCCTCGATGTTGTGCCAAGCAATGATCACCCTACTCAAATCTACGTATCCACCCTATACCCGTAACCCAACAACCCCCCCCCCTAACCTTACTTTTTTAGGACACTACGGGCAATTTAGCATGGCCAATCCACCTAACCCGCACATCTTTGGACTGTGGGAGGAAACCGGAGCACCCGGAGGAAACCCACGCACACACGGGGAGGACGTGCAGACTCCGCACAGACAGTGACCCAGCCGGGAATCGAACCTGGGACCCTGGAGCTGTGAAGCATTTATGCTAACCACCATGCTACCATGCTGCCCATTACTACCATGCTGCACGTTGTGGAAGCAGATACATTAACGACATTCAGAAGGCATCTTGACAAATACATGGATAGAACAAAGAACATTGCAGCGCAGTACAGGCCCTTCGGCCCTCGATGTTGCGCCGACCTGTGAAACCACTCAAAAGCCCATCTACACTATTCCCTTATCATCCATATATCTATCCAATGACCATTTGAATGCCCTTAGTGTTGGCGAGTCCACTACTGTTGCAGGCAGGGCATTCCATGCCCTTACTACTCTCTGAGTAAAGAACCTACCTCTGGCATCTGTCCTGTATCTATCACCCCTCAATTCAAAGCGATGTCCCCTCGTGCTAGACAAGACCATCCAAGGAAAAAGGCTCTCACTGTCCACTCTATCTAATCCTCTGATCATCTTGTATGCCTCAATTAAGTCACCTCTTAACCTTCTTCTCTCTAACGAAAACAGCCTCAAGTCCCTCTGCCTCCCCTCATAAGATCTTCCCTCCATACCAGGCAACATCCTGGTAAATCTCCTCTGCACCCTTTCCAATGCTTCCACATCCTTCCTATAATGCAGCGACCAGAATTGCACGCAGTACTCCAAATGCGGCCGCACCAGAGTTTTGTACAGCTGCAACATGACCTCATGGCTCCGAAGCTCAATTCCTCTGCCAATAAAAGCTAACACACCGCACACCTTCTTAACAACCCTCTCAACCTGGGTGGCAACTTTCAGGGATCTATGTACACGGACACCGAGATCTCTTTGCTCATCCACACAGCCAAGAATCTTACCATTAGCCCAATACTCTGTCTTCCTGTTATTCCTTCCAAAATGAATCGCCTCACACTTTTGTGCATTAAACTCCATTTGCCACCTGTCAGCCCAGCTCTGCAGCTTATCTATGTCCCTCTGTAACTTGTAACATCCTTCCGCACTGTCCACAACTCCACCGACTTTATTGTCATCTGCAAATTTACTCACCTATCCTTCTACGCCCTCCTCCAGGTCATTTATAAAAATGACAAACAGCCGTGGCCCCCAAACAGATCCTTGTGGTACACCACTAGTAACTGGACTCCAGTCTGAACATTTCCCATCAACCACCACCCTTTGTCTTCTCCCAGCTAGCCAATTTCTGATCCAAACTGCTAAATCACCCTGAATCACATGCCTCCCTATTTTCTGCAATAGCCTACCGTGGGGAATCTTATCAAATGCTTTACTGAAATCCACATCCACCACATCACCTGCTTTACCCTCATCCACCTGTTTGGTCACCTTCTCAAAGAACTCAATAAGGTTTGTGAGGCATGACCTACCCTTCAGAAAACAGTGTTGACTATCTCTAATCAAATTATTCCTTTCCAGATGATTATACATCCTATCTCTTATAAACCTTACCAAGACTTTGCCCACAACAGAAGTAAGGCTTACTAGTCTATAGTTACCAGGGTTGTCTCTACTCCCCTTCTTGAACAACAGGACAACAATTGCTATCCTCCAGTCCTCTGGCACTATTCCTGGAGACAATGACGACATAAAGATCAAAGCCAAAGGCTCTGCAATCATCTCCCTAGCTTCCCAGAGAATCCTAGGATAAATCCTATCCGGCCCAGGGGACTTATCTATTTTCACTCTTTCCAGAATTGCTAACACCTCCTCCTTATGAACCTCAAGCCCTTCTAGTCTAGTAGCCTGAATCTCAATATTCTCCTCGACAACATTGTCTTTTTCCTGCGTGAATACTGACGGAAAATATTAATTTAGCACCTCTCCTATCGCCTCGGACTCCACGCACAACTTCCAACTACTGTGTTTGACTGGCCCTACTCTTACCTTAGTCATTCTTTTATTCCTGACATATCTATAGAAGGTTTTAGGGTTATCCTTGATCCTACCTGCCAAAGACTTCTCATGTCCCCTCCTGGCTCTTCTTAGCTCTCTCTTTAGGTCCTTCCTAGCTAACTTGTAACTCTCGAGCTCCCGAACTGAACCTTCACGTCTCATCTTTACATAAGCCTCCTTCTTCCTCTTGACAAGTGTTTCAACTACTTTAGTAAACCACGGTTCCCTTGCTCGACCACTTCCTCCCTGCCTGACAGGTACATACTTATCAAGGACACGCAGCAGCTGTTCCTTGAACATGCTCCACATTTCCATTGTGCCCATCCCTTGCAATTTCCCTCCCCATTCAATGCATCCTAAGTCTTGCCTCATTGCATCATAATTGCCTTTCCCCCAGATATAACTCTTGCCCTGTGGTGTGTACCTATCCCTTTCCATCACTAAAGTAAATGTAATCGAATTGTGGTCACTATCACTAAAGTGCTCACCTACCTCCAAATCTAACACCTGTCCTGGTTCATTACCCAGTACCAAATCCAATATGGCCTCGCCTCTCGTTGGCCTATCTACATACTGCATCAGGAAACCCTCCTGCACACATTGGACAAAAACGGACCCATCTAAAGTACTCGAACTATAGCGTTTCCAGTCAATATTTGGAAAGTTAAAGTGCCCCACAACAGCTACCCTGTTACTTTCGCTCCTATCCAGAATCATCTTTGCAATCCTTTTCTCTACACCTCTGGAACTTTACGGAGGCCTATAGAAAATCCCTAACAGGGTGACCTCTCCTTTCCTGTTTCTAACCTCAGCCCCTAACTCAGTAGATGAGTCCTCATCAAACGTCCTTTCTGCCACCGTAATACTGTCCTTGACTAACAATGCCACCCCTCCCCCTCTTTTACCACCTTCCCTGAGCTCACTGAAATATCTAAACCCCGGAGCCTGCAAAAACCATTCCTGTCCCTGCTCTATCCATGTCTCCGAAATGGCCACAACATCGAAGTCCCAGGTACCAACCCATGCCGCAAGTTCACCCACCTTATTCCGGATGCTCCTGGCATTGAAGTAGACACACTTTAAACCATCTTCCTGCCTGCCGGTACACTCCTGCAACTATGAAACCTTACTCATGACCTCACTCCTCTCAACCTCCTCTATACTGGAGCAACAATTCAGGTTCCCAATCCCCTGCTGAACTAGTTTAAACCATCCGGAAGAGCAGTAGCAAATTCCCCCCCCAGGATATTGTTAACCCTCTGGTCCAGGTGTAGACCATCCCATTTGTAGAAGTCCCACCTACCGCAGAATTTGCCCCAATTATCCAGCAATCTGAAACCCTCGCTCCTGCACCATCCCTGTAGCCATGTGTTCAACTGCTCTCTCTCCCTATTCCTCGTCTCGCTAGCACGTGGCACGGGTAACAACCCAGAGATAATAACTCTGTTTGTCCTAGATCTATGTTTCCACCCTAGCTCCCTGAATTCCGCCTTACATCCCTATCCCTTTTCCTACCTATGTTGTTGGTACCTATGTGGACCACGACTTGAGGCTGCTCCCCTCCCCCTTAAGGATCCCGAAAACACGATCCGAGACATCGCGGACCCTGGCATCTGGGAGGCAACACACCAGCCACGAGTCTCTCTCGTTCCCACAGAATATCCTATCTATCCCCCTAACTATGGAGTCGCCAATGACTAATGCTTTACTCCTCTCCCTTTTCCCTTCTGAGCAACAGGGACAGACTCTGTGCCAGAGACCTGTACCTCATGGCTTACCCCAACAGTATCCAAAGCGGTATACATGTTACTAAGGGGAATGACCACAGGGGATCCCTGTACTGACTGCTTCCTCCCAGCCCCTCTCACCGTCACCCATCTATCTTCATTCTTTATTCTTCGGATAGGATGGGTATGGAGGGATATGGCACAAGGAAGTGCTGGGGATTTTGGCCAAGGGTGGTTTCATGGCTGGTACAGGCTGGGAGGGCCGAAGGGCCTGCGCCTGTGTTGCATTGTTCTTTGTTCTCTTTGTTCTTTGTAAGTTGCTCCAACAAAATGCCCCCAGCATCTTGCTGGATGGGGGTGGGTAGGAAAGGAGGGAGGAAGGGTATGACTGAGAGCACAGACTGGTGTTCAATTCAATTCAATAAATCACTGCAGCTTGGACACCCAGCCCCAGAAATATCCGGGAATGAATCACCACTTGTAACAAAATTAAGGTGCAGAGTCTTTACATTCTGGAACCTTCTCATTTACTAAATGATTTATTGTCAATCCATATACTGACACAATGACTAAGTACTTTTTCTATTTTCCTACAGGCCACAATAGACTGTAGCAACCTGGGCAGCATGCCCGATGTGGTCTTCACAATCAATGGAATGGACTTCCCTCTTTCCCCACAAGTCTATACATTGCAGGTATGATATTGGACAGCAATAGGCTGCGAGAATACATTCAAAATGTCATCAGCTGCAATGGAATATTTGTTAAATTTACTTGTTCTCCTTTTCCCTCCAGGAAAATTATTACGGCCAAAGCAGCTGCTACAGTGGATTTAGTGGAGGCGGTGGAAACCAGTGGATTCTGGGAGACGTGTTCATTGGAGGATATTACACCATTTTCGACCATGGGAACAATCGCTTGGGCTTTGCTCAGGCTGTCTAAGTTCTTTATTCCTGTTCTCGTTAAAAGCACACCCCGATTTGCATTTGGAGCCGTCACATAGTTCCCCAGTGCAGCTGGACAGTATAATTGAGCAAGTCACCATCTCCAGAATGGCTATAAACAAAGGCGTACCATTGGCTACTTGGCTGTGGTTTGTGCACAGCAGCACATTGCACCGAGTGACAGCTGAAAAGCAATGAAAATAGAAGTAAGAACTCAAGAAATGCCTTGTCAGGGTTGGCTTCTAAAGGAACAGGTTAAGAACACTGGTTCTGGATTGGAAATGAGAATGTTAATTCGGTCTAATTCTATTCCCTCTCTCATTGTGAAACCCTTTTACTCAGCTCTTTCCTGATTCTGACTTTTAGCTGTGATATATTCTTGGTGCAATGATTCACTCCAGAGACACACACATTTCTGCTGAAGGTGGATGAACTCTGCAGTGAAACCCGATTTGATGTAAATGTGATCCTAACATCACACAGCAGCCTTTTCTGTCCTTTGGAATCACTTCATTTATAATAGTTCTTAAAATTGTTCAATAAAATATAATTATGAAATTCACACTCCCAGTTGTTACATTCCTTGCCTTTTCCTCCAAGACAGCCAGATATGTAGTGTTAAAAAAGAATATACAAATAAGAAGTTTAAATCAAAACAAATTTATTTTACGCTACTAAACCTGATTAGATTTGCACATTTTACTAAGTAACAGATAATAAACTAAGGATACTGAATCTGTAGTACAGCAATCAATATTCTCTCTAACTATTAAATTACACTATAACTTGACCTCGTGTTATATCTCTGCAATGCAATCTCACTCTGCACTTATCAGCTTCTCATCATCTTCTCCCAGAATTCCTGGAGATGCTGCCTTATATACAGTAACTCAGTAACACCATCTAGTGTTGAGTTACACATAGTTTCTGATGTTAACCCTTTACTACACTTGCACTATACATATCATTACATCCCCCTTTTTTAAGACATTTCTTTTCTACATGATTAAAGAAAAAAATGGATAACATTAGCACAGATTACATTGATATGTATACTCTGTTAACAAGTGAGTAAGAAAAAATAATTATTCAAGCAGTTCCTTTGCGTTTCTTCACAAGTTAAGTCCGTCTTTTTTTAAAATTCTGGATGATCTTCTAAATCCAGTAAGTAGAGTGGTAGATGTCTCGAACATCTTCTGGAAGTCATCTGGTATCTTGGAAGATGTTGTTGTGGTACGAAATAAACTTTCATTGAATTGAAGATCAGGAAATAAGGTACTGGAAGATTGAACTTTCAGAAGGGCTCTCCGATTTCTTCCAACAATCAAAGTGTCATTCGTCTGAATGATGTATGAATGAGGTGCTGCTTGTCGTATGACCTTAGCTGGATCAGACCATCCTCCAGTGGGAATACGAAGCCTCACTTGGTCACCTGGATTCAGTGTTTCCAGTGGTGTTGCATGTTGATTGTCGTATTTCTCCTGAATGTTTTGTTGACATTGCATTTTTTGAAGACTGGCTGAAGATCTGGATCAGGAAGCCTTATGCACGGAAGAGTTGTACGCAATGTTCTGTTCACCAATAGTTGAGCAGCAGATAAACCAGTTGTGAGTGGAGTAGCTCTGCAATTTAATAAAGCTAGGTACATGTCAGAATCAAAATCAAAACAATGTGAACTCCTTTTTCTACCTTGCCATTGGATTGTGGATAGAGAGGACTGGAATTTATGTGAACAAAAGTGCATGCTTAAGCAAATTCTGTCCACTCATAGCTATCAAAACAAGGTCCATTGTCTCACGGTAGCATGGTGGTTAGCATCAATGCTTCACAGCTCCAGGGTCCCAGGTTCGATTCCCGGCTGGGTCACTGTCTGTGTGGAGTCTGCACGTCCTTCCCGTGTGTGCGTGGGTTTCCTCCGGGTGCTCCGGTTTCCTCCCACAGTCAAAAGATGTGTGGGTTAGGTGGATTGGCCATGCTAAATTGCCCGTAGTGTAAGGTTAATGGGGGGATTGTTGGGTTTCGGGTATACGGGTTACGTGGGTTTAAGTAGGGTGATCATTGCTCGGCACAACATCGAGGGCCGAAGGGCCTGTTCTGTGCTGTACTGTTCTATGTTCTATGTCTGTCCTGACTTTGCAAAGTGTCCCATGTCGAGCAAAAATCTCTTTTGTTGCCTTGATCAGGGATTTTGCTGTTGAAAATGAAATGACATTCGCTTATTGTCACAAATCAGCTTCAAATGAAGTTACTGTGAAAAGCCCCTAGTCGCCACGTTCTGGCGCCTGTTCGGGGAGGCTGGTACGGGAATTGAACCGTGCTGCTGGCCTGCTTTGGTGTGCTTTAAAAGCCAGCTATTTAGCCAAGTGTGCTAAACCAGTCCCTGTTGAGTCAGACAATTCGGTTACTGATGAGACCATCAATTCACGCGACACATGGTTAGAAGTGAACAGTGGTTTTAATCGTCTTACAACAGAGCCTGCCTGCGACGAGATGAACTCGAGATGAACTGGCAGGCAGGCTCACAGCAACTGGTCTATATACTTTCGGTTGGGGGAGGAGCCATGGGCGGAGCCATGGGCGGAGCCAAGGGTGGAGCCCAGTGCAAACTCCTCATCTCCCCCGATGGGCAGGGCCGCGTGATTACACACAATCGGTGCGGGGTGTGGAGGTAATAAACAAGTTTAGGGAGTTAGGCTGGAAGTTAAAGGCCAGGACAGACAGAGTTGTCATCTCTGGTTTGCTGCCGGTGCCACGTGATGACGAGGCTAGGAATAGGGAGAGAGTGCAGTTGAACACGTGGCTGCAGGAATGGTGTAGGAGGGAGGGCTTCAGGTATTTGGATAATTGGAGCGCATTCTCGGGAAGGTACAAGCAGGACGGGTTGCATCTGAACCAGAGGGGCACCAATATCCTGGGGGGGAGGTTTTCTAGTACTCTTCTGGAGGGTTTAAACTAATTTGGCAGGGGAATGGGAACCGGATTTGTAGTCCAGCAACTAAGGAAGCCGATATTCAGGACGCCAAAGCACGTAGTGATGCAGTGGAGTAGGTAACACTGACAAAGGAGAGTACTTGCAGGCAAGGAGATGGGTTGAAGTGTGTATACTTCAATGGAAGAAGCATCAGGAATAAGGCGGGTGAACTTAAGGCATGGATCTGTACTTGGGACTACGATGTGGTGGCCATCACGGAAACTTGGATAGAAGAGGGGCAGAAATGGTTGTTGGAGGTCCCTGGTTATAGATGTTTCAACAAGATTAGGGAGGATGGTAAAAGAGGTGGGGGTGTGGGGTGGCATTGTTAATTAGAGATAGCATAACAGCTGCAGAAAGGCAGTTCGAGGGGGATCTGCCTACTGAGGTAATATGGGTTGAAGTCAGAAATAGGAAAGGAGCAGTCACCTTGTTCGGAGTTTTCTATAGGCCCCCCAATAGCAGCAGAGATGTGGAGGAACCCCGATTGGGAAACAGATTTTGGGAAGGTGCAGAAGTCACAGGGTCGTAGTCATGGGTGACTTCAACTTCCCAAACATTGAGTGGAAACTCTTTAGATCAAATAGTTTGGATGGGGTAGTGTTTGTGCAGTGTGTCCAGGAAGCTTTTCCAACATAGTATGTAGATTGTCCGACCAGAGTGGAGGCCATATTGGATTTGGTACTTGGTAATGAACCAGGGCAGGTGATAGATTTGTTAGTGGGGGAGCATTGTGGAGGTAGTGACCACAATTCTGTGACTTTCACTTTAGTAATGGAGAGGGATAGGTGTGTGCAACAGGGCAAGGTTTACAATTGGGGGAAGGGTAAATACAATGCTGTCAGACAAGAATTGAAGTGCATAAGTTGGAAACATAGGCTGTCAGGGAAGGACACAAGTGAAATGTGGAACTTGTTCAAGGAACAGATACTACGTGTTCTTGATATGTATGTCCCTGTCAGGCAGGGAAGAGATGGTCGAGTGAGGGAACCATGGTTGACAAGAGAGGTTGAATGTCTTGTTAAGAGGAAGAAGAAGACTTATGTAAGGCTGAGGAAACAAGGTTCAGACAAGATAGCCAGGAGGGAACTGAAGAAACGGATTAGGAGAGCTAAGAGAGGGCATGAAAAATCTTTGGCGGGTAGGATCAAGGAAAACCCCAAGGCCTTTTACACATAGAACATAGAACATAGAACAGTACAGCACAGAACAGGCCCTTCAGCCCTCGATGTTGTGCCGAGCAATGATCACCCTACTTAAACCCACGTAACCCGTATACCCGTAACCCCACAATCCCCCCATTAACCTTACACTACAGGCAATTTAGCATAGCCAATCCACCTAACCCGCACATCTTTGGACTGTGGGAGGAAACCGGAGCACCCGGAGGAAACCCACGCACACACGGGGAGGACGTGCAGACTCCACACAGACAGTGACCCAGCCGGGAATCGAACCTGGGACCCTGGAGCTGTGAAGCATTGATGCTAACCACCATGCTACCGTGAGGCCCCATAGAATCCTTGTGACATATGTGAGAAATATGAGAATGACTAGAGCGAGGGTAGGTCCGATCAAGGACAGTAGCGGGAGATTGTGTATTGAGTCTGAAGAGATAGGAGAGGTCTTGAACAAATATTTTTCTTCAGTATTTACAAACGAGAGGGGCTATATTGTTGGAGAGGACAGTGTGAAACAGACTGGTAAGCTCGAGGAGATACTTGTCAGGAAGGAAGATGTGTTGCGCGTTTTGAAAAACTTGAGGGTAGACAAGTCCCCCGGGCCTGACGGGATATATCCAAGGATTCTATGGGAAGCAAGAAACAAAATTGCAGAGCCGTTGGCAATGATCATTTGTCCTCGCTGTCAACAGGGGTAGTACCAGAGGATTGGAGAGTGCCGAATATTGTGCCCCTGTTCAAAAAAGGGAATAGGGATAACCCTGGGAATTACAGGCCAGTTAGTCTTACTTCGGTGGTAGGAAAAGTAATGGAAAGGGTACTGAGGGATAGGTTTTCTGAGCATCTGGAAAGACACTGCTTGATTAGGGATAGTCAGCACGGATTTGTGAGTGGTAGGTCTTGCCTTACAAGTCTTATTGACTTATTTGAGGAGGTGACTAAGCATGTGGATGAAGGTAAAGCATTGGATGTAGTGTACATGGATTTTAGTAAGGCATTTGATAAGGTTCCCCATGGTAGGCTTGTACAGAAAGTAAGGAAGCATGGGATAGTGGGAAATTTGGCCAGTTTGATAACGAACTGGCTAACCGATAGAAGACAGAGAGTGGTGATGGATGGCAAATATTCAGCCTGGAGTCCAGTTATCAGTGGCGTACCGCAGGGATCAGTTCTGGGTCCTTTGCTGTTTGTGATTTTCATTAACGACTTGGATGAGGGAGTTGAAGGGTGGGTCAGTAAATTTGCAGATGATACGAAGATTGGTGGAGTTGTGGATAGTGAGGAGGGCTGTTGTCGGCTTCAAAGAGACATAGATAGGATGCAGAGCTGGGCTGAGAAGTGGCAGATGGAGTTTAACCCTGACAAGTGTGAGGTTATCCATTTTGGAAGGACAAATATGAATGCGGAATGCAGGGTTAACGGTAGGGTTCTTGGAAATGTAGAGGAGCAGAGAGATCTTGGGGTCTATGTTCATAGATCTTTGAAAGTTGCCACTCAAGTGGATAGAGCTGTGAAGAAGGCCTATGGTGTGATAGCGTTCATTAGCAGAGGGATTGAATTTAAGAGCCGTGAGCTGATGATGCAACTGTACGAAACCTTGGTCAGGCCACATTTGGACTACTGCGTGCAGTTCTGGTCACCTCATTTTAGGAAGGATGTGGAAGCTTTGGAAAAGGTGCAAAGGAGATTTACCAGGATGTTGCCTGGAATGGAAAGTAGGTCTTATGAGGAAAGGTTGAGGGTGCTAGGCTTTTTCTCATCAGAACGGAGAATGATGAGGGGCGACTTGATAGAGGTTTATAAGATGATCAGGGGAATAGATAGAGTAGACAGTCAGAGACTTTTTCCCCGGGTGGAACAAACCATTACAAGGGGACATAAATTTAAGGTGAATGGTGGAAGATATAGAGGGGATGTCAGAGGTAGGTTCTTTACCCAGAGAGTAGTGGGGCATGGAATGCACTGCCTGTGGAAGTAGTTGAGTCGGAAACGTTAGGGACTTTCAAGCGGCTATTGGATAGGTACATGGATTAGGGTAGAATAATGGAGTGTAGATTAATTTCTTCTTCAGGACATGTTGCTCGTTCTGGGTGAGTGTGCTTTACACTCAATTGGCTTTGTTTATTACTTAGCTCTGGAGTCGCCAGGTATCCTTATGATACCACCACACGGCTTAAGTTCAACTTCAGATCAATGACTCAATACACCAGTTAGTAAGTTGAAAACAAGACACGTTTATTATAACACAGTTATTTACTACTCATGCATATAATACCAAGACTAAACTATTCCTACCACTAATAGGCCAATACTTATCTAGAATAAGGGAACTGCCGGATCAAGGAACAATGGCCTCTTGCTTTGTCCTGGATCCGCAGGCTTCCAGTTGGTGTGGACTAAAGGGGTCAGGAGTGTCTCCTCTCGTAGCGTGCGTTGTATGACACTTACTTGATGGCGGCTGCTGACCAGGCCTCTCCTTCTCAAGGTTCTTCTGCTGCAAAGGTATTCTGCTGGGAGGGCCGGCTGGTCAAGAAGAAAGAATCAGTCCTGGGACCTGACTTTTATAGGTCCCAGGGGCTTCGCACCCTTCTGGGCGGACCCTCTATAAACTTGAAATCGATTGGGTCTCTTCCCAATCGATTGATTTGAATTTCCCCAATAACGGGGCTGTTCCTCGATCACTGGGCGGTTCTTTCCACCTTATTTGTGTCCTTTTGTTTCAGACTCCACTGGCACCGGGATGTCTGACCTGCTATAGAATGTTTCAATCTCTTCTAATTGTTGTGTCCATTGTGCCTGGGAATCACCGGGAATTGCTCAATTAGTATGCGCAGCTGCTAGTTTCTGTGCTGTCTGGTTTCTTCACAGACAGAATCCACAGAGAGGTTCTGCAACCTGCTTGTCTCTTTGCAACTGTCCATTTTTCCCTGTAACCTTTGCGTTCTTCCATTTTGTGTGGGGAAGTGGCCAACCCAGGTGGCTACAGGCAGCACGGTAGCATTGTGGATAGCACAATTGCTTCACAGCTCCAGGGTCCCAGGTTCGATTTCGGCTTGGGTCACTGTCTGTGCAGAGTCTGCACATCCTCCCCGTGTGTGCGTGGGTTTCCTCCGGGTACTTCGGTTTCCTCCCACAGTCCAAAGATGTGCAGGTTGGGTGGATCGGCCTTGATAAATTGCCCTTAGTGTCCAAAATTCTATGATTAACCTCGGACAAAAGTTCGGTACAACATCATGGGCCGAAGGGCCTGTTCTGTGCTGTATTTCTCTATCACAATCCAGTACAGAGTACAGGCCCAATACATGTGGTACAATGCAGTGTGAATTACTGAGGTTTATAATTCACCACAGTTACTTTGGGATAGTTTGAGAAATAATCAATGATTAGAATATAATCTTGACCATGAAAGTGAAACAGATTGATTCCAACTTTTGACCATAGCGTCTTCTCAAGATCATGAGTTGGAAGTGTTCCTTTTCTTTGATTTGATCGATTGCGTGGACAGGTTTCACAGTCAAGTATTAGGTTTTTTTATGTCCTTGTTGTTGCCTGGCCAATATCCTGCCTGTCTCGCTCTTTGTTTGCATTTCTCTATGCCTAGATGACCTTCATGTATTTTCTGTAGTATCATTGGTCTTAGTGTCATAGGAATAACTATACGACCGAGTTGGAGTGGAAAACCATCTGCAACAGTGAGTTCAGATTGAATGTTCCAGAATTTAGAACAGTGTCCTTTGGGCCAACCATTGTTCAAATGGCCAATGACGTGCGCATGACTCCAAAGTCTTGATCCAGGCATATCAAGATTATTTCAAGGATAACACACCACGTGATAATTGCACAGGAGATGCTTGCAGGACTGAAAGAGGCTATCTCAACCTTAAAGAATCAAATGTTATTGTCTCAATAGCGCAAAAGACAAATCTGATGCACTGTTTCATTCATCTGTTGTCTCACTACATTTTGCACCACTGTCTCACAGAAAGTCTAATAATTCAACGTGGGGAAATCCACGTTTGCAAAATGCAGGACCTATAAATTACCAACATATGAATTATTCTTTCGTAAGAATAATTTTTCCTACCATGCCCTGCTCTGAAAACTGTTCCTCTGCCTTTGTTGGGTTAGGAACATAATGGATATGAACTGGAGCAAGAAATAGAAAGCTAAACGTTAAACATTGCAGAAGGAACAATGTGTTATCAAGTTGTTATCAGCTGGTAGTTATGTGGAAAGCGAGTCAGTTGTCTTGAATGGAAAGAATGATAATTGCACAGGAGATTGCTTGCAGGACTGAAAGAGGGAGGTCATCTCAACCTTAAAGAATCAAATATTATTGTCTCAATAGCGCAAAAGGCTAAACCTGATGCATTGTTTCATTCGCCTGTTGTGTCAATACATTTTTCACCATTGTCTGACAGAAAGTGCAACAGATGAAAGAAACAGCTTTTGTAAGAACAGGTTCTCCTACCGTAACCTGCTCTGAACTGTTCCTCTGCCTTGGTTGGGTCAGGCATGTAATGGAAATGAATTGGAGCAAGAAATAGTAAGCTAAACATTAAACATTGCTGAAGGGACAACGAGTTGTTATCAGTTGGTAGTTATGTGGAAAGCGAATCAGTTGTCTTGAATGGAAAGAGAGAGAGAAATACAGAACAGAACAGGCCCTTCGGCCCACGATGTTGTGCCGAACTTTTATCCTAGGTTAATCATAGAATTTTGGGGCAATTTATCATGGCCAATCCACCCAACCTGCACATCTTTGGACTGTGGGAGGAAACCGGAGCACCCGGAGGAAACCCACGCACACACGGGGAGGATGTGCAGACTCCACACAGACAGTGACCCCAGTCGAAATCGAACTTGGGACCCTGGAGCTGTGAAGCAATTGTGCTATCCACAATACTACCGTGCTGCCCTTAAGAAGAAATTAATCTACACTCCATTATTCTACCCTAATCCATGTACCTATCCAATAGCCGCTTGAAGGTCCCTAACATTTCCGACTCAACTACTTCAACAGGCACTGCATTCCATGCCCCCACTACTCTCTGGGTAAAGAACCTACCTCTGACATCCCTCCTATATCTTCCACCATTTATCTTAAATTTATGTCCCCTTGTAATGGTGTGTTCCACCCGGGGAAAAAGTCTCTGACTGTCTGCTCTATCTATTCCCCTGATCATCTTATAAACCTCTATCAAGTCGCCCCTCATCCTTCTCCGTTCTAATGAGAAAAAGCCTAGCACCCTCAATCTTTCCTCGTAAGACCTACTCTCCATTCCAGGCAACATCCTGATAAATCTCCTTTGCACCTTTTCCAAAGCTTCCACATCCTTCCTAAAATGAGGTGACCAGAACTGCACACAGTAGTCCAAATGTGGCCTGACCAAGGTTTTGTACAGCTGCATCATCACCTCACGACTCTTAAATTCAATCCCTCTGCTAATGAACACTAGCACACCATAGGCCTTCTTCACAGCTCTAGCCACTCGAGTGGCAACTTTCAAAGATCTACGAACATAGACCCCAAGATCTCTCTGCTCCTCTACATTGCCAGGAACCCTACCGTTAACCCTGTATTCCGCATTCATATTTGTCCTTCCAAAATGGACAACCTCACACTTGTCAGGGTTAAACTCCATCTGCCACTTCTCAGCCCAGCTCTGCATCCTATCTATGTCTCTTTGAAGCCGACAACAGCCCTCCTCACTATCCACAACTCCACCAATCTTCGTATCATCTGCAAATTTACTGACCCACCCTTCAACTCCCTCATCTTAGCTCTCTTAACTCTCCTAATCCCTTTCTTCAGTTCCCTCCTGGCTATCTTGTATCCCTCCAGCGCCCTGTCTGAACCTTGTTTCCTCAGCCTTACATAAGTCTGCTTCTTCCTCTTAACAAGACATTCAACCTCTCCTGTCAACCATGGTTCCCTCACTCGACCATCTCTTCCCTGCCTGACAGGGACATACATATCAAAAAACGCAGTACCTGTTCCTTGAACAAGTTCCACATTTCACTTGTGTCCTTCCCTGACAGCCTATGTTTCCAACTTATGCACTTCAGTTCTTGTCTGACAGCATTGTATTTACCCTTCCCCCAATTGTAACCTTGCCCTGTTGCACACACCTATCCCGCTCCATTATTAAAGTGAAAGTCACAGAATTGTGGTCACTACCTCCACAATGCTCCCCCACTAACAAATATATCACCCGCCCTGGTTCATTACCAAGTACCAAATCCAATATGCCCTCCCCTCTGGTCGGACAATCTACTTACTGTGTTAGAAAAGCTTCCTGGACACACTGCACAAACACTACCCCCATCCAAACTATTTGATCTAAAGAGCTTCCACTTAATGTTTGGGAAGTTGAAGTCACCCATGACTACTACCCTGTGACTTCTGCACCTTTCCAAAATCTGTTTCCCAATCTATTCCTCCACATCTCTGCTGCTATTGGGGGGCCTATAGAAAACTCCCAACAAGGTGACTGCTCCTTTCCTATTTCTGACTTCAACCCATATTACCTCAGTAGGCAGATCCCCCTCGAACTGCCTTTCTGCAGCTGTTATACTATCTCTAATTAACAATGCCACCCCCACACCTCTTTTACCATCCTCCCTAATCTTGTTGAAACACCTATAGCCAGTGACCTCCAACAACTATTTCTGCCCCTCTTCTATCCACGCTTCTGTGATGGCCACCACATCGTAGTCCCAAGTACCGATCAATGCCTTAAGTTCACCCACCTTATTCCTGATGCTTCTTGCATTGAAGTATACACACTTCAACCCATCTCCTTGCCTGCAAGTACTCTCCTTTGTCAGAAAGAAAAAGCTTCTTGAGGTTTTTGGGCAACAGAATAATGATAAGGTGGCCAATTGTAACCAAAGTAGATATAACCAAAGACATGAGCCAATCGGGAAACAGAGACAAAATGGCGTCTCAGTTCAGTTAGCGAGGTTGATGGGGATTTCCCAGAGTTCTTCAGTCTGGTTTTAATTACAGAAGAGAATGGACTTGTCTGATTCATCCTCCTGCAGCTTGTTGGACAGCTTTCTGATGGAACTTTGTCTCTCAGAACAGCTTTCACTGTTATATTCAAATCTAGCAATGAGATGCCACCCTTCTCACGTGACCTGTCCAAAGTTCATAGTGCATTTTCCAAAGAGAGGGCGTATTGTTGTTTGACACCTTGAGATGTACCCATCCTCATTTGGACTAGGAGAATACAGTGAAATGCTGATTTGATGCATTCACATGTGTGTACAAATGTTGGATTTAAATGTGTCCTTTGCCCATGGTGAAACAGATTTTGTTGTTTAGTTGATGGCCCCTACTTAAACAAAGGGATGTGTGAATTCCCAGATGGCTGAGACTGTCCACATATTTCAGTATTTAGTTGACTATGACAAGTGTCTAGAGTTCAAAATGCAAAAGGTCACATGGTAGTGGCCAGTTGGTTTGTGTGAAAAAATTCTAAAGTAAGTACCTGAAAGTTGTAAGAATACTTCCTATTTATTTTTTTTGTTCCCATTTCTTTATCTTTTATTATTTTGTTTGGTGAATCTGAAAATCTGACCTGCTCTATAGAGATTCAGAACACATACAGTCTCTTGAAGCTCCCAGAACCAAGTGAGTCCGAGGACAAAGAGATCTTCTATACATATCATTCAAATGGCATCACGTTTCACATACTATGGGCGCAATTCTCCCCTACCCGGCGGGGCAGGGGGGCCTGGCGTAGCGGAGTGGCGCCAACCACTCCGGAGTCGGGCCTCCCCAAATGTGCGGAATTCTCTGCACCTTTAGGGGCTAGGCCCACGCCGGAGTGGTTTCCGCTTCGCCGGTCGGCGCCAAAACTGGCGCCAACGGCCTTTGACGCTATACCGCCCGGCATCGGATCTGGCCAAATGGCCTTCGCTGGTCCGCACATGCAACGGTGCATCAGAGGCCGCTGACGTCAGCACCGGCGCATGCGCGCTGGGGGATTCTCTTCCGCCTCCGCCATGGCGGGAGAAAAAGAGTGCCGCTACGGCAATGGCCCGCCCGCCGATCAGGGTGCCCCGATCACGGGCCAGGCCACCGTGGGGGCACCCCCCGGGGTCCGATCGCCCCACGCCCCCCCCCAGGACCCCGGGGGCCCCGCTCGCGCCGCCTGCTCTCGCCGGCACAGAGGTGGTTTAAACCACGTCGGCGGGATTGGCCTGTCAGCGGCGGGACTTCGGCCCATCGCGGGCCGGTGAATCGCCGCGGGGGACACGCTGATTGGCGGGGCGTGATTCCCGCTCCCTCCAATTCTCGGCTGGCGGACAATTCCGGCCACAGTGGGGACGGTATTTACGCCGGCCCCGGGCGATTCCCCGACCCTGCCGGGGGTCGGAGAAATCCGCCCAAGGTTCCCATAGGTCATCCTCTACACCTCCTGACCTGGCCATATATCCTGATTGGCTCACTTCGCATTCCTCAACCCTGGGCCTCTTGTTACCCAGCATTCTTTTCACCATCCTCTGCACGAGGCTCCCCTCCCCCCTTTCTGGCCATGCTTCGCTCAATTCCTTTGTTCATTGCCTGCTAACTCACTACCATCAGACCAGCTCCATCCTCTACATTATTCTAACTAATGATCCCATTTTATATCACATTCGTTTGTTCAATTCCTCATTCCCTCCTTTTATCATTTCATGATAACCTATCGGTCCAATCCGTAGCTAGGCCCTGACGACCGTCCGGCCCCTCATCTAAGAAAACTCGTCGCTGCATTGCCAATTCTTATTGCAGCACCCCGTCATCTGCTGCTCCCTCGTGGATCCTAACAGCCAGGATTCTAGGGGCATCTATCTGTTCCAGTGCACCCTGCATTTTACCCATCACTCATTTAAGGATGGCCTGGCCCACAAAGATGCAGCCGAGTGCCACTGCTAAATACATGACCATATTTATCAACCAGTCTTTCCAACCTCCAAATCCCCAGTTACCCCAAGAGCCAGGGTCCTGCATAACGTCCAGGTGATCCCGTATGCGATCCACAAATTTAGTGATGTTAGCGGTTAGGTCTTGAACTCCAATGATACACTTGCCCTGCACTATGGCGCATACCCCACCCTCACGGGCCAGAAGATAGTCATGAGCATACCGGTTCTGCATGGCAAACAACCGCAGTTGAGATAATTCCTTGGTTATTGCCCCGAGGGCTCCCAAGGTTTCGTTTCCCAGGATGGTAAAGCCGCAAATAAAATAATTCCTATCGCTGACCGCCAAGGAACTCCCCACACCTCCCAGTGTCAAGACGCTCAGAATTCCCCATCCGGCTGAGTGGCCCCGGTTGGGTGCTAGAACCTGAGGTTTTTTTCCAATTCTCGCAGAATTCGGCTGAGACTGCCCGGCATGCCAACTGATGGTGCAGTATCCACGTAGAGCGGCAGGGGACTGTGCTAGGGACTAGAGTCCCGATAGCAATTCGGCGGGGAAATGGGGATGACAAAACATTGGTCGCTGTGCCATTAAAAAGAAAACAGTATCCTTGCTCCATGTACAGGCTAGCATCACAATCAGTATATCGGTTGAGCAGGGATCCCCCAGTAGCCCAGTTTATCCAGCTTTGGAATGCCCATTCGGGCCTCCTAGCAATGCGGAACGCCCTAGTCCCAACAGAGATAGGCCGGCATTCAATGGAACGCAGGTGGTGCTGTAACAGACGCATTGGCCGGACGCCTGAGTGACGTGACACTTCCTGTCCGTACAAGTGGGTAACAGACATATTATGTTCGTTTCCACCTCTTCCAGCAAACAGCCGTACCCCTCACTGCTGAAACAATTCTCATACAACCGTTGGGAGTGAAGTGGTTGGGTATATACGCCCTCCACCGTTGAAGCTTATCATACTGTGAGTTGGGAATTATTCCGAGGAAGGGGAAGGCAAATAGCCGGTGGTGCTGGACCTGGATCGTAAGGAAGAGTGGCTTGCTTGGGCGGTGGCTCGGAACGCTGACAATGAATCACCGTTTGGGGAGTGCCCCAAAGCGGTGAAACAGAAAATAACCTAGACACCGATGCGGGGTTCGGGTCGCAGACAACCCGCCCCTGGCCATACACGCGGTGGTAGATCTGGTAGAAGAGATTCATACTGCCCAGGTTTCCCTCATTCTGGGTCCTAAATGAAGTAAGTATATCCTGATAACCTAAGTTCTAGTTGTACCCCCCTTCTCACACGCTCCGTCCTCTCTCTAGTCCTCCTCTCTCTCTCACAACCTCTTCCTACCCTGTCCGCACGGTCTGACTTTACCTTTATGGCACCAACCTTAACACATCCAAAATCAAATTCACATGTACTCCAAAAACAAGGCAATGTCCATTCAATGTTCCCTTCCCATCGCCGGGACCGGTGCAATTGCTTCATGAATCCTGCATTGTCCGTTAACCTGATGACCTTCCATGAGTCGCTACCATGTCCTCGTATATGGGGCAGCGGAGAACGTCACCTCTGCATAAGTGAAATGTCCTTGTAGTTTGGTTGGGGTTACAGATATAGATGATATTTCCCTTTTCCATTTCCGCTGCCGATATCACTCCAAGCAAGGCGAGGCCGAAGATTGCACAGGCGGCGTGTATCCAACCCATCATGCTCCACACTTGTAAAACAGCACTGGGGAAGGGAGGCAGGTTAGTGACCGACCTATTTACAGTGGTGGAGGTGGACCCAAGCACTCCGCCCCTCCACTTTGACTGCAGTGGGGGTGGTAAGGAGAACTTGGAAGGGGCCCCTCCCATCATTGCTCCGACCCTTTCCGAGTCCAATTTCTGACCATTACATAACTACCAGGCTGCACTGAAAACGAGCTATGTAATGGGGAGGGTGACGGGTGAGCTGCTCGGACCTGGCCATGGAGCTCCTTGAGGACCTTAGTGAGGGCTAGAACATAGCTCGTCATTTCTTCAGTCATATGGTGAAACTGGACCAGTCTGGGAACATGCAGGTTCCAGGGAGTTCGAAGGGGCCTGCCATAAAGGATCTCGGCAGGAGAGAGCCGGGCCGGTCCCGCAGGTGTAACCCGCAGCTGGAAGAGGGCAACGGGGAGCAACTTAAGCCATGCCAATCCCGTGTCTGCTCTTAATTTAGCCAATTTTATTTGAGGGTCTGATTGTGTCTCTCAACCAACCCGGCCGCCTGCGGTCTGTACGCACAGTGTAACTGCTGGCGTATGCCCAACTGGGAGCAGAACTCCTTGTTAATCTGTCCAATAAAATGAGGCCCGTTATCAGAACTTAACTGAGCAGGTATGCCGTACCTGGGAATGATTTCCCGCATCAGAACTTTAACCACAGTAGCAGCTTTATTATCAGTAGTTGGATACGCCTCAATCCATTTGCTGAACACATCCACAATGACCAAAACATATTTATAACATTGACACCTTTCCAACTCAATGTAATCCATCTGGAGCGTCTCAAAGGGACCACTGGGCAACGGGGTTTGCCCAATCCCACAAGGGATACCTTTGCCTGTGTTATATTGCTGACAAATCAAACACCGATTACTGATACTCTGGGCCAGCCCCTGCATTTTAGGGTGTCACCAAGTGTCCAGTAACAAATCACTAGTCCCCCGAGCCCCGCAATGAGTTGCAAAGTGTACACATTCGATGACCCATAATGCTAGCACATCAGACATACAAGTCTGATGTGCTGGTGTGGTCCATAAAGAAGAAACAGAATAATATGTACAACCTAAAAGTTTCCACATTTGTTTATCACTCTCAGGAGCGTCCTCCTGTAACCTTATGACCTCTTGGATATTTGGCATTGGCTTGTCAGAGGCAGACCTATTTATTGCAGAACGTTTAGTCTGATGTAACATTTTAGGCACCATCACTTGCTGAATTTGCGCGGCTGTCCGTGCTGCCCAATCTGCACGTCCATTACCAACGTCAACCGGGGTCTGACCGTTTGTATGGGCAGCGCATTTAATGACGGAAATCTGCGCGGGCATAAGGAGGGCCTAGAGTAGGTCATTAACTAAACCCCGGTGGGATATCTCCGTGCCGGCCGAGGTAAGGAATCCCCGATGCTTCCAGAGCTGTCCGAAGTCATTAACTACACCGAAGGCGTATCGTGAGTCAGTGTAAACATTTACCCGGCGATCTGCCCCAAGTATACATGCACGGGTAAGGGCAAAACGTTCAGCTTGTTGGGCTGAATAAGGGGTCTGAAAAGCGGCCGCTTCTAGGGTCAGGCCATCCTGATCCACGATTGCGTAACCGGATAGTCCCCTGCCAGTGGGGCTTATTAATGCACTGCCATCAACATACATAATCATGTCAGGTTGATCTAACTGAATATCGCTCAGATCTTCCCTTATCATAGTAGCTTCCTGAATCAAGGCTAGACAGTCGTGGCCAGGTGCGTCTTCATGGTCAGGGGGACCACTACGAAAACAGGCTGGATTGATAGTGATACAATATTTAAATGTCAGACGTGGATTGTTTAGAAGGTATATTTCATACCTATTCTGACGAGCTGCGGTAAGATGCTGAGTCTGCAGCTGCCCCAGTAGTGCAATGACCGAGTGGGAGCTATACACCGTAATGTCCTGTTGGAGTTGTATTGGCAGCAGCCTGCAGACTATCGCTGCCAGGATCTGAGTGCAAACAGGGTGGCCCAACGCCACTGGATCAAGTTTGGAAGAGTAATATGCCACGGGCCGGTGCTTATCCCCATGTTGCTGGGTGAGTACCGCTGTTGAACATCCTTCCAGAACAGTACAGTATATCTGGAACGGTCAGTCGTACAGGGGCCTACTGAGGGCCAGTGCTTGTAACAAGGCCTGCTTCAGGCAACGGAAGGCTTCGAGTGCCTCGGTGGTGAGAGTAAAATTCCCCCCTTCGCTAGTGTAAGGCGTCAGCAGCTTTGTATAGACAGCGATGTTTGGTATCCACTGCCTACAATAATTCACCATACCCAGCCAATGACGGACCTCCTTGGCTGTGGTAGGGGCGGGGAATTGGCATATGGTTTCAATCCTACTGGGTTCAAGACTTCTGTCTGTGGCTGTAAGTAAAACACCTAAGAACTTGACCTTTGTTTGAGCCACCAGGGCCTTTGATTGTGAAACAACGTAGCCCAACGAGGCTAGGTGGTTTAATAACTGGACCACATCATTCCTGTTACTGGGCTCGTCGGGACTCGCTATCAATACGTCATCTACATACTGCACGAGAGTGGAACCATGCTCCAACGTCAAGGCCTGGAGTTGGGTCTGCAGACATCTGGAGAAGAGCGTAGGTGAGTTGACGAACCCCTGAGGCAGTCGGTCCAGGTATACTGCTGTCCATTGTAAGGGAAGGCAAACAAATATTGGCTTTCAGACGCGAGTGGAAGGGCAAAGAAAGCGTGCTGGAGGTCAACTATGGCGAAGACCCGGGCCCGAGCTGGAATTTGAGCCAGTATGTGAGCGGGATTAGAGACGAGAGCATGTAACGGCTGCGCGATGGCATTGATTGAATGTAAATCCTGTACTAACCGATACTGGTCCGGTTTGCCTGGTTTCGGCACCGCAAGTATGGGGTGTTACATTCTGATTGGCAAGGGACCAGAATACCCTGTTGTAACAGTTCACGGATTAATTTGTCTATAGACGGGGAAGCTTGGGGTTTCAGGGGGTATTGCCGAATGGAAGGCAGCGGTACATGGTCCTTAATCGTTACTTAATGGGTGTAACATTTGCCTGTCCCACTTGTGATGGACAGGAATGGTTGTTGCAGGTTCCGGGGTTTAGGTGTTTTAGTAAGCTCAGAGAAGGGGGCAAAAGAGGGGGAGGTGTGGCGCTGCTAGTCAAGGACAGTATTACGGTGGCGGAAAGGATGCTAGATGGGGACTCTTCTTCTGAGGTAGTATGGGCTGAGGTTAGAAACAGGAAAGGAGAGGTCACCCTGTTGGGAGTTTTCTATAGGCCACCTAATAGTTCTAGGGATGTAGAGGACAGGATGGCGAAGATGATTCTGGAAAAGAGCGAAAGTAACAGGGTAGTTGTTATGGGAGACTTTAACTTTCCAAATATTGACCTGAAAAGATATAGTTCGAGTACATTAGATGGGTCGTTCTTTGTACAATGTGTGCAGGAGGGTTTCCTGACACAATATGTTGACAGGCCAACAAGAGGCGAGGCCACATTGGATTTGGTTTTGGGTAATGAACCAGGCCAGGTGTTAGATCTGGATGTAGGTGAGCACTTTGGAAACAGTGACCACAATTCGGTGACCTTTACGTTAGTGATGGAAAGGGATAAGTATACCCCGCAGGGCAAGAGTTATAGCTGGGGGAAGGGCAATTATGATGCCATTAGACATGACTTAGGATGTGTTGGTTGGAGAAGTAGGCTGCAAGGGTTGGGCACACTGGATATGTGGAGCTTGTTCAAGGAACAGCTATTGCATGTTCTTGATAAGTACGTACCAGTCAGGCAGGGAGGAAGGGGTCGAGCGAGAGAACCGTGGTTTACCAAAGAAGTGGAATCTCTTGTTAAGAGGAAGAAGGAGGCCTATGTGAAGATGAGGCATGAAGTTTCAGTTGGGGCGCTTGATAGTTACAAGGAAGCGAGGAAGGATCTAAAGAGAGAGCTGAGACGAGCAAGGAGGGGACATGAGAAGTCTTTGGCAGGTAGGATCAAGGAAAACCCAAAAGCTTTCTATAGGTATGTCAGGAATAAAAGAATGACTAGGGTAAGAGTAGGGTCAGTCAAGGACAGTGGTGGGAAGTTGTGTGTGGAGGCTGAGGAGATAAGCGAGATACTAAATGAATACTTTTCGTCAGTATTCACTCAAGAAAAAGATAATATTGTGGAGGAGAATGCTGAGACCCAGGCTATTAGAATAGATGGCATTGAGGTGCGTAGGGAAGAAGTGTTGGCAATTCTGGACAAGGTGAAAATAGATAAGTCCCCGGGGCCGGATGGGATTTATCCTAGGATTCTCTGGGAAGCCAGGGAAGAGATTGCTGAGCCTTTGGCTTTGATTTTTAGGTCATCATTGGCTACAGGAATAGTGCCAGAGGACTGGAGGATAGCAAATGTGGTCCCTTTGTTCAAGAAGGGGAGTAGAGATAACCCCGGTAACTATAGGCCGGTGAGCCTAACGTCTGTGGTGGGTAAGGTCTTGGAGAGGATTATAAAAGATACGATTTATAATCATCTAGATAGGAATAATATGATTAGGGATAGTCAGCATGGTTTTGTGAAGGGTAGGTCATGCCTCACAAACCTTATCGAGTTCTTTGAGAAGGTGACTGAACAGGTAGACGAGGGTAGAGCAGTTGATGTGGTGTATATGGATTTCAGTAAAGCGTTTGATAAGGTTCCCCATGGTCGGCTATTGCAGAAAATACGGAGGCTGGGGACTGAGGGTGATTTAGAGATGTGGATCAGAAATTGGCTAGTTGAAAGAAGACAGAGAGTGGTAGTTGATGGGAAATGTTCAGAATGGAGTTCAGTTACGAGTGGCGTACCACAAGGATCTGTTCTGGGGCCGTTGCTGTTTGTCATTTTTATAAATGACCTAGAGGAGGGCGCAGAAGGATGGGTGAGTAAATTTGCAGACGACACTAAAGTCGGTGGAGTTGTAGACAGTGCGGAAGGATGTTGCAGGTTACAGAGGGACATAGATAAGCTGCAGAGCTGGGCTGAGAGGTGGCAAATGGAGTTTAATGTGGAGAAGTGTGAGGTGATTCACTTTGGAAAGAATAACAGGAATGCGGAATATTTGGCTAATGGTAAAATTCTTGGTAGTGTGGATGAGCAGAGGGATCTCGGTGTCCATGTACATAGATCCCTGAAAGTTGCCACCCAGGTAGATAGGGTTGTGAAGAAGGCCTATGGTGTGTTGGCCTTTATTGGTAGAGGGATTGAGTTCCGGAGCCATGAGGTCATGTTGCAGTTGTACAAAACTCTGGTACGGCCGCATTTGGAGTATTGCGTACAGTTCTGGTCGCCTCATTATAGGAAGGACGTGGAAGCTTTGGAACGGGTGCAGAGGAGATTTACCAGGATGTTGCCTGGTATGGAGGGAAAATCTTATGAGGAAAGGCTGATGGACTTGAGGTTGTTTTCATTAGAGAGAAGAAGGTTAAGAGGTGACTTAATAGAGGCATACAAAATGATCAGAGGGTTAGATAGGGTGGACAGCGAGAGCCTTCTCCCGCGGATGGGGGTGGCTAGCACGAGGGGACATAGCCTTAAATTGAGGGGTAATAGATATAGGACAGAGGTCAGAGGTGGGTTTTTTACGCAAAGAGTGGTGAGGCCGTGGAATGCCCTGCCTGCAACAGTAGTGAACCCGCCAACATTGAGGGCATTTAAAAGTTTATTGGATAAGCATATGGATGATAAGGGCATAGTATGGTATTTGTCCTCCAACTCCCTGTTCTGTCCGGTTCAGCTAGGCCAGGGTAATGTGGTACAGTGAATGTTCAATGTCCAACGTCCACCACTGGGGTGTGATAGAAATATAGCACTATTGTCTCATCCTCCATAATTGAACCGTTACCCCTTCGTCTCCGTACTCTAGCTTTAGCTGGAAGATACACAGTAAATCTCTGGCCAACAAGTTACAGTCCAATCCAGTAGTCACCACAAACTGATGATCTGTAGACTTATTCTCATAAGTGACTGTCACAGGTTCAGAAATAGGATACTCACACACCTGGCCTTGGAACCCCGACAAATGCTGGGTGTGGTCGGATCGTGGTAGTTGGAGTTCTGATTGCACTGAAGACATGGCTGCTCCAGTGTCGATTACAAATGGGTGATGTTGATCTCCTATCTGCAGGGAGATAATAGGTTCCCTGTCTGATTGGAGAGTCCTTATGACTAAATTAGCTAGTCAATCTCGTGTTGGGAAAGGGTTTGCCTGGGAAAAGTCGGTGTACCTCATCTGTCCTCCCCTCGGTGGATACCCCCTCCTTTGGGTCGGGTAGTCTCCTCCTGCTGGCTGTCTTTTAAAGGGGCATTCCTGATGCCAGTGATCTGTACGGCCACAATTAAAACATGCATTGTTCCCTCTATATCTGCCCCGTCCTCTTTTCCCAGTAGACCAATGGCCCCTCAGAGGGGGCGGCAGTTGTAAAGTTGTTGGTGCCTACGGTGGGCCATAAAGAGGGGCTGAGGGTCCATTCGGGTGGGTTTGCTATCCTCCCCCTTGTTGATCGGCTCACCCAAAGTCACAATATTGGGGTTCCAGCTGGTAAGCCACTGTATCTGCCGCTGGTTGGGGTCTCAGATCATCCTTTTTCACTACATACTCAGTCTTAATCTTTGTAACTGAGCCTCCTTCCTGGCCTACGCCCTCCTTCCAATAAAATCTGACTGCCCGGGCCATCTGGGAAGGGTCGTTCTCTGTCCAATTTATGTTATTACATTTCACGGCAGTAGCCACGGAAGGTGGTAGGCAATGCATTGACATAGCACAATATTGAGGGGAATTCTGACCATTTTGGTACAGCAAGTCGCCTGACTGCTCACGGTAGATTTCACTAAAGCGTTCCAGAAATTCCTCTGGTTCCTCAGTCTTTTTAGGTTTGAGGTCTAAGATAGCAGAGATGTTTATGGGCATTTGAAATGTGGCATTCAGTGCATTCAGGATTTGTGCCCGTCTATCATCGTCCAAGGCATGGGCTTGCTGAAGTGCGGCGTGGCTAGCATAATTCAAGTGGTTGAAGTGACTGCGGTACTCTGCTGGGGTTAAAACCTGCTGGACTAGGGCCCAGAGGTCCCTAGAGTCAGCTTGATAAACTGAGATGGTAGTTCTCAGATAGTCCACGAAAGCAGCAGAATATTTCTTCCTGTCTGGGATTGCAGGCAGAATAGCTATCATCTCACTGGGTCTCCATGGGAGATAAACGTCTATTGTGGGCTGGGCTGCTGCTGTAGCAACATCAGGGTTGGGTATTTACCTAATCGGCAACTGTCTCAGAGTCTCACTAGGGGGCGCTTTAGCGGATTCCTGCGGCTCTTCAATGACTTCGATATCCTTCTCTTCCGATAGGGGGGCTCCGGCTCCTTAGAACCATTCCCGTCCTCACCCCGTGTTCTCAGACTTTTCTGTCCTATCATATTGACCTTAAGGGATCTAGGTGGTATGCGTAATTGTTTCTGGATAGGATCAGGCCCCTTTCCCATTGTTCGAGATCGGGTCCTAGAGCTAACCGGGCTTGTGGAACGGAGCTCCCCTTCTCTAACAGACGGTGAAGAAATAGGACCCAAACTATCAACTGAAGGGACTGGAGAGGCTGATGTCAATGCCTCTGGAGCTATCATGTGATCGGCCATAGGGGGCAGTATAACTGCCGCAGCCTGTGAGACTGAATCTAAAGGGGCTGGAGAGGTTGGCATGATTTGAGTCTGGGAAGCAGCGACTGGATATAAATTATGATACCCTGGTGGTTCTGGAATTAGTGCAGGAAATGCCACTGGTGCTGTCGGGACTCTACCCGACATGGTCCAATTCTCTAGGTCATTGTCTACCTCTGTCAATGCAAGGCCAGCCATTGAACTACGTAGCCCATTTTTTTACTCGAGTCTGCCCTGTTAGGTATCTCCCTCTCTTTATTTGCTCGCTTTTTGAATGCACAATCCTTTTTCAAGACCTCCAGAGTTTTCTGGTTATCCCCTTCACTAATTAGAATCCCCATTTTAAGGACATTTTCTTGCCAACTTGATAACATGATCTTATCCCTCTCCTCTTGACAACATTGTCTCCATAATCCAAACAACTCTGGCTTTCATACTTTGGTTCTTTTTCCAGATTTCACCCTGAATTTTCTTAATGATGTCCAGATCTTTAGTGCACCCTAGTGGCCATTCATCACCAAATTTCTTCCTTAAAGTTGCTGACATTTTTCTAAAATCTCTCGCTTTATCTCGATAAATATCACTTAATATTTGCAAAGAACTGTTTGAATCCCCCGTAATCTCAAACTAGTCCTCAAGACTGCGTTCTTCGCCACTACAGTCCAAGGATACAATTTTAGCTTAATTCAATTATAGTTTCCAAAACCCATGTGGAACTGAACTGTCTTTCCGACATCCCATCAATTCGGCAATCAGCCCTTAACTGAACTATCCCATCAGTCATTCTCACCCCTCAGTCGTGCCTACATCGACTGAATTTTTTAAATTTTCTAATCCCCAGACTGACCTTTTATTTCGTTGAGATGATCTCTCCGGACCAACCGCGATTGACCAGACTAATCAGACCACGAGAAAAGGGGAAAATCAACGTGGTCATTTTCCAGCTGCTCACAGTGTGGGCCCATTTCCTCTTTCCTTGTCCAACATCAGTCTAATTCTGATTTCGCAGCTGGCCGGTGACTGTCTGGAGAAACCCGGGTTTTCGGCACCAAATGACAATATTAAGTTCTTTACCCATCAGTCTGGTCTCAATAAAACTCGAGAGGGATCCGTAGGTATGGTATTGTTTATTTTTAAACAGCTTGCAAGTCTGACCCGCTCTATAGAGATTCAGAACACATACAGTCTCCTGAAGATCCCAGAACCAAGTGAGTCCGAGGACAAAGATCTTCTATACATATCATTCAAATGGCATCAAGTTTCACATGCAAGATTCCCATAGGTCATCCTATACACCTCCTGACCTGGCCATATATCCTGATTGACTCACTTCGCATTCCTCAACCCTGGGCCTCTTGTTACCCAGCATTCTTTTCACCATCCTCTGCACAAGGCTCCCCTCCCCCCTTTCTGGCCATGCTTCGCTTAATTCCTTTGTTCATTGCCTGATAACTCACTACCATCAAACCGGCTCTATCCTCTACATTATTCTAATGAATTATCCCATTTTATACCACATTCATTTGTTCAATTCCTCAAATCCATAATGGGGTGTGCCTTTAAGCAGAAGATTCAAAGTTGAAGCAGCTGCTTGCCAGGTTTTCCCAGGTTCCCAGATTGTGTACTTTGGAAGGGAGAAGTCAGACACTTCGGCATTGAGTGGATCTGAGGAACCAGCTTTGGAAGGCAGTCCATTCGATTGGTTAAATGGCAACCGGTGGGTTGGCCAGGGACAGTATTCTACCTGATAACCGTGACTGATTGATTCCTGCTTGATGCTTTCTGACAGAACCGAAGAGAAGTATTTGGACTGTCTCTCTCTCTCACTCTCCCTCTCTCCTGTTTACTAAAGTGAAAGACTGCACTACTGTTCTGAAAGCAGTGAGTGGCTGACACACCCAAAGCTGAAATGATTCTGAGTTTGCAGAGAAAGTATAATAATAATCTTTATTGTCACAAGTAGGCTTACATTAACGCTGCAATGAAGTTACTGTGAAAATCCCCTAGTCGCCACATTCCGGCACCTGTCCGGGTACACAGAGGGAGAATTCAGAATGTCCAATTCACCTAACAGCACGTCTTTCGGGGACCTCTGGGAGGAAACCGGAGCAACCCACGCGGACACGGGGAGAACATGCAGACTCTACACAGACAGTGACCCAGTCTGGGAGTGCCGGCCATAGGAACCTCACCTCTTGGTTTTATCTGGCAAGTTTGTGGCACGGTAGCACAGTGGTTAGCACTATTGCTTCACAGCACCAGGGTCCCAGGTTCGATTCCCCGTCCTGGGTCATTGTCTGTGTGGAATTTGCACATTCTCCATGTGTCTGCATGGGTCTCACCCCCACAATGCTAAATTGCCCCTTAATTGGATAAAATTAATTGGGTACACTGAATTTATTAAAAAAAGAAAAATAAAGAGTAGCATTGCCGGCCTCGCTGGACAGAGCGCCGGGAAGCTCACAGCAGTTCCCGCTCGCTACCACGCTTAGAACTCTTTTTGGAGAACTCCACGCTGAACATATTTTGCATTAATCCAAATAATCTCAATTACTGACTACTTAAATTGAACATTGTCCTTAACTAAAGAGATTATATTTGAGATAAACGAGTCATGAGTACATTAATATTTAATTCTTTTGTTGAATGATCGTATCTGAGTCCTCGTGACAATGGAATGGTTTGGTCAGAGTGGCTATAAATGCTGCAGCTCAGACCCCAAAACTTTAGGTTCTGAAGAGTCTCTGAACCAACCCAACTGACAAGATGAAGTGGCTGATCATCACCATCGCTTGCATTCAGCTCTCTGAATGTCTGTTCAGGTAGGAAATCATCACAGGGCAAGAGAGGGGAAAAATAATTTGTCATCAAGCAATAGTAAAAGCTGATGAAGCTTATAACTTTATTTCTCTGCAGAATGCCCTTGTTTAAGGGCAAATCGACTCGGAATATTCTGCGGGAGAAAGGCTTGCTGGAAGACTTCCTGAAGAATCACCCATATGATCCCAGCTCAAAGTTTGAAGGACCCTTATCCCTGAATGCATATGAACCGATGACAAACCACATCGATGTAAGTAACCTGTCAGTTTTCCAAACCAAAAGCGAAAACTTCATCTTAACTCACCTTCATTGAACTATCTGCTCGTATTTTATGTTATTCCAGAATAACATAAGGATAATAGTTAAGGATAATAATTCAGTCACATGGAAAACCGAGCTGGTGTATCATATGTTGTAGATCTCTAACCTGTGATAACTGACACAGCAAGTGACAATGGATGGGTTTCAGCTGTTCTAGCTTGGGGTGTTGATGGACGCTGAGAGTAATATGGAACTGTGGGCAATGGTTATTCTCCAGACTGGAGAACAGTGTATGGGTTTTTACACCATGAATCTAGTTTAATGACTTGGGTGCAGCGGGGCACAATTTCAAAATCTGCAGGCGTTACACAATTTGGAAGTATTGCAAACCCCAAGGATATTGGATTGGATTTGATTTGTTTATTGTCACATGTACCGAGGTACAGTGAAAAGTATTTTTCTGCGAGCAGCTCAACAGATCATTCAGTACATGGGAAGGAAAGGGAATAAAAGAAAATACATAATAGGGCAACACAAGATATACAATGTAACTATATGAGCACCGCTTCGGATGAAGCATACAGGGTGTAGTGTTAATGAGGTCAGTCCATAAGAGGGTCATTTAGGAGTCTGGTAACAGCGGGGATGAAGCTGTGTTTGCATCTGTTCGTGCGTGTTCACAGACTTCCGTATCTCCTGCCCGATGGAAGAAGTTGGAAGAGTGAGTAAGCTGGGTGGGAGGGGTCTTTGATTATGCTGCCTGCTTTCCCCAGGCAGCGGGAGGTGTAGATGGAGTCAATGGATGGGAGACAGGTTCATGTGATGGACTGGGTGGTGTTCACGACTCTCTGAAGTTTCTTGCGGTCCTGGGCCGAGCAGTTACCATACCAGGCTGTGATGCAGCCAGATAGGCTGCTTTCTATTAGTGAGAAACATCAAGGGGACATAGTGAGGTTGGTGTCTGAGGGAACATGTAACAGATCAAAATGAATGCAAAGAGGTATCAAGGGATTAATTTTGGTCAGAAGGACAAGGAGAGGCAATACAAAATAATGAATACAATTCTACAAGGGGTCCAGGTGTATGTATCCAAAGATTGTAGGAGGTGGCAGGGCAGGTTTAGAAAGTGGTTAAAAGGACATTCAGGACCCTGGACATTATGAATAGAAGCACAGAGGAGAAGGCATGTGAATTGTGACGAAACTTTACAAAAGACTGATTCAGCATCAACTGGAGCATTGTGTCCAATTCTGAGCACCACAATTTAAAAAGATGTGAACTTATTAGTAAGCGTGCAGAAAAGATTTCCGAGAATGTTCCAGGGATGGGGAATTTCAGTTCCATGGATTGCTTGAAGAAGCTGCAGCATTACTGATAGATCTTGAGGAATCTAAGCCTAATAACACCTGATGCGCTGATACATTTCCAGTTGATGTATTTTGGTCTTATCTTTTTTTCTGACAGATGGAGTATTATGGACGCATCAGCATTGGGAACCCACCACAGAGTTTCACTGTTGTCTTTGACACTGGCTCATCCAACCTTTGGGTCCCATCCGTTTACTGCTCTCAAGCATCATGCAGTAAGTATACATTACCCTGCTCTTCAACATGCTTCCCTCTGTGACATGTCTTCGCGCTAATGGTAGGAATAGGGAGGGAGTTATATTCCCAGAATAATCACAGTTGAAAAGCACGTTCTGTAAGATTGGATGAAACTAGAATTTCGCTTTGTTATCTCTGAGCTTGGAGAGAATTGAATCAGAGCTTTGATTTCTCGGATCTTTTCGCTGCGGTTCTTTGTCTTCCTCTGGGTATGAGTAAATCTGCAGATAAATTTATCCTAAAACAAATGAGCATCAGTGTAAAATAATATCCAGTTCACACTCCTGGCTCGGATGGTTACACCAGGCAAAGATAACGGAGAGTGGAGACCTTGAGCAGATTGGAAACTTGGAAGAATTTAGAAAGATAGTTAGTGAAAATTCAGCTTCATCAGTAAACTGAACAAGTCACCACAAGTGTACAGCGAAGGTATATTCCCCTTAACCCTGTGTCATAGAGTCATAGAGCTGAATATTCCGGCCGTTCCCGCTGGCTGGTCTTCCAGTTCCTCCAATGGAGAATCCTCGCGGCGTGTTCACTGTCAGCCGAGGGTGTAATCCACACAATACGTTGTAGACATTGACGGGGCAGGAAGATCCCGCAGGAGACCAAACACACCGTGATGGGGAGCGGGTAGGTTTGGGAAATCCCACCGATAGTCATCATTGCAGAGAAGGAGCCCATTCAGCCCATCGGGCCCATTCCTCACTGCGGAGCTATTTGCTCAGCACCATTCCCTGCCTCTATCCTGTCGTCCTGCTAGTTTATTTCCTCAGGTTCACCCAATTTTCTTTCACAATCATTGACACAATCCGTCCACTATGCTGTAGGCTGTGACCTTGGTTCTTGAACGTTCAGTGAATGGGAACCACTTTTTTTAATCTACCTTTTCTGAAACTGTCTTAATTTCTAATCTACTACACTTCTGTCAAATGTTTCCTCAATTTCCTTTTCTCTAAGGGGAAAAATCTCACATTCTTCACTTTAACCTGGGCTAAAATCCCTCAGCTCTGCAACCAGTCTGGTGTGGAGTTGAATTTGATTTGGTTAAACCTATCCACTGAATTGGTCAATAAGTCCAGTATGTGATATTTCCATTTGCTGATGTATACACACACACACACTCTAACACACACACACACAGATGCACACACACAAAAGCAGACACACACACAAATACACACACACGGACACACACACACACACGCACGTGTCCAGCTCAGAGCTCCACCTCAAACATGAACACCGCTTTCTGATCGTCATCACATTCTCAGGAGCTCCCTCCAAGCAAAAGGAAACTAGTAACACTGTAGGGGGGTAAATAAAATGCGTTGAGATTCTTGTTAAAATGCAAACCATTGAAAATGTGAAGTAATAGATAATTTTTTTGTGCAAAACTAAGTTCCTCCATTAACATCATGAAATGAATGCTCCTTTGCAGCGAAGCATCGCAGGTTCGACCCCAGCAGGTCTTCAACATATCATTCAAACAACCAGGCTGTATCTATCCAGTATGGTACAGGCGCCATGGTGGGAATACTGGGATATGACACTGTCAGCGTAAGTAGACTGTAACTTTCATCAAAGAAAGTAAACCACATAACAGTGATAATTGATGTCTGAGGTTTAATCTTCCAGAACAAGATACAAAGATCTTGGAATCAAGAAGCATGAGTTTGATCAATTAGAAGTTGAGTTGCTGTGTGGATGCTATAATGATGCAGCAGAGTGTGTCTCCAAACTACAAGTTGATTATTTGAAACAAAACCCGCCTGAAATTATTTCCAATGGAACTGAAGAAATTTGATGTAAATGCTGCCTTTATTCAGCCATTCAAATCGACTCACAGCCTTGTGTCTATTTGTATTGAATGTGGGATATTTTCTCTATTAGTTGTCTACCTGAGCTCAGTGGTGTCACTCTGTGTCCGAGCTTGTGAGTTCAAACGCACTTGTGCAGATAATCCATGTTGAGAGTGCCACGGTGTGATAGGAACCCTGTCAGGGGGGTGTAAATAATCCCAGGATACTATTGAAAGTAGAAGGTGTGTCTTCTTTCCGTTTCATTTCCAAAATGTATCTGAGCCAGGATTGCTGAAGAAAACGTTTCATTGCTCATCTATCCCATTGGTGCTCACAATTGGCTATGTAGGAAACCTAATTTACTGGGGAACTTGCAATTCACAGGGCAACGTTCTGCTTAATCCCTCATGGTTTTTTTCTAGATTTCAAACATGATGATCCGTGATCAGGAATTTGGTCTGGCTACAAGTGAACCTGGTGGTTTCTACTCCTATATGACTTTTGATGGCATTCTCGGCTTGGCCTATCCATCTCTTGCATCAGGAAGGGCCACAACCGTATTTCATAACATGGTGGCGCAAAACCTGTTGGATCAGCCTCTCTTCTCTGTCTACCTAACGAGGTAAACATCTTTGCTGTATCTCATTTCCCTGCGTGAAACAGAAACGGCTCATTTTGGTTTAATTGGAAACATCACTTTGCCTTCGTTGTTCGCAAACTTGTCTTTCAGTCAGAAAGTTGTGGGTTCAATTCTAATGCGACAATTGAGCACATTGCGTAAGTCAATAGTTACGTGTGGCATTATCCCCATGGTATCGTGTGCAATGTTGGTCCCCATGTCTCAGGACAAATGTATTTTTATGGGAGGCAGTAGATCAAAGGTTCACTGGATCGGTCCCTGGGTGAGAGGTCTATCCTCTGATGAGATGCTCAGTGGATTTAGTTTATATTCTTTGGCGTTTGCAAGGATTAGAGATGATCAGAGCAGTGTTCAATTGTTCGGCATTTGCTTCGGCGTCTCAGTTCAATGTTCACAGTGTGCGATTAGTTAAGCTTAGGTGAGGTCACTTGAAGAGAGAGAAACTGGACTGCAGTTGGCTGCTGCAAACATACGAGTGGGCGTTTTTCAATTATTGCAAATGAACCTTATCTTCAACACGTAGACAATGGGGTGTCATCTCTGTGTATCTCCAAGGCATGAAATACAACATTCTTGTTGAACATTCAAGATTCTGAAGGGGTTCGACAGGATAACCCTTCCATGTGTGGACAAGTCCCGCCCACTGCCAATCAGCGCTCAAGTGAGCGTTAAATGCCAGTGCGAGTTCGAGAGTTGACGTTTGCAGGTTAGATGCTGAATCTCAGGACGGTGAGCGGCGATCACTCTCCATCCTTCAAACCCTTCACTCAGGACATTTTGAATCTGTGGCATTCCCTACCCCAGAGGAGCAGATGCTCCATCTTTCGCTGAACACTGACAGAGACACATTTTCGATTGTTCAGGGAGTCGAGGGATATGGGATGCAGGCAGGAAAATGGAATCCATGGTACTTTTTGTGGTGATATGATTTGCATAGCTGTCTGCCATTGGGGCAGAACACCAGCTTACCATTGGCCCTGGTCGGTCATGTGCCTCTCGACCGATTGGTTGAGAGCAGTCATGTGACAGCTCTCCGATTGGTCGAGAGGCTGAGTTAACCACGCCTCCTTACCGAAGTATAAATAGTCGAAACGCCCGGCGGTCGTCCATTTTATTGCAGACAACCGCAGGGCTAAGTTCTAGCTTATTAAAGCCTAACTTTTGTAAAGCAACTCGTCTCTCATGCAATTGATGGCTCATCACCTTTCCACTGAGCTCCGTCAGCGTATCTGTGGGATCCTGCTCTGTACAGATTGCCAGCTACATTTGCCAGCACGGCAACGTTAAATACAGTTCAAAAGTGTGAATTGGTTGAGAAGAACATAAGGCCGTCCTGAGGATTTGAAAGACATTAGATCAATCCTAGTGCTTTCTCTCAAAGTGATTTGGTTCTAAACCTTGAATCTGTTGTGTGGTGAAATCAACCAAATTCAGAATTCAAACCGATAAACAAAGCCAGATTATGTTCTGCATGATGCATTTAAAGGCAAAGTTGCTGAGTTTGAATTTATTATCCTGAATTTATCATTAGATTTTATGGCAATGGTTCAATCAGTGACTCGTGTTGCTGATTTAGAAAGTTGATTATTTTCCATACAATATGCAATAGGCAGTCACATCGCTAAATACAAAACCGGTAGACTAGAAAACTGTCAATTGCTGAATTTTTTAATGATTCTCTTCTGTTTCATAGAGGGTATGGTGAGTCCGGAAGTGAAATTCTATTTGGTGGAATTGATTCAAGCCACTACACAGGTCAAATTCGCTGGGTTCCTGTCACTCGTGAGGTCTACTGGCAAGTCAACATTGATCGGTAAGTGATTTCCCTCGTCTACAACTGGGATGGGATATTTTCTGCTTCTCCACTGAAGACCGAGATAATGATTTTACCAAACTACATTGAAACATATGGGCCTGGATTCTATGCTTCACAACGCTGGAATCGCAAATCTTGGTGGCCCGAGGATCGCGGGTGATCGTAAACACAGTTTGTGCCAGGCGCGATTCCGATGCCATGCTCTGGTCCCTCGTTGGCGGCGATATCAACGTTTGTGCCCCGCACTGGCAGATCCATGTAAAGTGGTGATTTGCATGGATTT
The DNA here is from genome assembly GCF_902713615.1 of Scyliorhinus canicula. Classification (NCBI taxonomy): domain Eukaryota; kingdom Metazoa; phylum Chordata; class Chondrichthyes; order Carcharhiniformes; family Scyliorhinidae; genus Scyliorhinus; species Scyliorhinus canicula. Next base: position 139,672,982 of record NC_052160.1, read on the forward strand.
CTATACCATTAGTGGCTTGGCCACTTCATGTTCTATCCTTCCACGATGCTCTGCCCCTCTTTGGCAGACGTCTCGTTGGTGTGAGTTAGTGCAGGTGTTTACAAACAGGGAGTGTGTGCCATGGATACGGAGGGGGCGCAGGAGACTAAAAATATGATGCAACATCCTTAAAGATTGTCAGGCTTGCTGGGTGGTGGGGGCGAATGACTTGGTGCCATGTCCGGGGACTCGGGGTGACCCCTTGGGTTCAGGTGGTCTGGCTCTGGCCTTTATTGCTGCAGGATGTGATTTAAATACTCCCCTTTTGTGCTACGTAAAGGCACCTGACTGCTCACACTGCTGGGTGCTGCCTCTATCCTTCGAATGTTCTGAAGGCCTCTGTTCATCTGGGTACCCACACAAGCTGCCCTTCTGGACACCCTCATCTGCTTCATCAAGGGGATTGCCATGGCCAGACAAAATCAGGGGCCCACCAGGAGGTGGCACTCCTCAGAAGTGTTGCCCCAATGCAGAGGGATCAGGGGTCAGCAAAGCTCACCCCGCTCAGAGGACACCTGTACCGTGGCCTTCGGAACCTTCCCTGGTTCTCTGCCCCTCTCCAGGCAGAGGCCTCACCAGTGAACCCCACCCCTCACGATCACCAGCTGTCCCCTCCTGGTGAGGTTTCCAATGGTTCCAACACCCGTTGGGCCAGGATTTGGTGTTAATTCGCGCCGGCCGTGCTCCCAACAGAAGTGCAAATCGCACACTATTCAATCCGGCGGCAACTCATCTGGGGCGGGGTTCCCTGATCCTGAGGCTAAGTGTTGATGCCGTTTCTCGATGGCGTCAACATGGCCACGACATCAGCAATTCGGGGCCAGCACGGCACTGGAGCGGTGCACGGGGCCAGCACGGCACTGGAGCGGTTCACGGGGCCAGCATGGCACTGGAGCGGTTCATGGGGCCAGCATGGCACTGGAGCGGTTCACGGGGCCAGCACGGCACTGGAGCGGTTCATGGGGCCAGCACGGCACTGGAGCGGTTCATGGGGCAAGCATGGCACTGGAACGGTTCATGGGGCCAGCATGGCACTGGAGCGGTTCATGGGGCCAGCATGGCACTGGAGCGGTTCATGGGGCCAGCATGGCACTGGAGCGGTTCACGGGGCCAGCACGGCACTGGAGCGGTTCACGGGGCCAGCATGGCACTGGAGCAGTGCACGGGGCCAGCATGGCACTGGAGCGGTTCATGGGGCCAGCATGACACTGGAGCGGTTCATGGGGCCAGCACGGCACTGGAGCGGTTCATGGGGCCAGCATGACACTGGAGCGGTTCATGGGGCCAGCATGGCACTGGAGCGGTGCACGGGGCCAGCACGGCACTGGAGCGGTTCACGGGGCCAGCATGGCACTGGAGCGGTGCACGGGGCCAGCATGGCACTGGAGCGGTTCATGGGGCCAGCATGGCACTGGAGCGGTTCATGGGGCCAGCATGACACTGGAGCGGTTCACGGGGCCAGCATGGCACTGGAGCGGTGCACGGGGCCAGCACGGCACTGGAGCGGTTCATGGGGCCAGCATGGCACTGGAGCGGTTCATGGGGCCAGCATGGCACTGGAGCGGTGCACGGGGCCAGCATGGCACTGGAGCGGTTCATGGGGCCAGCATGGCACTGGAGCAGTGCACGGGGCCAGCATGGCACTGGAGCGGTTCATGGGGCCAGCATGGCACTGGAGCGGTTCATGGGGCCAGCATGGCACTGGAGCGGTTCACGGGGCCAGCATGGCACTGGAGCGGTTCATGGGGCCAGCATGGCACTGGAGCGGTTCATGGGGCCAGCATGGCACTGGAGCAGTGCACGGGGCCAGCATGGCACTGGAGCGGTTCATGGGGCCAGCATGGCACTGGAGCGGTTCATGGGGCCAGCATGGCACTGGAGCGGTTCACGGGGCCAGCATGGCACTGGAGCGGTTCATGGGGCCAGCATGGCACTGGAGCGGTTCATGGGGCCAGCATGGCACTGGAGCGGTTCATGGGGCCAGCATGGCACTGGAGCGGTTCATGGGGCCAGCATGGCACTGGAGCGGTTCATGGGGCCAGCATGGCACTGGAGCGGTTCACGGGGCCAGCATGGCACTGGAGCGGTTCACGGGGCCAGCATGGCACTGGAGCGGTTCACGGGGCCAGCATGGCACTGGAGCGGTTCATGGGGCCAGCATGGCACTGGAGCGGTTCACGGGGCCAGCATGGCACTGGAGCGGTTCACGGGGCCAGCACGGCACTGGAGCGGTTCACGCCACTCCAGCTGCTGATCCTGGCGTAAACTGGGCGCTGCCGGATCCACGCATGCGCAGTGGTGCCGGTGCCAACCCATGCATGCGTGGTGGCTCCCTTCTCTGCGCTGGCCCTGACGCAACATGGCGCAGGGCTACAGGGGCCGGCGCGGTAGAAATGAGGCCACCAGCCAGAGAGGCCGGCCCGCTGATTTGTGGGGCCCGATCGCGGGCCAGACCGCATCGGTGGCCCCGCCCTGGGGTTGGATCACCCTACCGCCTCCACAGGCCGTCCCCGGACACTTCCACTCCGAAATCCCGCCGGCTGGGAGCAGGTGTGAATGGCGCCGGCGGGACTCGGGTGTTTTGTTGCGGCCGTTTGACTCATCCCGGGCTGAGAATCGCCGGGGGGGGGGGTCTTCTCGTCGTGCAGCCCCCGGCTGGCACCGCGCCAGCGCCAATGACGCTGGTTCGCCATTCTGCGGAAAATCACATCCCAGTGTCGGCAGCATGGCGCGATTCACACCAGTCGCGGAGATTCTCCGGCCCCGCTCCGGGCTGAGAGAATCCCACCCATCGTCTCCCAAACGGAGAATTCTGGCCATGAACTAAAAGCAAAGAAAGAATAAAATACTTCGACTAATTTAAAATTCTCAGTTAAATCAACATTGATGGAAAATATAATTAACGTTTCAGCTAATGAGGAAACTCAGCTTATTATTATTGTTCTTACACGTGAGGCAGTTTCAGGTCTTTGACTCACTCTTCGTTTATTTTTCCCCCTCAGAATCACCATCAATGGTCAGATTGTGGCCTGCGATGGAGGGTGTCCTGCCATTGTTGATACTGGCACTTCCTTCCTGACTGGAACCAACTCAGCCATCGACACCATTCAGGAGTATATTGGAGCAAGCGGAAGCCAAAATAGCGCGGTAAACCGTGTTTGAGCAATGGCTTTGGCATTGAGGGTCTGAGTGTGCACCGATGTGTGATTGCTAATACAGCTTTTAGCAGACCGTCTGAGTTATTACAAAGTGCAAATAGATGTAATTGTAAATATATTGCAAATTGTCACGTGTACAAATTGTCACGAGGGGCTGATTTAGCTCACAAGGCTAAATCGCTGGCTTTTAAAGCAGACCAAGCAGGCCAGCAGCACGGTTCGATTCCCGTATCAGCCTCCCCGGACAGGCGCCGGAATGTGGCGACTAGGGGCTTTTCACAGTAACTTCATTGAAGCCTACTCATGACAATAAGCAATTTTCATTTCATTTCATTTCATTTCATTTCATTTCGTATGTTGAGCCAGAGAAAATGGACGAGTTACTAATACTTTGCATCAATGTTCACCAAAGAAAAGGACTTTGTGGAAGATGATCCTTGGGTAGTGTGTGTGGATAGACTGGGTCATGTTGACATGAAAAAGGAGGAGGTATTGGATGTTTTAGAAGACATTAAGGTAGATTAGGCTCCTGCGCCGAATGGGATTTACCCCAGAATACGGAGGGAAGCGAGGGAGGAAATTGCTGGGGCCTTCACTGACATCTTTGTATCCTCATTGGCTACAGATGAAATCCCAGAGGACTGGAGAATAGCTAATGTGGTACCGCTGTTTAAGAAAGGTAGCAGAGATAATCCAGGGAACTAAAGGCCGGTGAGCCTCACATCGGTAGTAATAATAATAATATTTGCTTATTGTCACAAGTAGGCTTCAACGAAGTTACTGTGAAAAGCCCCTCATCGCCACATTCCGGTGCCTGTTCGGGGAGGCCTGTACAGGAATTAAACCCGCGCTGCTGGTCTTAGAACATAGAACATAGAACAGTACAGCACAGAATAGGCCCTTCGGCCCTCGATGTTGTGCCGAGCAATGATAACCCTACTCAAACCCACGTACCCACCCTATACCCGTAACCCAACAACCCCCCCTTAACCTTACTTTTTAGGACACTATGGGCAATTTAGCATGGCCAATCCACCTAACCCGCACATCTTTGGACTGTGGGAGGAAACCGGAGCACCCGGAGGAAACCCACGCACACACGGGAGGACGTGCAGACTCTGCACAGACAGTGACCCAGCCGGGAATCGAACCTGGGACCCTGGAGCTGTGAAGCATTCATGCTAACCACCATGCTACCGTGCTGCCCTCCAACCCTCTTGTTCTGCATTACAAGCCAGCTGTTGAGCCCACTATGCCAGTAGGTAAATTATTCGAGAGAATTCTCAGGACAGAATTTATATCCATTTGGAAACAAATGGACTCATTAGCGATCGACAGCATGGTTTTGTAAAGAGGAGGTCGTTTTTTGAGGAGGTGAGAAAGATGATTGATGAGGGGAGGGCGGTGGATGGTATTTACAGGGACTTCAGTAAAGCCTCTAACAAGGTGCCTCATGACAGACTGGTATAAAAGGTAAAGTCACACGGGATCAGAGGCGAGGTGGCAAGATGGATACAAAACTGGCTCGGTCACAAAGGCAGAGGGTAGCAGTGGAAGGGTGTTTTTCTGAATGGAATGTTGTGACTCATGGTGTTCAACAGGGGTCTGTACTGGGGCCTCTGTTGTTTGTAGGAAAACATAAACAATTTGGAGGAGATTATAGCTGGTCTGATTAGTAAGTTCACAGATGGCACCAATGTTGGCGGAGTGACGGATAGTGTTGATGATTGTCAGAGGGTACAGCAGGACAGATAGGTTGGAAAATGTGGCAGAGAAATGGTAAATGAAGTTTAATCTGGACAAATGTGAGGTAATGCATTTTGGTAGGTCTAACATAGAAGGGAAATATACAATAAATGGCAAAACGTTTAGGAATATAGGAAGCCAGAGAGATCTGGGTGTGCAGGTCCACAGATCTTTGAAAGTGGCAACACAAGTGGACAAGGTAGTCAAGAAAGCATACGGAATGCTTGCCTTCATTGGATGGTGTATCGAGTATGAAATCTGCTAAGTCATGCTACAGTTGTATTGAACATTGGTGAGGCAGCACTTGGAATAGTACGCACATTTCTGTTTGTCACACTACCAGAACAAAGAACAAAGAACAGAGAAAATTACAGCACAGGAATAGGCCCTTCGGCCCTCCCAGCCTGTGCCGATCTAGATCCTTTATCTAAACCTGTCGCCTATTTTCCAAGGATCTACTTCCCTCTGTTTCCCGCCCATTCTTATATCTGTCCAGATGCATCTTAAATGATGCTACTGTTCCCACCTCTACCACCTCCGCTGGCAAAGTGTCCCAGGCACCTACCACCCTCTGCGTAAAAAAACTTTCCATGCACATCTCCCTTAAAATTTCCCCCTCTCACCTTGAAATCGTGACCCCTTGTAATTGACACCCCCACTCTTGGAAAAAGCTTGTTGCTATCCGCCCTGTCCATACCTCTCATAATTCTGTAGACATCAATCATGTCCCCCCTCATTCTCCGTCTTTCCAACGAAAACAATCCTAATCTACTCAACCTTTCTTCATAGCTAGCACCCTCCATACCAGGCAACATCCTGGTGAACCTCCTCTGCACCCTCTCTAAAGCATCCACATTCTTCTGGTAATGTGGCGACCAGAACTGCACACAGTATTCAAAATGTGGCCTAACCAAAGTCCTATACAACTGTAACATGACCTGCCGACTCTTGTACTCAATACCCCGTCCGATGAAGGCAAGAATGCTGTATGCCTTCTTGACCACTCTATCGACCTGCGTTGTCACCTTCAGGGTACAATGGACCTGAACTTCCAGATCTCTCTGTACATCAATTTTCCCAAGGACTCTTCCATTGACCATATAGTCTGCTCTTGAGTTAGATCTTCCAAAATGCATCACCTCGCATTTGCCTGGATTGAACTCCATCTGCCATTTCTCTGCCCAACTCTCCAATCTATCTATATTTTGCTGTATTCTCTGACAGTCCTCCTCACTATCTGCAAGTCCACCAATCTTAGTATCATCTGCCAACTTATTCATCAAACCACTTATACCTTCATCCAGATCATTTATGTATATCACAAACAACAATGGTCTGAGCACAGATCCCTGTGGAACACCACTGGTTACCTTTCTCCATTTTGAGACACTCCCTTCCACCACTACTCTGTCTGCTGTCGCCCAGCCAGTTCTTTATCCATCTAGCTAGTACACCCTGAACCCCATACAACTTCACTTTTTCCATCAACCTGCCATGGGAAACTTTATCAAACGTCCATGTATATGACTTCTACAGCCCTTCCCTCATAAGTTAACTTTGTCACTTCCTCAAAGAAATCTATTAGGCTTGTAAGACATGACCTTCCCTGCACAAAACCATGCTGCCTATCACTGATAAGTCTATTTTCTTCCAAATGTGAATAGATCCTATCCCTCAGTATCTTCTCCAACAGTTTGCCTACCACTGACGTCAAGCTCACAGGTCTATAATTCCCTGGATTATCCCTGCTACCCTTCTTAAACAAAGGGACAAACATTAGCAATTCTCCATTCCTCCGGGACCTCCCCCGTGCTCAAGGATGCTGCAAAGATATCTGTTAAGGCCCCAGCTATTTCGTCCCTCGCTTCCCTCAGTAACCTGGGATAGATCCCATCTGGTCCTGGGGACTTGTCCACCTTAATGCCTTTTAGAATACCTAAAACCTCCCCCTTCCTTATGCCGACATGACTGAGAGTATTTAAATATCCATCCCTAGCCTCAACATCCGTCATGTCCCTCTCCTTGGTAAATACCGATGCAAAATACTCATTAAGAATCTCACTCATTTCCTCTGACTCCACGCATAAATTCCCTCTTTTGTCTTTGAGTGGGCCAATCCTTTCTCTAGTTACCCTCTTGCTCCTTATATACGAATAAAAGGCTTTGGGATTTTCCTTAACCCTGTTAGCCAAAGATATTTCATGACCCCTTTTAGCCTTCTTTGTTGCGCGTTTGAGATTTGTCCTACTTTCCCGATATTCCTCCAAAGCTTCATCAGTGTTGAGTCGCTTCGATCTTATATATGCTTCCTTTTTCATCTTAGCTAGTCTCACAATTCCACCCGTCATCCATGGTTCCCTAATCTTGCCATTTCTATCTCTCATTTTCACAGGAACATGTCTGTCCTGCACTCTAATCAACCTTTCCTTAAAAGACTCCCACATTTCAAATGTGGATTTACCCTTAAACAGCTGCTCCCAATCCACATTCCCTAGCTCCTGCCGAATTTTGTTATACTTGGCCTCTCCCCAATTTAGCACTCTTCCTTTAGGACCACTCTCATCTTTGTCCATGGGTATTCTAAAACTTACGGAATTGTGATCGCTATTCCCAAAGTAATCACCGACTGAAACTTCAACCACCTGGCCGGGATCGTTCCCCAATACCAGGTCCAGTATGGCCCCTTCCCGAGTTGGACTATTTACATACTGCTCTCAAAAACTCTCCTGGATGCTCCTTACAAATTCTGCTCCATCTACGCCTCCAACACTACATGAGTCCCATTCAATGTTGGGGAAGTTAAAATCTCCCATCACAACCACCCTATTGCTCCTACATTGTTCTATAATCTGTCTACATATTTGTACCTCTACTTCACGCTCGCTTTTGGGAGGCCTATAGTAAAGTCCCGACAATGTTACTGCACCCTTCCTATTTCTTAGCTCTATCCATATTGCCTCAGTGCTCGAATCCTCCATCGTGCCCTCCTTAATCACAGCTGTGATATCATCTCTGGCCAGTAATGCGACTCCTCCTCCCCTTTTACCTCCCTCTCTATCCCTCCTGAAGCATCTATACCCTGGGATATTCAGTTGCCAGTCTTGCCCATCCCTCAACCAAGTCTCAGTAATACCAATAACATCATATTCCCAGGTACTAATCCAAGCCCTGAAATTCATCTGCCTTACCTGCTACACTTCTTGCATTAAAACAAATGCACCTCAGACCACCTGTCCCTTTGCGATCATCATCGCATGTGGAGGCTTTGGTAAAGGTGCAGAGCAGGTTTACCAGGGTGTTACCTGGTCTGGAGGGTGTTAGCTATGCGGAGAGGCTGAACAGACTCGGACTGTGGTTGAGGGGCTACCTGATAGAGGTCTAAAAGATTAAGAGGGACATGGATAGAATAGATGGATAGGCACTCTTTCCGAGGATGGAGGGATCGGTCACTAGGGGGCAGAGGTTAAGGTCCATGGGGCAAATTTCGGAGCATGCGCAAGGTAGTTTTTTTTTATACAGAGGGTGATGAGTGCCTGTGTTGCGCTGCTAGGGCACGTTGTGGAAGCAGATACATTAATGCCATTCACAAGGCATCTTCACATATACATGGATAGGATGGGTATGGAGGGATATGGCACAAGGAAGTGCTGGGGATTTTGGCCAAGGGTGGTTTCATGGCTGGTACAGGCTTGGAGGGCCGAAGGGCCTGCGCCTGTGCTGCATTGTTCTTTGTTCTCTTTGTTCTTTGTAAGTTGCTCCAACAAAATGCCCCCAGCATCTTGCTGGATGGGGGTGGGTAGGAAAGGAGGGAGGAAGGGTATGACTGAGAGCACAGACTGGTGTTCAATTCAATTCAATAAATCACTGCAGCTTGGACACCCAGCCCCAGAAATATCCGGGAATGAATCACCACTTGTAACAAAATTAGGGTGCAGAGTCTTTACATTCTGGAACCTTCTCATTTACTAAATGATTTATTGTCAATCCATATACTGACACAATGACTAAGTACTTTTTCTATTTTCCTACAGGCCTCAATAGACTGTAGCAAACTGGGCAGCATGCCCGATGTGGTCTTCACAATCAATGGAATGGACTTCCCTCTTTCCCCACAAGTCTATACATTGCAGGTATGATATTGGACAGCAATAGGCTGCGAGAATACACTCAAAATGTCATCAGCTGCAATGGAATATTTGTTAAATTTACTTTGTTCTCCTTTTCCCTCCAGGAATCTTTTTACGGCCGAAACATCTGCTACAGTGGATTTGCTGGAGGCGCTGCAGGCCTCTGGATCCTGGGAGACGTGTTCATTGGAGGATATTACACCATTTTCGACCATGGGAACAATCGCTTGGGCTTTGCTCAGGCTGTCTAAGGTCTTTATTCCTGTTCTCGTTAAAAGCACACCCCGATTTGCATCTGGAGCCGTCACATAGTTCCCCAGTGCAGCTGGACAGTATAATTGAGCAAGTCACCATCTCCAGAATGGCTATAAACAAAGGCGTACCATTGGCTACTTGGCTGTGGTTTGTGCACAGCATCACATTGCACCGAGTGAACGCTGAAAAGCAATGAAAATAGAAGTAAGAACTCAAGAAATGCCTTGTCAGGGTGGGCTTCTAAAGGAACAGGTTAAGAACACTGGCTCTGGATTGGAAATGAGAATGTTAATTTGGTCTAATTCTACCCCCTCTCATTGTGAAACCCTTTTACTCAGCTCTTTCCTGATTCTGACTTTCAGCTGTGATATATTCTTGGTGCAATGATTCACTCCAGAGACACACACATTGCTGCTGAAGGTGGATGAACTCTGCAGTGAAACCCGATTTGATGTAAATGTGATCCTAACATCACACAGCAGCCTTTTCTGTCCTTTGGAATCTCGGCATTTATAATAGCTGTTAAAATTGCTCAACAAAATATAATTATGAAATTCGCACTCCCAGTTTTCCTGTTTCATGTTCTTTATCCTGTGACATCTGTGTGTGGGTAGAGGTTGAATTAATTTCGCATTTGAATTGTCCTGTGAGATGATCCACTCATTTCACCTGGATTCCTGGCGCAGGAGGCAGCAGTGCTAATCACTGTGCCAGAATGTCACTGGCTCAATGGGGCTCAATAATAGTCTCTGGAGCGGCCAACCCTCTGAGAGAAACTAATTCTTCCTCATCTCTCTTACATGGGGGATTCCATATTTTGAAACTGCACCTCGTGGTTCAGGATTGCTCCAGGAGGCAATATTCTCCCACCATCTACCCTGTCCGCCCTATCAGAATCTCATACATTAGAATAAGATAACCTCTCATTCTTCTAAACTTCATCAAGTATCGGCCCAACCTCCTCCACCTTTCCACCCATGCATCTAAGGAGTCAACCGAGTGAATCGTCTCCAATGCGAATATAACCTGACTCAAATACCAACATTGTACACAATACTTTAGATCTGGTGTCACCTGTAAATATGTTCAGTAATATCATCTCCGGGGTGATGCCAACACCAACATATCTTTTGCCTGCTCCCCCCTTTTCAGTATTCCAAAGGACCGTTACTTCTGCGAACCCCCCGGTCCACTCCTCAATCACCCCCAGCACTCTCTCTCCTTCCTTTGGCTCCGCTCATGCAAGTGCATGAGACACTATACCCGCCCTTTTGCCTCTTCCCTTGTCACTGTCCAAGATCCCCAACATTCCTTCCAGACGAAACAGTGAATAACTTGTATGTCTTTCAATTTAGCATACAGTATTCACTGCTCACAACGTGGTCTCCATTGGAGAGATCAAACACATTGGGTGACTAGTCTTTTAGGACACCTCCATTCAGTCTGCATGGCCCAAAGCTTGGGCTGCCTGGCACATTAATTTCCTGACCCACTCTCGACATCTCTGTCTTGGGTCTCTTGCAGTGTTCCAATGAAAATCAAGAAACAGCATCACATCTTTCAAGAAGACACTTTATAATCTTCCAGCAGCAACGGCGAGTTCAATGATATCTGCTCATAAACATTTTCCCATTTTTTCAGACAGCAAACGTTGGTGATCTCTCTGCTTTTCCTATTTACATCTCTTCCAGACACATCCTTTGTCTCTTTACTTGTCCCCGCTATCACCACCTCTGGCCTTGCACCATCATAACTTTAAAACCACTCTTTTTTTTGGGGTTTTAAAAATAAACTTAGAGCACCAAATCTTTTTTTTCCTAATTAAGGGGCAATTTAGCATGACCAATCCACCTACCCTACATATCTTTGGGTTGTGGGGGTGAGACCCACGCAGACACGGGGAGAATGTGCAAACTCCACACGGACAGTGACCCGGGGCCGGGATCGAACCTGGGTCCTCGCGCCGTGAGGCAGCAGTGCTAAGCACTGCGCCATCATGCTGTCCCCGAAACCACTCCTGTCACATCACATGTGGTCCCATCGCAGATCATGGGTGGGATTCTCTCAGCCCGGGTCTGGGCCGGAGAATCGCCGTGACCACGCTGCCCTGACGGCGGGACACGATTCTCCGGAGAGCGGACAATCGACGCCATTGATGCCGGCGTGGTCGGTGCAACACCAGTCGTGGGCCGCTCTATGTGCCCCCCCCCCCTCCCCCCCACCCCCTCCCCCCCGGCCGATTCTCGGCCCGGGATGGGGCCGAGCGGCCATAGCAAAAAAACCTTGAGTCCCACTGGCACAGTTCTAACCTGTTCTCAGCCGGCGGGACTTCAACGTGGAAGGGTCTGGGGGCGGCCTGCGGGGGGGACGGGGAGGGGGGTCCAACCCCAGGGGGGCCTCCATTGTGTCCTGGGCAGCGATCGAGGCCCATCGATCGGCGGGCTGGCCTCTCATGCTGGGTGCCTCCTTTCTTCCACGCCGGCCCCTGTAGCCTTACGCCATGTTGCGTCGGGGCCGGCGCAGAGAAGGGAGCCACTGCGCATGCACGGACCCTGCTCCGCCCAGTTGACACCGGAATCAGCAGCTGGAGCTGCGGGGGTCGCTCCAATGCCATGCTGGCCCCCTGTAGGGGCGTTTCCGATGGCGTCAGCACTTAACCTCCGGATCACAGAATCCCACCCCTTTTCTTGTTACTCTGCTCTCCCTGACTGTGAATATACAGTGCAGGGGGAGGCCATTCAGCCCATCAGGTGTGCACTGGCCCTTGGAAAGAGTGCCCTACTTAATCCCATGCCTCCTTCCTCTCCCTGTAACTGCATCTAACCCTTTGGACACTAATTTAGCATGGCCAATTCACCTAACCTGCACATCTTGGGACTGTGGGTGGAAACCGGAGCACCCGAAGGAAACCCACGCAGACACGGGCAGAATGTTCAAACTCCACACAGTCAGTCACCCGAAGCTGGAATTGAACCCGGGGCCCTGAAGTTGTCAGGTAGCAGTGCTAACCACTATGCCACCGGGCCGTCCCGCTTTTTCCACTTCTGGTAGAAGGTCGTCAAACTGAAACATTAGCTTTCTTTCTTGACAGGAGCTGAGCATCTATAGAATTTTCTGGGTTTATAAAAAACATCTTCCATGCAGAGAGCTCCACGGTGACCACAGCTAGCTGCCAGTCAGGTGCCAACTAACATGGACTCGACCAAGTGTGAGACATCGCAGCCAGCAGACAATATAACTGCAGCAAATAGCGCATTTGGCCTTTTAAACATTGCAGTTTGCGGCAAAGAAAGATTTAAAAAACACACACATTTCCCATTGTGTTGAAGTCATAAATAAATGCACGATGTAGAGAGGTTGCATGCTAAAAATTTGTGCTTCTTTTTTTCTCCAGACCATATTAATGTAACTTAAATGAAGCCACACCCACTACAGGCAGCAAGAAGCTGTGTGACAACTTTAACATTTTGAAGAAGTAAAATATGCTCCTGAGGGTAATTTAACCAAACTTTCCACACATTCATCTCAGGAATCAACCAAGTGAATGTTCTCTGAACTGCCTCCAATGCGAATATATCCTGACTTAAATACCAACATTGTACACAATACTCTAGGTCTGGTCTCACCTGTAAATATGTTCAGTAATAGTTATAACATGCTTCACCATTGAAAACTCACTTACTCTTAATTCAACAAGGCTTACCTCTTCCATCAGCATTTACTGTGAGAATAGTGAGGAAGAGATTGAAGTTCACTACAAATCAGTGATGTTTAATGATTCCATCTGCGAACACCAAAGCCTGTGTTGGAGCAGCGTTTGAGTTACTGGCTTCTTGATTTCCATCTTTTTTTTCAAATGCATTTTATTCAAACTTGTTTCAAAGTAGGTTACAGCAAATAAACACCCCGGGAAACATTCTTCCCAACAATCAACTATACAGTTTGCACAGATTTTTCTCCTTTTTCACCCCCCCCCCCCCCCCCCCCTCCCCATCACCCACCCCCCCTGCGACGAACAGCTCCTCAAACACAGTCAAAAACATTCCCCACCTTTTCTCAAACTCCCCTGCTGAGCCCCTTAACTCATACTTTATCTTCTCTAACCGCAGGAAGTCATACAGGTCAGCCAACCATGCTGCTCCCCCGGTGGCGATGCCGACCGCCACTCCAGCAAAATTTGTCGCCGTGCAGTCAGAGAGGCGAAGGCCAAGACATCGGCCTTCCTCCTCTCCACGAGCTCCGGCTTCTCTGAAACCCCAAATATCGCCACCAAAGGGTCCGGGTCCACTCCCTGCTCCACTATCCTGGCTAAGACCGCGAACACTCCCGCCCAGAATCTTCCCAATTTTTCACAGCCCCAAAACATGCGCACATGATTCGCTGGCCCCCGCCCACACCTCTCACACTCATCTGCTACCCCCTGAAAGAACCCACTCATTCTTGCCCGAGTCATATGCACCCTGTGCACCACCTTAAACTGTATCAGGCTCATCCTCGCACAAGAGGAGGTCCCGCTTACCCTACGCAGTGCCTCACTCCATGCTCCCCAATTGATCTCCATTCCCAAGTCCGCTTTCCATTTCTCCTTGATCTTCACCACCCGCTCGCCTCCCTATTCCCCCAGCCCCTTATATATATCCCCAATTCTTCCTTCCCCTTCCACATCCGGAAGCAGAAGTCACTCCAGCAGGGTGTATCCCGGCAATCTAGAGAACCCCTTCCAGACCTTTCGTGCAAAGTCCCTAACCTGTAGATACCTGGGGCAGGATTCTCCAACCCCCGGCGGGTCAGAGAATCGCCGGGGGTCAGCACAAATCCCGCCCGGCCGCCCCGTGATATTCTCCGGCCCCCCAAAAATCCCGTTGGCGTGAATCGCGCCGTGCGCCTCGGAGAATGTCGAGGACCGGCGTGACGCAACACGCCCCAGGACCGCCCCAATTCTCCGGGTCGGATGGGCCGAAGTCCCAACAGGGGTTGGCATGAGTGGGGCATGAGGAGTGGGTACGGAGGTGGAGGATGAGGCATGTTTTATGTTTAATTTAGTATTTTTCAACTTTGAGCACAGTGCCAGACGTCCAAGAAAGGCCCTCCTCCCAGCCCCCCCCTCATACCTGGCAGCCTCTTCAGTTGTTCCCAGGTCCCCCACCCCAAACTCTAACTGCCTGCCTGTGTCTGTCCTGCCGCTCTGTCTGTGTGTGTGTGTGTGTGTGTGTGTGTGTCTCTGTGTGTTTTGCTGGAGGGATTCCACACTGAAGGTGTGTGATACAGCACCAGAAACAGTGGCCTCTGCAGAAAAGAATTGACCATCTTTTGTAGGCATACCTAAAACGTTCTCTCTCTCACTGTGGAAGAGAACAAATCAGCAAAACCGGCTCACAACTGTGAAAATGAATTGAAATCTCTCCACAAAACCAAAGGACACCTAAATCAAAGAATCAACTCTTCACTTGCAGAAGGGAAATATACAGGAATCAACTTGTGACAGTCAACATCTACATCTCGCAACTCAAGGATCTTTCCGGATAATTTATTGTTTATATTTGCTTACTCTTGGACTCAATTCTTATGTTTATTCCGTATAAATGTAGATGCCTCTGTTTTTGCCATTGTTCCTTATCTTTTTAGTCGTTAATAAAATTCCCCTATCCCATAATCAAGAAAGTCTGATTAAATTGGTTCTTTTTCAAAACAGCCATTGGATCTGGAAAAGTTATCCAAGGGAATAGGAATCTGGTGGGGCAGTGTGTCAGGTGGGGCAGTGTGAGGGGCAGTGTACCAGGGAGGCTGGCATGGGCCACGATGGGCATCCTGTGGGCTGACAGGCAAGGTGGCCATGGGCTGCGGCAATGACAGTCCGTGCCTGAACACCCCGGCCCCAGGGGCCACCCCGACGCGATGGCCCATCCCCTGGTCATCCCCCGCTGAACCCCCCAGCCCTGGCAGATGCCCCCCTCCCCACCAGCTAGCCATGGCAGCAGGACTGGCAGACCATTGTCATGCCTCTGGGAACTAGCTCCGCTCTCTCCCTCTACAACTGCATCTGCTTCCCAATATTTAAAACCAAAATTGAACCTCTCCGTCGATAATTCCTCCTGGCGGAGGTGGAGCATCGCGGGAGCCCCGGACAATACCGGGGCAAGCCCGTTAATGATATGCCAACGGCGTTTACTGTACGTGTGGCGTAGAACGCATTCACGCCCCTGTCGAGGCACGGGAGCATGGCATTCCATCGGGCGCTGGCTCCGATTTTCAGCTGACACACTGGGCGGGATTCTCCCATCAGACGGGAGTGTTTTACTCCGGTATCAGCAGCCATTCTCCGACCCACAGGGGGCTAGCACCGCCGCTCCAGCTGCCGGTGTGAACCTGGCGCAGCGGGGGTTCGCGATTGCGCAGTTGGGCTGGCGCCAACTAGCGCATGCGCAGTGGCCTTCTTCCCTGCGCCGGCCCCGATGACAAATGGCGCAGGGCTACGGGAGCCGGCGCAGAGGAAAGGAGGGCATGGGGCAGAGAGGCCGGCCCGCTGATCGGTGGGCCCTCATCGGGGGCCAGGCCACTACAGAGGCTCCCCCCCCCCACCCCCGCGGGGTCAGACCCCTCCCCCCCCCCCCGGCCAATGGTGCTGATTCTCCATTGGCGCGGCGTGGTTGGTACGGCGCTGGTCAGGGTATGCGCTGACTCTCGGCCTGGGCCGGCCTGGGCTGGCGCGACGATTCTCCTGCCGGATGGGCCGAGCAGCCGTCACAAAAAATCTGAGTGCCGCCGGCGCTGTACTAACATCCTCTGACCCGGCGGGACCTCGGCAGTGAAGGGTCCTGAGTTGGACTCCGACCCAGCGGGGGGTCGGAGAACTGTGCCCACGATTCCCCGCTCGATCGTGTTTCCTGATTTTGGTGCCGGCTGACGGCGAATCCCTTGGTCTTTAGAGCCAGCGTTCCATCCTGGGACCTTTTCGCTCAGTTATAGCGTCAACTAGGACCGTAACACGAGTGGAGTGAAGGTCACTGGGTGCACACTACTTGTGTGTTGATGTGAGTCAGGGCAGTTTAGTTAGCCACTTACCAGGCAATTAGATCTGGAGGGAGAACATGTTTCCGCCAAGCTGCCTTTTTGATGAGTGTTTATGATATGGAAATGTGGCTCCCGCCAAGAATCAGCTGGAATGTCAACGTACCATTGACCCGCCATGAGAGTATGCGGGATGGTGGTGGGGGTGGTGGTAGAGTTCCAACATCTATCTCCGCCATGCCGCCAAATTGTGTGCCCCAGTGTGCCACAGTACGGCCACTGGAGGGACTGAAAAACTCCGCCCCTTATCAAACGTTTAATACCATATTATCCCTGAGACCATTTGAAGATTCAGGTTGGGTCCACTGAAATACAATCTATTCTAGCAATGAATCAACGGGAGCTTCGATTGGAATTATTTAGATTCCCCAATTATAGCCCACACTCAACGGCATCAGCCCTGCTCCAAATTTCAGAGAACGCTATTCTGCAATTTGTTCTCGCGTGATCTGCAAAAGCTTTGTCTGCGTTTTACAATTGTTGGGGGCGAGTCCACCAGAGTCCCCATCAATGCAAATGTGAAATGAATGTGGTTCCCTCTGTACACAGACTATGAATTGTTAGGTGAATTGGACGTTCTGAATTCTCCCTCTGTGTATCCGAACATGCGCCGGAGTTTGGCGACTAGGGGCTTTTCACAGTAACTTCATTGCAGTGTTCATGTGAGCCTACTTGTAGCAATAAAGATTGTTATTATGAAAGACACAAGAAACTGAGATTACGTTTCAAGATTCTATTTTATTGAACAGTTTCAGGAAACATTACAAGAAAGACATTCCAAACTATCGAAAACATGGGGCTGGTTTAGCTCACAAGGCTAAATCGCTGGCTTATAAAGCAGACCAAGCAGGCCAGCAGCACGGTTCGATTCCCGTACCAGCCTCCCCGGACAGGCGCCGGAATGTGGCGACTAGGGGCTTTTCACAGTAACTTCATTGAAGCCTACTCGTGACAATAAGCGATTTTCATTTCATTTCATTTCATTTTCAACATCAAATGTAAACGTGTCGTGATCACATTTACATCAAATCAGGTTTGCGCAGAAATGTGCGTGTGTCGCTGGAGTGAATCATTGCACCAAGAATATATCACAGCTGAAAGTCAGAATCGGGAAAAAGCTGAGTAAAGGTGCTTCATAATCAGAGAGGTATTATAATTAGACCATATCAACAGTCTCATTGCCAATCCAGAACCAGTGTTCTTAACTTTTAAAAGTCCACCCTGGCAAGGCAAATTTTCATTTTCATTGGTTTTTTTAAAACTGTAACTTATTGCAACCAGTGCTGTGCACAAACCACAGCCGAGTGGCCAACCTTTGTTTATAGTCATTCAGGAGTTGATGTCTTGGTGTATTCATGGGTGGTGTGGTGATCATATCACTGGGCTAGCAATCTAGGGGCACGGGTTAATGCTTTCGGGACCTGGGACCAAATCCCACCCCAGCTGGTGGAGTTTAAATTCAGAAACAATCTGGAAATGAAAATTAATCTAGGCAAAGGTGCCCATGGAAACCTATGAACCATTGTTGGAAAAACCCATCTGGATCACTAATCCCCCCTCCGCCCCATTTAGATAAGGAAATCTGCCACCCTTTCCTGGTCTGGCTCACCTGCGGCTCCAGACCCATGGCAATGTGGCTGATCCTTACCGTCTGCGCTTGGCTTGCTATACACCCATACCCCACAAACAAATGAAAACAAAGGTATACTACGCTGTGCTTCCACACAACAACTGAGGAACCATCATATCAACCAGAAAATGTGAATCAGGGTGTGCTCTTAGTCGGAAACGTGAAGAGAGATATTAAAGAGCCCGGGCGAAGCCTACACGATTGCTGCCTCTGTCGAAAATGGTGTAATATTCTTTAATCAACACGTCTCCGATAATCCAAAGACTTTCACCACTGACAGCAAATCCACTGGAGCAGTACCGATCGCCCATGTCACTGTGCTGTCAGGAAAAGGAGAGTAATTAATACTGGGGTTCATCTCCTTTAGTCAGCCCCACAGTTGGTTAGTCCCTAAAAAAAAAATCCATTATTTTTTGGGGGGAACTTTAATTGTACCTGGCTCCCTGCGGCTGTCCAGTAACATACCTGCAATGTGTAGGCTTGTGCAGAAAGAGAGAGGTCAATTCCATTGATTGTGAAGACCACGTCGGGCATGCTGTGCAGATTGTTGCAGCTTATGCGGTACTGCGGAGAAATAG